>NW_027187400.1:3277594-3464053 GCF_028583685.1 Petaurus breviceps papuanus
AGAGAGAGAGAGAGAGAGAGAGAGAGAGAGAGAGAGAGAGAGAGAGAGAACAGTATGCTTCAGCCTGCATTCAGACTCCATAATTCTTTCTCTGGATGTGGATAGCATTTTCCATCATGAGTCTTTTGAAATTGTCTTAGATTACTGCATTGCTGAGAAGAGCTAAGACTATCATAGCTGGTCATCACACAGTGTTGCTGTTACTGTGTACAATATTCTCCTGGTTCTACTCACTTCACTAAGAATCATTTCATATAAGTCTTTACAGGTTCTTCTGAAATCCACCTGCTCATCATTTCTTATAGCACAATAGTATTCCATTACATTCAAATAACACAACTTGTCCAGCCATTCCCCAACTGACAGACATCCCCTCAATTTCTAATTCTTGGCCACCACAAAAAGAGCTGCTATAAATATTTTTGTATATATGGGTTCTTTTCCTATTTTTATGATCTCTTTGGGATACAGACCTAAAAGTAGTATTGCCGGGTCAAAGGGTATGCACAATTTTAGAGCTCTTTGGGCATAGAAGAACTTCCTTCTTTCTCCTAAACCATCCCTTCTAGCTGTTCTTCCTAGCCCAAAAGAGTTTGCATAGTATAGTATGGTAGTGAGACATGTCTTAAAAAGACTTTGGGTACCAGGTCTTTCCTACTTCCCCAGTGGCACTACAAGGCCCCCAAGCACTCAAATTCATAGTCTTGAATTCATGGTTAGCTGCCCTCTCCGTATCTGATTCATTGATAAGTGCTTTTCCCCACAGTTTGTTATGGACTCACTTCTTCCTTCCTACTTCAAAAACCATCACTTATGTCTAAGTCTTCATCACAGTTTTTATGCCTAGACAACCTCTGCTCTTGCTCTGCCTCCATTTTCACCCTCAAACACTGACTTTATCTGGTCACTCCACTGATACCCTCCAGTGACTCTCTATTGTCCATCCAACTGATGATCTTCAAAGCCTTCCACACTCGATCTTCATCATCCTTGGCCACTACTCTCACCAGTTACCAACCCCATTAAAAAAAAATTTATTTCCAACACAGACTTACTAACCTAGCAATTTAATTGGCTTTCTGTGTATTCTGCATCCAGTGTAAATACATTCTATAGACTGATAAATGAAAGGGAATTTTCCACTTCCGAATCTATGAAAAGCAAAACCAGCAAATAAATGCCCCTTGCTAGAAGTATGGAGAAGAACTTGATTATAAGTAAATGAAGATTTAGATGTTAAAAATGGTATCTTACCTGGGCAGCCTCATAAGTAATAGTTTTTGTCTCAGTGTGAACAATGGGGACATCTTTGGTTGGGATTTCACTTTTCCCAGCATTAGCAACATCCGAGATGGTGACTGTCTGAGTCTTCACCAGGGGAGGCTACAAAATAGTGGAAAAGCACAATTACCTGTGTCCTTTCTGGGGGAAAAAGCTGGCCGACCTTCTGACACTGACCTGATCAAAGTTTCAGGGTCTTAGCAAAACAGAAATCCAACTCAGAATCCCAAAAGTTGTTTGCACAGGACTTGTGAATCATTCTGCAGTAGTTTTAACAAAGTGTCAAACCATAAGGGATAGTAAAGAATTATATTTTTATAATAATCTGGGTATGGGTATGCCTAAAAAAGTAGCCATAAGACCATGCAGTTAAAATGAATGATTTAAAGCATTTTGGATTGGCTTCTGAGCCAAAATTTGAATACAAAACTGTTTGCCAAATAGCAATTATTGTTTCTTTCTTGTGACCATAGCACTGCAATCAAGAAAATTGGCCATACATTTCTTCCTTTAAGTTCAAATGATGCGTGAACAACAGTGACCCTGGAATTCATTAACTCTTTTCAAATCAATGTCAGATGTTCACTTTTGAGTTGTTGAAAGGAAAGAGTATTTGGAAAGCTGGAAAGAGAAAAATCAGTTATGCCACCACCTGGTGATTAATATCAGAAGGACAAACATTAGTGGAAGAAGGGAAGGCCATCTTCGCCAAATTAGCTCACCTCCACAAGTTGGTAAATCACTCTGAAAGCTGCCCCTTGATTGTGTAGGGGTTACATGGTCATCTACTTTAGCATAAATGATTAGTACCAACAATCACTAGAACCCATTGTTCTTTCTCCCTGGGATGGGAGTGGTGGAGGGTAACAGAACAAAGTAAGCAATGAATAGTATTAGCATCTTACAGAGTCAGATTTTGTGATTGAGATATGTTCCTATCTTAGATCTGAAATAATCTTGGTGAGCAACCAGCTACTCTTTTTCAACATAGCTGGTTATATTTTCTGAGCAATTGCAATTATCAAAAACATAGATGTCTCACAATTTTACCTTTCCTTATAAATTTGCATTTGAGCCAAGAAAGGTAGAGTGCCCTTTTTAAAAGCCCTTATCAGTCGGTGTAATGATCATGTCAGGCTTATTTCGATGAGCTTTGCAAATTAGCTGGAGAAAAATCAATTCTTGCCTTGGAATTCCTCTGGGTAAGTTTCTCTGAGACAGACTCTAGAGTTCTTTAATCAGGAAAGCAAGAAATAGACTGCTCCCATCACCATCCCAAGGAGAGTTCTGGCCCTCTCCCAGAGAGGCATTTGACCCAAACCATTACTACCTGGAAACTTCGAATGAGGGTGGGGAACCCTGAACCCACACGAAAGTCAGGATATGGTCCATTTTGCTTCCCAGGTAGCTCATTTGGTGTAACATGGTCTTCACCACCCTTTTCCTCTTTTTCACCAGCATACAGCTGACGAGAAGCAGGTGTTTCTGAGAGCATGCACTTCGAAAGCTTTAAGGCACCAGCTTGCTCTTCTACACCTGTACATACCCCATTTGGACAACTTAGCATCTCCTTGTTATCAAGGAGACCAGGTGACCCATGTGCCTTGTCTTCTGCCTCCTTGTCATTTATGGAGACAGGCCCAAAGTCATGGCTTTGTAGAGACTCCGATAAGGTTGTCATTTGGCTCCCACTGTGAACTACTGAATGCTCAAGGCCCTCCCATTCAGAGTCAAGGTTTGGTTTCTCTGTCACTGCATCCACTTCCTCTTTAGGAATGTCATTCATAGTCTACAAGTGAATGAATATACACAAAGGCAAGAAGATAATATTAGAAATGAAGGTGGAATGCTTTGAAGTAATAGAAGCAGATGATCTTAAAGGAAGACCAAGTGTCTTGCTATTCCTGTGGATTTCAAAGTGTGGAAATAATAACACTGGCATAAGCCAACAACCTCCTAGCTTTCATAGGCTTCAGAACCAAGAACTATTGCTGGAGATGGTCCATGAAACCAGAGTCACTCCAACTACCAGGAAGGTGCTGCACTTTAATTTCAGTCAAGCATCTGGGTAGACCCTGATATAATTAGTCTGAAGAATTTGGGGCTATATCTTGCTCAGTATCAAGCACCCTTTGGGTTTCCCTACATGATTTCTTTGGTGCCTAGAAAAATCGATTTGTCTTTCCTAAACATTCATCTCCCAGGAAGGATCTGAGCAGAGAGGAGGTTCCACCTCATTAAGGGATTCACAAATATTCCTGAGAATGATAATTTAGATGAAATGTGGGCTGAGTTCCATCACCCAAGCCTGATTCACCATTTTAAAGCTGACTGATTACTATACTAGCTCCTGATGACACCATCAGGTTTATGGTCCAGATTTCATTTTACCTGCCAACAACAGAGAAGGTGTGTTAGTACAGGGATGCCCAAGCACTGACCAATTGTAACTAATGTCACAGCATCAATTTCAATACTAATGCTCAAATGCCTTTTTCATATTTTTAAGAAAACTGCCTGAAGATGGGCAAAAAATATGACTTGAAACGCACCATCAGGGAAAGACTACCATCTGGCAGATGAAGTATGTGATATGTCCAAGAAATATAGAGTACCTTAGGGATTAAGAACCATGGTTTACTCTTAGGCTAAGTGGCTAAATACCTTGTCATAAATGAATGCTTCAAAGCAATCCTGTATCAGTACTTTCTGCAGCAGTAGAGTATTTAGCTAACCCTAAAACTCCCAGGAGGGTGACTGAAATGGAAAGATTTGTCTGGGGACAAGAGATACAAGTGATATAAGTAAGAAGGCCGGACTGGCCATCTGAGCAAGGAACAATATTAAGAAAGCCAAACAACACCAGAGTCAGCTAGCATTGGTTTGCTGGCAATGTTCTGAAAAAGCAGCCTGTATTATGACATCTGTAAGTTGGTTTGGGAAGAGTCCTTTTAGCACAGCTCATATGACTCATGAACTTAATACTAAAGTGACTATCTTAAAAAAATTCAGTTCAGCTGAAGGGTTTATGCTTAGAAAACAATTTAACATTTTAGTTCTTCCACCAAGATGTGAATATGGCAATTAAAAAAAAAGTCTCTCATTAGAGTATATATCATTCCTAGAATGTGACAATAAGAGTGAACAGTAGCTCTATGAAATTAAGGAAGAGTACTTATAACCTAGGAATGTCGTTCTTAAGCCATGTCTAGAAACCTTACATTTAATTGCTTGTCAATTTAAACTGTAGGACAACTAATACTAGAAAAAATTAGTTTCACTCCAGGTTAGTCTTGCATTGCCAAGAATGAATATTATCTAGTATGTAAAAGATGGATTTGAGAAAGGGATGAAACCAGGAGCTATGAAGTTTGACTTCTTAGTGGCCTCCTTGCCACAGATGTCTGACATTATTTTACCACACTGCTTTTTAGGGGAGCTGACCACTCTTTTCTTGATGGTTAAGCTAGCATGACATAGACCCACTTAAGAAACAGAAATACTGGGTACAAACAAATGAGCCCTAACAAGGTAGTACACCAGGTTCAATATTCTTGAATATACAGCCAACTATATAGATCAACAGGAGGATTTTTATGCATTATGACTTTTTGCTAAATAAAAAATGATTTTGTTTGTATGGCTAAAAAATATTCCAGGCAAAACAGTCTATTTTTTAAAAAGAACCAAATTTATACCATTCTGATTAATGAGAGATAGGTGATAGCCTCATTAAGGTGCCATGTGGGAATGAAATATCATTTAGGGTAATGAAATTTTTTTTCTAAAGCATGCATCTAAAACACAGGTAAGGTGGACCATGGTCAGTTCAGTTACATTGAGAACTACTGCTTTTGTCTTGAACTACTCCACACAGAACAGCCATGTCAAGCAAGGACATAAGAACATAGGAATTGACAGAACCACGATCTGTCCAGCTGAGCATTCTGTTTCTGAAGTTACACTAAGGAATAGAAAACCACAGAATGTCAGAGATGGAAGGGACTAAGGCACTCATTTTATAGATAAGGTAACTAAGATGCAGAGCACTTAAATAACAGGTCTGGATGGTGAGGAAGGGCTTTCTCTTTGACATACCTCAAAAGAACAGGGATGTATTCCAAGCAAGTTTCTGTTTGAAATAATATTTGTTAAGGAATACAAAGGATGTCTAAAGCTCTCATCTAAAGATCATATATCCTAGTGGCTGACATTTTTCTCCTAGGTATCAGAAAGATAACTAAACCCAATGGAAAGATCTTAGCATATGGAAGGTACACAAAGCTTCCAAGAGACAAGATTAATCAGCTGTCTTAAATACTGAGATTTTATGGACAATGCTCTGTCTTAGCTAAGATGGTCAGCAAGGTTCAACAGATGACATGATGAAAGACACCATATATCTGTACATATTAAATAAGAAAGCTAAGTAGGACCTTCCATGAGAAACCTATATTATCAAGATCTGAACTACTGACATGTTGTGATTGGGCTGATCAATTATGCAATGTGATTGATCACATGATTAAGGTACATTGGCATGGGGTGAAAAGCAAGCAATGTGAAAAATCTTTGTGGATGGGGGTGGCCAGGTAGCACAGCGAGTAAGGGTACTGGCTCCAGTGTCGGGATGACCTGGGGATCGAATCCGGGCTCAGCCACTTAGCACCCACCCAGAAACACCTGGCTGTGTAACCTTGAGCAAGTTACTTAACCCCTATTGCTTAAAAAAAAAAAACCCTTTGTGGTTGCTGACTCTTATGGAAGATTTATAAGAACCTTGTTCCACTGGAGAAGAAGCTGTCACTTATCCACAGTACTATAAAGTTGATGAAAGGGATATTGAAGAGAACATTATACAACATATCATAAAAACTGACTAGCTGAATGAAGTCCTCAATCTCATAAAATTCTATCTGATTAAGAAAATTAAAAGCAGAAACCATTAAGCTTACTATGTTAATTGTTTACTGCTGTACTCACAAAGGAAAAGTTTACTTGTACCAGAATGGTCCTTAATCAGTATGATACTTATTTGCTGGGCTTTTTTTTGGGGGGGGGGGGAGTGTTGTTTCTTGATGGTAGAGGGAATAGGGAGGGAACCAAAGTGTAGCTTTAAAAAAGACGCATTTTTTAAAAACTATTTTTTTAAAATGTACTTTCAGTCTCAAGACCATAACCTATGTATATGCCTTTACAACTCTAAATTACCCTTCCACTGGTTTACTGAACTCTAGATAGCATTAATAGCAAGATGTGGGCGTTTTACTGGAGTTTTGCTGTAGCTCCATCAAATGCAAACCAGATCCTCTCTTTTCAGGCTATTTTTGAACTTAAAGATTTACATATGTCAAAGGCTTGTCAAGGTAGAGATATTCATGTTCAGATGATTGTCTTTCTTCACAAGTATTCTAGTGAAGCTTTATCTGGAAAGGCTGAAGAGAGCCACATCTTCCCCCTTCCCATAGGTCTTAGCATTTCTACCACACACACCAGCCATCTTACAAGATCAATTTTACCCTTAAGTGGAAAGAGAAAAGCAATACCTTTCCCTGACTGAAGAAAGTCTTGTTTCCATCATACTTTGACCTTATATTTATTAATACCTGGGACAGGGAGACATTCAGTGGCTCTGAATGGTCTGCTTGTGAACCTAGCATAGCATCTTTACCCAGCTATTCACACTTACTGTTGGGGGTAAGTGAAAGAAAAGAAACAGTGATATCAAAGATATGGAACTTTCCTAACAAACCGTTTTTCTTCCAACTTTTTTTTAATCTCATTTTTGTCTACTGAAGAACTGTCTCTGGTTTATTAGTTAATGACAAAAATTTTACTTCTATCCACACTTGAGGACAAGGCATCATTATTATCTGACTTTTACATGGCTCTTTAAAGATGAAAAGTGCTCAACAGTTTCTACTAATTAAAAACTAGTTAGAGGAAAGAATTAACCACTGAGAAGCTGGCTGGTGTCCTGGAATAAGACTTGAAATCTGAAGACCAGTTGCTGGGGCTGAACCCCAGCTGTGCGGCTAGTCCTGAGCCTCCATGAGCTTCATTTTGCTCCCTCACCTGTAAATGACGAGGGTCCTGGCACCACATCCCTCCATCACCCCACCCCAAGTTGGCTTTAAGTAAGAGCTTTGTAAATAGGACATCACTAAACCTCCGCCTGAGTCCTGTTCTAATACCACAATGTGGCATGGTCATGACAACCCAGGGCCCTTGAAGGCTCTGCCAGTGGAATTTCACCTGTGGCAAGCCTAATCAAAAAAGTTCAAAGAGATTCATCAACAGAAAGGTGGCCATGAGAGGAGCAACCATGATATGGCAGTGAGGGGTTGAGACAGATACTGTTCATGCCCACACTGATGAAATCACACATTTTTGGAAGTATTTTCACTAAAAATAAAACAGAACCTAATGTGACAATCTGGTTTTAAAAGTCAATTATGAAGGGTTTAGTATGTTAAGTAACACCAAATACAGAAAATTCACCCATTTAAATGGCTGGACTCTCATTCTAGCTTGCTTAAAGTGCCTTAAGCAGAGATGTTAAAAAAAAAAAGACTGAATTTCTTATATCTTCTTATATGTGCCTAAAAGTCCTAAGATGCTCCAAAGTTATTCTGGTGAGCTATTGGGAATCTGAAGGTTCCTAAAGCTGAAGTCTAGACCCAAACAAAGAATTTATAATGGGTAAAACCATCAAGTGAAGTACCGCAGGAGACAAAATGTAGTAAGTAAAAGTTATAGCTCAAGAACATCACATCCAATAAACACATTATTAGTATTCATCCCCAAAGTTTAAGCTTTACTTTACAAAAAGGACATGAATTAAAACATCATAGAAATCCAGCCTCCCTCTTGGAAAGTAAGTGTGTCTAGAGCACCTGAAGTATCTGGTAAGACTGGGCCAAGCCAGTGGGTTTAACCAAGGCTGGTGCTAGGTCTTCCAGTCTGTTCGTTAGTAAGTTCTCAACTAGGTCTTCTTTGTACTTCAGGGAGCCCCTCTAGCCAGAACTTGGAGGAAAGGAACAATGACAGGAGAAAAAACAAGAATTAAAACACACTTAATACAAGAACATACACCAATTTCCTGCTAGTCCAGATATCTAGGAGATAATTCAAACTAATGTAAACAGCTTTATGTTCTTAAAAAAAAAAGGGAGGGGGGAAGATTATACATAAGATATCTAATTACTTTAAACTTTTCCAGACTTTTCATTTCCAGGCTTCACAAATGACCTTTTACATATTGGTAGTGCTTTTGGTGGTGAGGGTAGGTAGGTAATCATTTGTCACCATTGCTAACTTACTTTTCTCTGCAAAAGACACCCAGAATATACCCTCTGGTCACATTCTACATAGGCATACCCCTCCTAATGCTGTTCCCACAAAAACTCACTAAATAGTATTTTTAGGCAATATTTTTAGGCAATAGATAGTTAAGGAAATCTTACAAAAGGGTAATCAATCACCACGAAGCAGGGCTTCACAACATTTCCTTGGGGTTTACTCAAAATGTACCAATGACTTTACTGCCAAATATCTTCAGTTAGGGTCATATTATACCAGGCAGGCCTAGATTGAAATCCCCAAAGCCCACTGTGCCCACCAAACTCTCACTGGTTTTCATATTACCTTTATTCTCTTCTAAGTTGCAGTGAGCTAACATGGTCGGTCCTGCTCATAAGTTTGAATGTTCTCAGGACCATACAATATAAAAGGCTTCCTTTGGTCGAAGGCTTTGTCTACAGATTAAAATAAAAAACACTTCTGGGAAGAATAATACATTTAAAGGTTTAGTAGTATTTATGCGTTAGTGAAGATGTGTTAATAAGACACCTTTCAGAGAAGAGATGATTGGGAGAATGAACAACCTGGGTACCTGAAGTGATGGGAGGCAGGGATGGGGGAAGTGTACATGGAAGCAAGAGTTGAGGTTATCTTGCTAAACACAGAAAGGCATAAATACCCAGCCAAAGAGTCCAGCTCCTGGTTCTTAACAAAAGTGAAATAATACACACATTATAGTCATTGTCATCATCATCATTATCATCAAGCACTTAAATAAATAAAAGCGCTCCTGCCAGCAAGGTCAGGTAACATGCAAACAAAACAGGGTGATCAGATCAGTTAATTGCGAGTGCCTCCTTTGTCACTGACCCTTGAGTTTCTAAATGGACTCTGGATGTCTTATTGAAGAGCTTGTTGAAGGAAGCCTGGGACTGAGCACAGCCTCAGGACCCAAACGCCTAGATCCCAACTCTGCATCCCACCAGCCTGGGCACTCTGAGGCCACTCAGCTGCCTGCTTGCCTTGTCTATCAAACACAGACTGTACAAATGCACACAAAAGGTATAAGCATAGTTGTACTCCATGTCCCATAAAGTCACTATGAGGAAAATACTTTGTATGCTGAAAAGCACTAAGAAATGGGAGCGGTTTTTAGATATTCCGAAGAGTGCTGTGAGAAAACACGTGCACATATGTATTTATATATATATCTCCACTTATTAGCCATACCTATAAGCTTCCTCCCAGTCTAGAATACATATGCCATTGATGCTGCCCTTCTGTAACTAAAAGGGGGCAGGACTTTCAATGTGCTAATGGGCCTTATTCGATCTTAAGATATAAAAATTTGGGTTGGGCACTTGCAATAAAAGATAAATCGGATATGGCGATGGCTTTCTCTGCAAAAGCTAGATGAGAAAACACAGTGTACAAGGACAACAACATGAGCAGCAGGTTCTGCACGCCACTGCCCCACCATTCTTCCACAGAAAAGGGACAGAAACAAAAAAGCAAAAACAAAAATCAGTCATTCAAACCCCTCTACCCACCCACCCTGAAGCCGAAGAAAAGAAGGCTATATGAAAATAAAAGTCTGGGCACATTTCTAGTGAAAAAACAAGACAGGTCAACTTATAGTGTGAAACTTATAGAAAGAAAGTACAGACTCACAGAGACTCAAGATGGGGATAAACTAACAACCACAGATCTTTATGGCTCTCCTGAGATCTAGGTAAACAGAGATATCTCAGGTAACAACAGATGTCATGGGGATGTGCAGGGAGACACTGCTTAAGCCAGCACTGTTTGAACTTAAGCAAGTCCCCTTATCTCTATGGCCTCAGTCTACTCCTCTGTACAAGGGGAATAATAATTGTTATTTTTTTCACCTTTATAAGATTGTGCTTTCTACTTTCCAGAGTATTATTTATGAATTGTTATTCAACATCCTTTGTCTTCATCAACCAATTCCTTCCCCTAACTTCACTCTTTTTTACATCACCCTTAGCTACAACTACACTTTTTTTTCTCAGTTTCCCACTTGAACTGTACCCAAGAAACATGGCCTTGTGGCATTCACTAGTTTTCTCAATAAAACTTGCAGTCATTTTCAAACTCCACTATCATATGCATGGAATACAGTTTGAACTTTGGTCATTTCTGGAGAAAGGAGTTGATGCAGTTAAGTCAAATTGATCCTTAATGACCAATGGTAATTATACTCTAAAAACATTTTCTAAATAGTAGTGTTATTAGATTATCCCCAATATAGGTGAATGCAAAAGCAAAAAAAAAGCTTTGAGATAAATGCCTGATGCAAAACTAGCCAGTAAGTAACAGAAAATTTGGCCTTTCAGCTGCACTCACCAGACAGGGCTCCGCAGGTCAAAGAGGTGTTCTCAAGCCTGAACAGAGCTGTAAATGTTAAAGTACTTGAGCAAACATTAGACATTAGACCAAAAGCTCCTTGTAGAGGAGATGCCTTTGAGGACCAGTAATATTTCAGTACAAAAATAAGTGGCTCACTCAGGACAAAACAGTCCCCTAGGAGGTTCCACTCTCCCACTAGCATGGAAACAGTCCAACACCTGATTTGTTTGCCTGTACTTTAAGATAGCTCATTCTAAAAGACAACAAACAGAAACAACAGGAAAGGGTAACAAGGAAACCTAAAATCAGTACTAAATTAAACTTTGTAGACACCCACCCTTGAATGGAAACAGCATCTTGATTCCATAGAACTACATGCAGAAGAAATTATTAGTCCTTTGCTATTAAAAAATTCCATTACAGGGAACATGGTTGTTAATTTTTTTGAAAACTAACCAAAGTACTAAGTTAGAGAAACATGAAGCCAAACATTGTAGTTTTCTCCCTATATAAGTTTTATATTTCTTAGTCACAGGCCCCAAGGCATATACTTTCAGCTAGTTAATACACCACATGCAATGCTAGATTTGAATAATCACTTGGATAATGCAAATGAAACATGAAAGGTTCACCTTGGGTAGAATCCGAAGTCTGCTCAGGGATGAATTCATACAATTTCCATTAATGCCACATAACAGCATCAGTCTCTGATCTCACACCCACTCCCACACTCCCACACTTCTCCTTAGTGATTAGAATGCCAATGGTTGGATGGCTGATAACCATTAATCTGTGATGTGTTCATTTCAAAAAAAAGAAAAATGAACCACGTCAAAAAATGTTTCTCTTTGTAAATTATGTACTTGCTGCATGGATTTTTGTTACAAAAATCTCAACTTATTAAATGCTAGATATTAGTTAAGGAAAATTTATTTCAGATTTAAAACATAATTTGAAGAAATCTGATCTTAAACCCAAAGGATATCTCTGTCTTAGAGTTAAGCACACAGAAATGACTGTGCCAGAGGTAAGTCCGTAAAACTCTTATTAACTAAGTACATTCAAAGAAAAATATATGGCTTATCCATGCAGACAGGCTAACAGGTTGACTTGTTAATGATAATAAGAGTTCAGGCAGCATAGTGTAACATAAAGAATAAGAGACCTGCATCGGTCGGGGCTCTAAGAATTACTGACCATGTTGCTACCTTCCTGAAGCTCAGTTCACCTAGCTATAAAATGGGAATAGTTTTCATTTTTACCTATCCCAAAGAACTTATAAACAAAATGATTTGTAAATAAATGGGAGCTATTAGTATTACAAAGCTCTCTTTCTCTGCCTCTTTTCAGTGAACCCAACTCTGCACAGAATTATTGCTTCCTATTTCTTTAATAATTAATAGAAACAGGACTCAGATTTACAACAATATTTATTTGTGATAAGTTTATGTTACAGAGTGAATAATCTGAGAAAAATATCAAAGAAAATGTTCACGAAAGAGACGTTTTCAGCAAAAAGTTCTTCATCCAATTACCTTTAGGTTCATGCAGCTCTATGACTCAACTAAAACAGGACTGAGTGGCCTCGGTCACTGATACTTCATGGGACACAGAAAGCTTTATTGGAGAGCACTCTCCTAAAACAAGCTACAAATCAAGAAGCCAGTCAGAGCAGAGTGCTCTTGACCAAGAAACCAAGACATTACTCTAAATCGCTATCACAGCTAATATCCACACATCCTTGTACTTCACAGGATGAAGTTCCTCACTAACAGAAGAAGACTCTCCCCCATAGATTCATTCTAATTCAAGAAATGAAAATTTCTTCTAGAACATATTCCTAGAGAATCTCAAATATAACATGGCACTGGATATGAAAATGGATCCCAAAGGTTGAAAATGAATTCTTTCCTTTCCTTCCATCTACTGCCCATTCACCTTTGAAATTTACCTTTTGTACAAGGGTCAGCCTGACTAAAACTGGAGAGATTCATCACCAGCAATATGGTCAGCAGGAGATGAATTCTGTTGGTCAAAGAAATTCATGATGACCATCTATTAAGGCATGGAGAGACTGAGATCTGTATCAAGATAGGAAGTTCACCTATACTGATGAAACTAGCAATCTGAAATAGCATTGTTTTACAGAAGAGAAGGATTAAAAAGGAGAATGAGCACTGGAACTAGAGTAAGAAAGTCTAGAGTCCAGTTTTGGTTCTATCACTCATTAATTACAACTATAGGAAAATCATTTAACCTCTAAGGACTTTGATTTCCCCATTTGTAAAGTGGGGGGGAAGGAGAAATTAATACCATATGCAACACTGTGAGTTATTGCTGTTATTTAAAACCATTAATCTGGAAGGTTTTCTGTATCTGAACACATGCAGCTAATATCAGCTGACTGATCATGAAATAAGATATGTGGGAATGACACACAGAAATAAAGTACTCTGACTTTTTATACACTAGCATAAGATATGTAGTTGAGGAGACATTTTCAGTGAACAGTTACAGCGCCTGACTTCACTGTTCACAATGAAACATTGAAAAGTGATGGATTTCTGGTTATTTATAAGAATATGTGGGTCAGAATAGAAAAACCATGCTTCCCCTTTCCCTCTAGCTCCACAAATCATATCTGGTTTTTAACAAACCTAACTATAAACAACAATCACAATTAGTATTATTCTTAGGGAGGGGGGGATATAGATCCCCCCAGTAGGTTTTGTTTTGAGGGTACAGCCTTTATTAAGGGAATAGTCTTGGTGGGGAAGGGAGAGAATTAAACCTTAATTAGAATGCAGAATAACTCTAAAATATCTCTTAAGCAGCAAAGTGCTCAGATCCTTCAAGGTCTTCAGTGCCCCAGTGAGTTGGGATTTCATTGACATGGGCACTCCTTCCAGCCATGCCAATCACAAGCCATCTAGACCTACTCATCCTGTGGGACATCTTTTCTACAGAGGATCTGCCCTGTGTGATATGACCTTCATTGCATTCTCTTGACATTTCAAGGATAAGAGTGGAGCAGCACATGGGCTGTCTACCTGTGTTCTCACTCTTGCCATGTGACCAGCCAATTTTCTTTCTATTTTGAACAGTATTTGTATACTTCAACAACATCCTTTATGCCACTTTTCCCAAACATAATTACAATATGTTTGCAATAAGATGCAGCCTGCTCATGTACATATGTGCCTATCCATTACCCACTGGGTAATGCTCAACTTCAATTCTTCAGACACTATGGTGCTCTATGACTCAACCAATACCAGAAGAATATTGGCATTTTAAAAAAGGCTTTGCAAAACTGCTTTTAATGACCCCAAGTTTCTCCCTGAAACAAATTTTCCAAAGGCAATCCAGCAGCCTGCTCCCTTCCTTTCAAATTCTGGTCACAACTACTCACTGTCTGAAGTGCAAGAATTTATATATGTGTGTGTGTGTGTGTATGCATATATACATGTATTATGTCATATATATTTGTGTGTGTTTGACATATCCATATATACACACACACACATACATAGATGGAGAAGCTATTTAGATTATGTATCTAATTGCATGTTATAGTCTAGATAATAGGTATTTGTCATTGACTTTGTTTTCCCTGTATAAGATAGTCAGGGTTGGATTTCTTAAAGTAGCTGATTGTGAGCTTCATTTAGGAAGTTCTGCACTACTTGAGGGCTTGATACTATGTCACAGAAACAGGAACAGCTGGAGGACTTCACCATCCACAGGGAATCCTTCTTCAACTTGGATTCTGTGATGGATCTTCTCCATGACAATGGTGAAAACATCTGGTGAGTATACAGTTCCCTGTATTATGCTTTGATTGATATTAATGATCAAAAGGTTCAATAAAGTTCTGTTGTTCTTTCTTTAAAAGAATCTTGTATAATATTAACATATGCATGAAAGATACCTTGTTGAAAGAAAGCCTTTCAGATAGCAATTTTGTCTAACAAATCAAATGCTTTTTATAGTTAACAAATAAGCACAGTTAGATCTTATATTCTCTGCATCTTTTAGGCAATTGTTATGGTAAAGATGTGGTCTACTATGGAAAATAACTTTCAAAAGCCCATCTGTTCCCTTCTAACATCATTTTCAAGGATGCCCTCAATGCAGGTGTAAATTATTCTGACAACTGTCACACTAGAAATAAAGTCATTTGGGGGCCCAAAGTCACTAAAAGAGGAGTTAGGAGAATACTGTAAGCTCACTGTAAAAGCCCAGAGATACTTTCTAAAACAGGATGAAGAAACATGCCCCTTTCTTACTAATAGACAAATATACTACAAGAAAATTTTCAGGGGTGGCTAGGTGGAGCAGTGAATAGAGCACCAGCCCTGAAGTCAGGAGGACCTGAGCTCAAATCTGGGCTCAGACACTTGACATTTGGGGTGGCTAGGTGGCACAGGGAATAAGAGTACTGGCCCTGGAGTCAGGAGGACCTGAATTCAAATCTGGTCTCAGACACTTGACACACTTACTAGCTGTATGACTTTGGGCAAGTCATTTAACCCCAAATGACCTCAAAAGAATTTTTTTTTTCAAATTCTAATGTCTAGAGAATTGTCTCATAAACCTGAATCATTCCCTAAAATGTTTTCTGTCCTATCAGAATCCTAAGTGGTTGCCCAATGTTGTGGAGCAGCTGAGTTTATTATGTAAAATATGTTTTAAAGGAGAATGAATCAGTAAGCAGAAGCTTAGATTTCTGGGTAAGGAAATGTGACTAGATGAGTGGGGGGGGGGGAGAGAAACCAGGAGGCTGAGCTAGAAAGGGGAAGGGGAAGTGAAGGTTAGCATGCAGAGAAGGAATCAGGGCTAGGACCAGACACTATACACTGTAAGTTACTTAAGGGCAGGAGCCATATTTTAATAAAGCTTTGTGTCTCCCATAGCACCTAGCCTATTTCTTAATACAGTAAGTACTCAATAAAGATGAACAAAGTTAGTGTTTAGGAGCAGTATGTGGCCTTCTCTCTTTCCAGTCTTTCTAGCAGCTAATCATATCCTGCGCTTTCCTGAGTTAAGATTTTCTAGTTCATATGTGGGCTGCTGCTTATGCTTTGGGGTCAATGGAAGAAAGAATTGGGAGGCATATAATTAGATCTTTGACTGGTTGCAGAAAAGAAGGAATAAGACTCAGTGTCTTGTTTAACTTAAAAAAAAAACTTTTGAATATAAGACTTGCCACACAGGGTCATCAGGCCCATTATCTATGTCTTTGACAAAGGCATCAAGCGATATTTGGAAGGACATAGTTGTCCTTTCTGTCACCAGCTTCAATGATCCAGGAAGAAGCCAGTCAGGAGAAAAGAGGGTTTGGAGACACAAGATCCACTTCTCTTTCAGCTCAGTTTTTTATCACCTGTTTAATTTTGGGCAAGTCATTTTACCTCTTGGGACTTCAGCTACCTTGTCCATAAAATAAGGGGGCTGAGAGAGGGGCCACATGCCTTATAAGGTCCATACCAGCTCTTGAACCCTATGAAACACAGAAGGAATCCATTTTCTTTAATACTAGATTATGGATGTTATTCATAAATTTATCTAAGCCTTTTCCAGAGTTACTTAATGCTACTTACCCCTTACCATTGTGAAGAAAGCACTTTCTTTAATTTATACTCAAGTTCTCTCTTTCAAGTTTTAGGGCCCCTCCATGTTTTCTACAGTAGCAGGATTTAGTAAACAGGTCCCGTGTTCACCATAATGAAAACTTCTATGATGTTTATCAATTGTCAATTGTGTCCTGAAGAGACTAGAATAAAAAGGTTCCCAGTTTTAAGCACCAAAGTTAAGAGCAACTGTGAGTTTGATAGGAGGAAAACATTTCTGTATGAAACAGAAAGAATGTAATGCACTATGGCCAGTTCTTCACAATACCAGATAGAAGTCTAAGATTTTTAGCACTTTAATAGATAAGGAAGACAGAGGAAGCAAACTTTGCAAAGTTCTAATATACCACCCTTATTTTGACCAATTCTCTGGGCAAACAAAAACCCAAGTAGAGAGGCTCAGTTCCTTTCTGTTTTGTTTTTGTTTTTTTTTTCCCTGCCGTCTTTCTCTTATTAAGTGACCATCATTGGGTAAGCTAGATGATATAGTGTATACAAAAGTTAGGTTTGGTGTCCAGAAGACCTGAATTAAATCTTGCCTGGAGACACTTATTAGCTCTGTGTTCAAATCACTTCATCTGTCAGCCTTGGCTTCCTCATCAGTAAAATGAAGATAATAGCACCTACCTCACGGTGTTCTTGTGAGGATCAAAGGAGAAAACATTTGTAAAACACTCTGCAAATCTTAAAGTACTACATAAATGCTAACTATTAGCTAAAGTCCACCATGTGACTTTGGAAAGGAAATCAATCCCTTCACTCAAGTTCTCCTCTGAGATCACCCTGGGTTCCTTAATTCTATGCCAACAGAGTACCAGAAGTCATCCTCTGTCTAGTTCTGGCAGGTCCTACACCAAACTGGAAAGGTTTCTAAGTACAGATCAGGCAGCACTCCATGTCTATTGTCCAAATAAGAGTTTAGTCAAGTTTGGAAAGGTTTATCACTAGAACGTTAACTTCTAGGAATGTTAACTTCTTTCACCCACAGCAACTCACTAGACTAAGTCATAGAAGGAAGGCATTGATGGTGAGAGCACCTACAAGGATGAAATCACAGGTCCTTGAGTAGTGAAGTAATTATGCCTCCTCATAGCATAGAAAGTGACCCACAGAATCCAAGCTCTATAAAGTCTTACTAAGCTGGAAAGGTTTTGAGCATAGGTCCAGTGACTATTGTTTGAAAACCAATCTAGGTATGGGGAGATTCATCATTAAGGTTGATGAGTCTTGTAGAACTGGCCAATCAGCATTGAGTTTTTGGGCCACAGCAACAGAAAGTGGGTTATGGTCCATAGAGAGAGTACATATGTCAAAGAAATAATGAGATCTTTTGAAATATTTAAGAATTAAACAAACATCTAAAGGCTGATCTACAGGAAAGAGAAAGTACCATGCCAGTGACAGGAAAGTTGGAGACAAGTAACCTTCAGTTAGTTACAGAAAAGAGGACAACAACATCTCAAATAATTTAAAATCTATAGCTAATCCTCAGATCTCATCTTAGTCAGTAGTGTTAATCTCCTATTCCACCACACCGTGTACCAGACATGGAAATAAGAAGCAAAATTAATGAATTAAAGTTGAGCTACTTATATACTTCATTAAGGGAGTTCAGAACCTATCTGTGTCTTTGGATTCATATATCCAAGATCTATCTCCAATGTAATACTTACCTAAATTCTTCCACAAATCTTTTACGGAAAAAAAAAAATATCCATTCCAAAAGTTTGCCTTTTGATCTTTTACTGTTTTGTGGATACCAGTGCAGCAGGCAGGGCTGTCTATCTCTTAGCCATGATTCTTGCTTCAAGGCTGACCTCTTCTAGTCATCACTGTCCTCCCTGATATCTTCTACATCACATTTTACCAGCAAGTCATTGTTGCTAACATGTTACGGCTCACATACTACACATCTTTTCATTGTCCTTAGAGTCGATTATGATTTCGATTTTTTTTTAAATGGACCATGATGTTTCATGATTTGAATTCATCTTATTAAATTTTTCTTTCCCCTATTTTGGTGGGGGTGTTTTTGAGTAATGAAATGGTCAAAAGGCAGAAATGATGAATAAGAACCGATATATATAATATATATATATAATAATAGTATAAGCTATTAACTGGGTAAGCTGAATTCTAGACTGTGGTATATTTGGAAACAAAACAAAAAAGAAAAAAAATGCATTTAGTTTTGGTAGCTTTGACTATTAGAAGAAAATAAACTCTGTTGCCACTCAATTGCCACATGTGCAAATATTTCAATCTTATTTGAGATCACAGCTCTACTAATGTGAGCACCACTCCAAAGATGCCTGCCTATGTTCTCCTGCATCCTCCAGATCTACCCAATAGGCTCAAAACCTCTGTCTCCATTTTCTAGCCATGCCTGGAACTTTGCAAGTATTTAATAAGTGTTTGTTGATTTGACACCTATAGCACTCAGGTGTGAGTCAATCGGCTCTTCACTCTCTCTGCCTGGTGTGCCCATCTCCTTCCTGGATCCTATTATTTCTTTGACACCTTATATGTGACTTGTGTTTAAAGTAGCTTACTTCTACTCAGCATGTGCATTGCCATTTCCTTTTGGATAACTTCAAATCTAGACTCTTAGGCAATTATAGTTTGTTTTTTAAAGCATACTCAAATAAGTTTAGAACATTCTCCTAAGTTGGTGAGATCTTCTGAATGTCCACCTTCCTTTTAGCTCAAAAAGATAGTAGAGACATCAATGAGAGAACAATGCCCTAGGTGGCTTTGCGACTCTATGTTAAGCAGATATGGACTTGGGACCATGGAGTCTGGTTTGTTCCCAGATTGCTATGTGTAAATTAGGACACCAAGCTGGATAATCTTCCCACAGTAAGCTGGACCATAAGAAGCAATGGAGAGACAAAGCCCAAATCCTCTAGTTCTCTGTTCCATGCTTAAACATCAAGCTCTCCCTGCCCTTCCTCTTGCCAGTCAAACCATACACCAATATCTAAAACTAAATCTTTCAAACTGAGACCCTTTCACTAAGAAGTTATTTCAAAGTAGAGTCCAAAAGCAATGATTGGGACTCCCCTTCGAATACAGAGAAAATAAGAGAAGAACAAGGCTAGTTTCATCTATAAAATATACAAACCTATCCATAATCTTTTAAGTACAGCTGTCTGAAATCCAAAGTCAATATGTCCAATGTTTCACCCCCCTCACAACCCTAAAGAATCCATTTTTTAGGATTACTGTGCTGTCCTGAACAGTGACTGCTTGGTGGCGAAATTTTCTTCTACAGGTCATGACCATGGACTGTGATCAGGAAATGGAGCCTTTCATCTGGCCAACCGGCACCTTTGATGAAAAGTGGTGATCACCAGTCTGCTCAATTTTGAGAAGCATAAGGTATTACCAGTTTAGAGATTTGTTTTTTGGTGAGAATCCCAATACAAAGTGAGACATGCTTCATGCAAATTTCAATGACAGGAAGCAATGTTCAAAGAGAGAAACTGATGATCTGATCTCAGATAGTTACAAAAATAACAGAAAATTCTAGAACTATTTACTCTTTATTTCCTTAAAAAAAAAAAAGATACTTTCAGGCGAAATAATTTCTTATCCCATTTGGCTAAGATCATGTCTTGTACACTTTCATAAATAATGGAAAAGGCCATGACTAAAAGAGTTAAAATAATCACCCTTAATTAGGGAAGTATAATTTGATATTTTGGGCCAAACAGCTTTTTTCTGTTACTTCCCCTTTACTTAAACACTCTCTCTAAATGTTTAAGATGTGACATATACAGCTCTATTTTCTGATACCAGTTTCTACCACTCAAGCTCTCTTTTCTCTCTATAAGTTCAGTGGGAATGCCTAAATTGAAAGAGTGGCAGTTTTCAGGAAATAATCTAGAATCACTTCTACATACCTCAAGAAACAATAACATAATGCAGATGGATACTAGCAGGAAGAAGATTCTGGGCTCTAACTTACTTTTTTTTCTTGTTTTAAGCAGCAAATGTCTCAAAGATTTTTAAAAAAGCCTTTTTAAGTATAGAAATCTCTATGTATGACTTTACATATGAACTCAAATTCGAAAACCAATGTTTGAAACTACTTAGGCAATTCATCCTGGGAGATACATTTGGTGTCCCCAAGAAGCAAGCAGCATGCAAAGGTGAGTTAGTTTTAAAGTTAAAATAACTGGTGAAGCACCAGAATTATGGTCTGAACATAGACTGCACTCATATTTACATTTAAAGAAGTCCCACAAATTAACATGCAAGCACAAGACAAAAACTCATCACAATAATACTTTCACTCATATTACCATCATTAAAAACATTTTGTGGAATTAAACACAAATTTTCAAGAACACATTTGAAATGCATTAAGAAAGTTAAATCCATAAATATAGATTTTTAAGCTTATTTTCATGGGTAAGTATTCCTTCTAGTAACATCATTATTTCTTAAGTCATAAAGAGAAGTTCAACAGTATATTCATTCTGAGAAGTAAAACACCCTCAATAACCCTTATAAACAGAACTTAACTGGGGGAGGATCTCACAGTAAATGTGGATTTCAGTACCATACTGTTTTATGGTAGATAGAAGGAGACTCTGGAAAAATACAACCCTGGCTAAAGTTTAAAGGGCAGTGGTAGTTGGGTTGCCCCCCCTTTTTAAAACCATTAACCACTTGTTTATTAAGAGACAAGTCAGCTCTCTTCTGTATGCTAGGCAGCAGCAGTAGTCTGTCCCCGACCATCTCTGAAACATTCAAAAGAAGGCCACAGATGTCAAAAGCCTTTTTATTTTTATATTTTACAAAAAGGCTTTGTATACTAGTTTGTTTGATTTCCCCCAGAAAAGGAGTGGTTATGGATCAGACTTCATTATTCATTATGTATATTCTTAAGGCTTCTGAATAAATAGCAAGTCAGATTTTTTTTTTCCTTAAACCACAGAGCTCATGTCCCATGAATAACTTTTGAAGGACAAGGGAGAATCCCATAGAGTACTTACTTTGCTTTGTGTGTAGTCTTAGAGGGGGGACAACACAGCAACAGTAATCAGGAAGAACATGCAGGCTTAAGAGTCAGAGCTCTTGGAAATAGTACCAACCTGCCATATGCTTTTAATCTGATTTGTCTATGCATTGCAAAGGCTTGTTTAACTTCAGGGCAGAAAAGCTGGCCTGGCAATCCATTGCCACTCCTTTATACCCCAAAGACATGTATTGTACAAAGAAGAACACATTTTATAAACAGAAGAACAGTGGCAAGAACCCCTATGACTGAGCTCCTGAGAAAGGAGAACATCATTCGGGAGAAAATGCAGTAGATATAAGCCAAGGACAAAAGTTCAAGGTTGTGGTCTTGAAGTTTCAGGTGAGCACCCTGTTTTCAGGTCACAGAAAGACCAACCACCAAACAGCTAATGCAAGAACCACGAGAAAAGACATCATGAAAGGAATACGAGGAGATGGAAAAGTACTAGAGTACAGGTAGCACTTTTTGAGGGACTTGTGTTCCTCAGGGATTGGAATGGAAACCTTGGGAAGAGTTTCTTCATTTTCTTGCTGGGGCAAGGCTCTCTCAGTGGATCTCTTTTGCCTTTTTATTTTGTCTTCATCCTGTACTAACAGAGCACGTTCCTGTGTCTGCTTTCGTGGTAGAAGATCAAGAAAGACAGAGAAAGATGAACACAATGACAGATGGAAAATGCTCAAAAAATGATACTTGGGGATGTGCAAAGTATTAACTCAGGCAGATATTTTGGAATCTCTCTGCCAATCCAGGAATTGAATCTAATGAAACAACTCACGAGGGCAGTGCTCAGTGTGAGCTTCAGAGCAATCCTCTTCAGAAAATCCACCCAAGAGTTTGGGTCATTTCTGTTCTGTGGGCAGTGCTGATTCCTCTTTAGATAGAGTAAGCAAAACCAGCAATAAAGCACTTTTCTTACCATCAGAAAGTTGTGTCATAAATAGAAATAAAAGAATAGAAAAAGTTATTTTGGTATCTTCCCAAGAATGCACAGATCAAGCCTAAAAAACTGTAACTTCATTCACTATAGCAATTACTTTTGCTCTAAGAAGCAAACATCTTAATCTTATAAATTTTGAAGGTTTCTGCAAAAAAAGAAAAAAATATAAAACTTTATCTCATGCCCCCAAATTTGACTGTGGACAGTACAGAAACAACATTCAGGCCATTGCAAATCTCACACATACTCACACACAACCACAGACACATAGAGAGACACATGAAAACTACTTTTCAGATTGGAAGCTCTTTGACATTAACTTTTCTCTTTTCACATATATCTTTCTTCATTTGAGGAACTGTATCTGAAGGCATGACTTTACAAATCAAACATTAACAATGAAGGGCTATGTGCTACATTGTGTAGCTGAGAAAACTCTATTTTTCCCTCTCTGTGCACTGCCATGTGGGCATGAGCCAGGTGTTATCTAGGAGAGAAAAAATTTGGCCCTAAGTTCTCTTAGTTGAGCCAGCCTCCTCTGGTCACTTTGGAAGTTTGACACTGGTTCTTTGCACACCCCTAAGTGATGTGTATCAGGGAGAAAGTAGCTGGGGGACTGATCAGCAAAAATGGGAAGAAAAAAGAAAAGAAAGAAAGGATGCAAAATTAATGTGAATTTTAAAAGAAAAGAAAACCGAAAGGGAGAGAAAGACAACATAAAAAGAATAGGGTACAATTAAATTGGGTTTCTTCTCTCCAAATACACAGTAACATCCTCATGCAGCTTTCCAACTAGCCATGCATGGATGTAAGCAAACCAAAAGCTGTCAAAGCTGCTCTTTGAGCAGGTGGTCAGGAGTTACGCCAGGAGGCTGAAGGATGGGAGTCTGCTGGTGGAGCCCAAAGAAAAACATTACTCAGCAGCTGCTGTGTGGTCTGGGGCAGGGGATTCTCTGTTTAGTGCCATGACAAGAGCAAATCCTGCTTCAGCAGCACAAGTTCTAAGAGCAGCTTTACCTCAGGCCCACCAACCTTTCTCTCCGAAGGAAGGACAGAGGCTTTCTTCACCTGGGCATACACAAAGCATGGAAAAGTCAGTTGCCTTGCAATGCACCAAAGGAGGGGAAGAAGATTCCTCAGAAAATGGAACCATCATCCCAAGAGTTAAAGGAAAAAGAGGAAATAAATGCCAGAATGGGAAATAATTTCCTGTTAAAAAGACCATGGGATTTAAACTACGGCTGCACTAATACACCTGTGCATATAGGACAAAATTTGAAAATAACACCACCCTCACTCCAATCCCCCCAACCTCCAAGTGTCACTCCTTGGTGGGGCTCTTAGCCTTCTCTATAACACATGGGACCCGATAAATTGCAAAACATATCCTCACTGGCCATGCAGAGTTGAGTTTCTTTGCATTTATAAAAAGGTAACAGTAAGAAGAATGGCTCCCTGCTGGGCTTTGGGAGTTGCCTAACCTTAGTGATGGGTTCTGCTCTATTCTCTTTGCTTATTCACCCCATACCTTCAGTATATAAACCACCAAATGCTCAAGGGCCCCTATGGGTCTGTCAGCCTAGCTAAAAAGCATTTCTTAATGCTCCCCCCAAATTCCCCAAACTAGTACTGGTCTGCAACAGTCTCCAGAGGGGACTAAAATGTGTTATACTTCTGGAAACAGAGACCAAAACACATTTACTTTAACACTCAGAAAATAAAGTTCCAGTTTACTACCAGATTTCTGAAGGAGAGGAACAGAGATGGAGGGTTGATAACTAGGTACTTTCTAATGTTTAGAAAGGGAGTAATTGCAATAACCCTTATGGAAGTTAGCTTCCCAAAGCTTTGTGTAAATGTACCAAACTTGAACAAGCGTTGGACTAATCCACAGAAATGCTGGGTATCTTTCCAGCAAAGGTGGTGGAGGTGGGGCAGGGGAGGGAGAGATGCATATGGCTAAGGATTCCTAGGAGAAAATGGGCAGGGGGTTGCAATGGGTGGATGAGAAGAATGCATGTGGCTGGCAGCAGTGGCCTGCCATTGCTGGGAGCTCTGTACAGAGGCCTTTCATCCTACTCCACGGAGATAAACAGTTACAGAATGTTAGACTTGTTAGGGCCCACAGATATTGTCTAATCCAAATTGCTTGCCTAATTTTACCATATAGCTTTGTCAAGAAGTAGCTTAAGACCAGAAATAACTTTTGTAGGCTAACATTTTTTTTTCAGTTTTAAACATTGTTACATTTAGAACAATGCTCCTATAATATGATTATTTTTAAAAATTAGTCTTTAAATAGCTGAATCACCACTCTTAATTAGGATTATTACTATCTTTTGGGAGGAGGAAGGCATGATTTTGAAAATGTTAAATGTTTGGTGACTTGAATTACAAGCTTTCTTTTGCATCATTATGATTCATCATATAAATGATAAATTTGTAGAGAATAAAGATTTTTAAGTGAGTCTCTAGGTCAGTAACTTTCATTGCTCAAGGTAACCTTTGAGAGATTCTCATCATATGGAACTATTTAACTGGGTGTATGACTTCTAAATTAGGCAATGGCATTAGTAAGAGAATTAAGGACAGTCCCTGTAGAATCTCCCTAAACTCCTCCAATTGTGGCAAAAATACAAAAACTACAAAGATTTAAGATTCATCTCCATGAAGATAGATTCTAAATTGCTGCATTTTCTAAAAACGAAACGCACCAATTTATATCTGGTATTCAACAATCTTTGAAGAATAAGGCCTAAGTTTATTAACAAAATTATAGGCATTAGTCCTCATATTCACCAGATTATTCAGAAGTATAAAACATGGCTAAAAATATCCCCTCCCCCACTCATTTTCAATTCTGAACCTGTTAATATCAGCATTAAAGGTACTATGCTTTATATGCTCTAGGTACTTAATAAATGTTTGTTTTTAGTGAGTTTATCTACTTTCCTCTAGGAAGTTTTAAATATAACCATTTCGCAGCCTTAAATTACACTTGCTAAGAAAGACCTAGCTAAGAGTATTCTGGTAGAAAGATTTCTCAGTGTCCAGTCAATTATTGGTCCTGGCACTGCTTCTTAGAGTTCATTTAAGTGGCCTATAAAACTTAAAGTGTTCACCAGAAATACCTTGAATCTGTAACAATATCATGGGATGCAAAGAATATTTTATCTACACTCTCTTTCCAGTTGAGAATGTGGCAAAGTCTCATTTTTCAGCATGTCCTGACACCTTATCCCACAGTACTCACTCCTTCTCCTGAGGGAATCTGCCCATTGATGTTCAGCGTCCGGAAGGGGGAGTGAGTTGACAGGCGCTTGTCCCACTCACTGGGCCGAGGTTCTGGGACAGATTCCATGAAGCTCTTCTTGAGCTCGCTAATGCTGGCATGGTGCTTCCGGATCTCCTCCTGGGTCTTGTCTAAATCCTACAGTTGAGAGAACAAAAGAACAAAACAATAAGCACTTGAGAATAAAACCAGACCAAGAGCAGCCCTTTAGAGGCAGTGGGCCTGGCAGAAAACACACCACATCCAGGAGATAGGTTGCCAAATCCATAGTTGCGCTAAAACTGAAAATACACCACCAGGATATGCCGCCTTGTTTTCTTTCCTTTTCTTTTTAAAAACAAGGCACTTTTCTTAGAAGCAGATAAGCATCATGACCAGAGGGCATCTTTGAACAATTTGATTTGATCAGAGAGGATTCATTAATCTGGCAGCATTCAATTAAGATTACCTCTGAGGTCCCCTCCCATGCTAAGGTTCTATGGCTTGTCAAACACCCATGAAGAGTTCTTTCCTTTGTTTATTTTACATCTCTCTTCCCATGATGTCCTGATACTAGAGAGAAGATATACCCAGCTCTCTATCACCTAATCCAATTAATGCGGATGGTTTCTCAATTTAATCACCCTCATTTTGGGTTAGGTGACACTGAACTGGTTTAAGCTCAGGCAAGATGGAGATGATAAAAAGAAAGGAGATTGCTGCAGGTTGCTATGACAAAGAATCAAGATCCCGCCACTAAAAGTGATACTGATTTTTATCAGGAAAGTTGGCGATCTTGGACTGTCTCAGGATTAATAGCTATTCCCCTAGATTCCCAAGAGCAGCTAAAGTAATGCAAGGTATGCCTTTGGCCACAAACAGGTTAAATCTTATTCTCTCTGATATGACATAAAGTTTACCATAGTAATCCTCAATGCTGACCTTCATACTAGACTCCTGCTAATCCTTGAAAATGACTCAGAAGCTACAAGCGATACTGGCTAGAATAGCTCACCTACTTGGATTACTGTTCACATGGCACTGAAGAATTCTCTACCATTTTTTTCTTCACTTCAAGGTACAATTCAAGGGAACAAGCTTAATCTAATAACTTTCTGGGGATGAGGGTGTGGCTTCTAAAAGTCTATCTAAGACTTTATGAGCCTCCTCAACAATTTAGGGGCCAGGGAGGACAAAGTTCACTGACCCTAGATATGAATTCTGCATATCAGAAGCAGGAAATAAGAACTAGAAGGGATCCTCAAGGAAAAAATGTGCAAGATATAATTGTTATTCATAGGGAGAAGTGAAGTTCATTTTGTTATTTCGATCATTGTTTCCCAAGCAAAAAACACAATGCTCTGCATACAAGAGATATTTAAACTCAACTGAAAATAAGAAAATTGTATGACTTGAGCAATGAAGGGGGTAGGGTGGGGATAAATTCAGGTTCAGAAACTGAAAAGAGGTATGAAAAACGGCCTCAAAATAAAGTCAGTTTTCCAAAGGAGGTCTTTACCAGAAAATGCCTGAGCCACTCACTTCTTGAAGACAGGAATTCCAATGCTCCCTTTCTTGACTTTTTCTGAAAAGAACCCAAAAGACCCATTCTTGGGTTCAAAATACTTAGGAGGTCCTAGATGTTTAATAACTGCTAAAAATCTCAGGAATTTATTTCTTATCAGCATAGCTGTGTACTCAGAAGAAGGTGGATGTTAAGTCCACATCCTGGTTTACTGCACATTTCAGGATTGACTTTCATTTGGCTCCCTAGAAAAAAAGTCTCTTTTTACAAGAGAAAAGGAATTAATTTAAAATAAAATTTGTTTGAAGGTCTTTTTAGAGGCTTGTATTTAAAATTATATACTATATATATATATATATATACACATACATACATATATATACACACATTTTCAAAAACAATACTAAAGTGAAATTAGCATGGAGGTAGGGGAATCTATAGAAGAATCCTTATTTTTATTCTGGATCTATAGTTTACTTACTAAACTCAATTGCTATTCTATTTGCCCATTTACTTACATTAGCCTGAACTATGAATTATTGCTTTACGACCAGTCAAAGAAAAGACTGACCCAAGAGAAGAGATCCTGTGGTTTGTTCCTCAGAGTACTTCCTGCATGCTGGGGTGAAATGTGGGTATTTCTCATGCATACAGACTTCACCATTGAAAAGTGACAGTTGGAGTTTTTGTCTCAGCAAAGAGCAAAAGGGATACATTTATTAGTTAAGGAAAACATTGACAAGCTGGAGTCTAGTAAGAATGTAGCACCTTATGACCTGATTCCACTTGGAAACTAAGTGCATGAAGAAAGTGAAGAATAAAGGCGAAGAATAACTTTAAAAAACAGAAGTATGTAAGTGGTGAGCAGAAAAAAAACCCCAAAATCCAGCAAGAGAAAAAACCATTCATCAAACCACAATTGTCTATAGAGGTCCTTTAATGATTGAGAATGATGATTGCTATGTCCATCCTGCCAAGCTTGTGATACTGTTTGGGTCCTGAGATAAGGGCTTTCAATTGGCAGCAAAATGAAAAGATACTTACTAGATTTGGATTCAGAGGACCTGAGTTTGAATTCTGGCTGTTTAACCACTTATATATAATCTTAGGCAATATAGAACCTTACTAGGCCTCAATCTTCTCACCTGTACAACAATGGATTAGACTCAGTGATTTCTCAAATTCCTCCCAAATCTAAACTCTATGCTCTGAAGCAAATGGATTCTTAATGAGGTTAACTAGTCCTCTGGGAAACTTGGTGGTAGAAGGAGAAGGAATATGGTAGGGATTTGGTAACAGTGAAGAAACTCTGATGGCAACCACTTCAAAGATATTTACTGTGTGCACTTACTTTGAGGGTAGAAGAGACAGAAGAATTTTAAAGTGAACTTGACCTTGTTTATGCCAGAATACAAGCTGCAAATGTGGGCAATACCTTGCTCAATGACAAATAACTTGCAAGATATTCTTTTGGAAGAGGAAAAACTTTCTCCTTAGAGGAAGCATTAAGGTATAATCAGCTAAATTTCCTCAACAACCCAAAGGTTAGACAATTTTACTGATATCCCCAATCTCATAATTTTAATAGTAATCAAACCAAAAAGCTTTATTAAATAGAAATGTTTTCAAAAGTTGGTTAGTAGTTTCTATTTTAAAACACACACACACACACACATACACACACTTAAGAATCCCCTCTCATAGCTCTCAATGAAATGCTAGAAGAAAAAAAAAAGCACAGCACAAAAAGGAACACTGTCAATCTTGGAGGTCACAACACACTCTATGGAACACGGGGTAAATATATGATTGGTACTGTAGGTTCCTGTTGGGTGAGGGATGGGAAGAAATAATCTGGGGGGAGGGAGCTTCTTCTCAAGGGTAGCCTAGTTAAGAAATGCATTTTTATTTGAAATTGCCAGACAATACTCTAAGGGGCAAATGCAAATTTTGTTATCACCAGCCTCTGGAGTCTGAGTCAATCCCAGCCTACTCCCAGGTGTTTAGGAATAAGCTGGGTTGAACCCAGTGAATCTGCTCAAGTTTGAAATCATCCACGTGAAATTTGGAGTCATCCCTGTCCCACAGGACTCTCATTCCATTTTATCTGGAAGAACTGAAGGAGCAAGGGACTGCTTGTCTGGATACCTCCCTAAACCTGGCTGTTAGATTACTCTTTGGAGGGGACTATCAACAAAAGAGAAAATAAAAAAGTGTGGATTAAAATTCTTAATGTTTGTTTTCTGAGAGTTAAATGGAGTAGGATCTCAGGCATTAAGCCTATTCTGCTGGATATTAAAAATACACACAGAGCTGGCAAAAGGGAAGAGAGTAATTCAGCACAAGAGATTTATGGTTGCTATCTGGAGGCAAATGACTTTCTCACATTTCAGATGAAGAAACAACCAGTCAAGGCTAAGTGAATTGACAGAGGCCATATATTAAGCCAGTGGCAGATTTAAGGAAGAACTCTCATTTCTTCCAACAACTTACAATTTAGTTTGATCATAGAACAGTGCTATATGAATACTAGTATTTAATATATGCTTTTGTAATGACTGATTCATCAACCTACACTTTCCCAAAATGGAATTAAGGAAATGATTTCACTTGACCAGGCATACTATTCCTTCCTTTCTCAGCACCCTGCTAAATGCACTCATCCCTTTGCATTCCTGATATAAATAATTATGATTTAGATAAATGTTTTATTCATTTGTCTACAAGTGTTTAATATTCTGAGCAACACTGTCTTAGATCAGAGGCTCCCAATGTGCAAAAACTGTGTCTAACTTGTTCTGCATAACACAATGTCACGTTGGCAACAATTCCTGTTTCTTTAATCATAGGATTGTGCTATCTTAGGTTAGCAAGAGAACATGACAGATTATCTAATTTCTTCCTTCAGTCAGAATTACAACATTACAGGAAGCAGATTATGGTTCAAAATAAGGAAAAACTTCATAACAATTAAGGATATCCAACAATGGGATGGGCTGTCTCAGCAGGTAATGAAAACTCTCTTTCACTGGAGATCTTAATGATCTGAAAGCTCAATGATCACATGTCAGGTATGTCATAGATAGGATTCATGTTTCAGGTAGGGGTTGAGGGTTATTCCTATTTGGCTTTATGAAAAGCACTAAAAAAATCATCTCAAATTATAATTGATTCAATTAAAAAATTCCTACAGAGAAGAACGAAGAAACCAATGCAATGATACATCCCAACATTTAAGGAACCTTAGTGGGGAAATTCTTTACATTTAAGCTAAACCCTTAATACTAGAATTAAACCTCCTTCTTTTTACTCTGCATTCAGAGGATCAGCTGGTCATTAGCTGAAGAGTCCTTCAAAAGCTGGAGGACAGTTAATTAAAGTACTCTTCTACGGAGTGAATAATAAAAGCTCTTTTAGTCTTGTTCAGAGGTTTTAACAGCTGAGCCTTTTCATCAGTTTTATATAGTTCTCTTCTCAAATTTAAGCCTCATTAAAGAATCTAGACTAGCATATAGTAAGTTGGGAGGGAGTCTGACCAATGTTGGCAATAACGAGAAAATCATCTCATCATTCCTCTATTACTCTCTACATTGTACCCTGATCAGTACCTTATTGCCTTTTTTTTTTTTTTTTTTAAGATGGCAGTATGTTAGGACAAGGGGAAGAACTATGGTCTGGGTATTCAGAAAACTTGGGTCGAACCCAGCTGTGGAATTCTAGACAACTCATGCAAACTCTACCTCAGTTTTCTCATGGGCAAATGGGAATAGCAATCTTTACCCAATCTGCCTTACAGAGCCATCATCAGGGACAAATAGGGTCAAGTATTAAATAAATATGGGTTCTTAGACTTCCTTCTTTGTTGTTTCTTTTGGTTTCTGACACTATGAATTTAGTGAACTCCCCTGAACTCTGAGCCTATACTTAAATGTGCTTAATATATTTTCAATTTGCCCAGCTTACCATTCCCCTATCTCTTCCATATTGTCTCAGGCCAGAGGATGAAAATGCAACTTTTATTTCGCATCTGTGCTCATTTTTGGGAAAATTCAGGAGGCTCTAAGCATGACAGGAACTTCTTGAGAATAAGTAAATGGCTAACCAGTCCATTTGAAATGGAGGTAGTCCCAATCATATATTTTTCAGGTAAGTATGACAAATGAAAACTAAAAAGGCAGGAGAGATGGTTGCAAATATTCATGTTTTATCAACATGCAAAAGCATTTTTTAATCTAAAAATTTCTCATGCAAAAGCATGCAAAACCAAATGCAGCATAGAAGGAAGAAAAAGATGTCAGCAAAGAATGCAGAAGGTTCCAGGCAACCAACTGAAATTAGCTTCAAGTTCATACAAACCTCCAACATTAAATTGCTATGTCTGATATAAATGTTTTCACCATCTAGTCTCTTTGTTTTTTTCTGTGAAAATGAAAGGGGGAAAAAAACAGAAAAGCACAAAAAATTAAAATGTTGTTCTTGCGGGAAAAATTGCAAATTGGCAAATCAAAAAATGTTTAAAATCAAATGTCTGGGACACAGCATATGACACAACATGGAATGGTGATGGAACCACAAGGACAAATGGAAAAAAACAATTACCACCAAAAAAATGGATGAATTTGTTTATGAGTGATGGAAGAATGTGGTGATTTCATTTAAACAGACAGTGCTCCTTGTTTTATTGGCTTCTTTGACATCAAATTCCTGCTTCCTATTCATATCTGAAGCCACAAAGATCTTTCAAATAAGGAGAAAATACAAGTCAACTGCTTGATATCTACTTAGAAAGATGCTCATTTATTTTTCAACATCAGGTTGCAAGTTTGGTGACAAACAACATGACAAACACCTCTGATGCTTTGTAAGAGGCAGGTATGTAAGATTATCTATGTCATATAATATTTCTCCAGAATAAAAATATTATTTACTTCACTTATATAAGATGGGAAAAATAAAGCACGGGAGGGATGGGTAAACAAAGCCAGCTTCTGACAATGTCACAAAACTGCTACCTTGATGGTGATTTTGACAAATTTAAATAAAATGCTATTAATAACACAAAGGCATTTGTGTTCTTTTACCAATAAGCCATACCTTCTAGCTGGCACATTTCATGAAAAGGTGAATGAGGGATTGTTTTTCCTTTGGTTTCCTTGACTGATCACTGCTCTCCACGTGAGAGCATGACTCATACCAAAAGTGAGGTAAGGACAGCCCTCAAATAACCAACAAGAAGCCAATGAAAAGAATGGGTCACTATCTCTTTAATGCACTTGAAGTGAGCATGGACAAAGTGGCAATGTTGCTCTGTGAAATGGAAAAGTGTCTAACCTTCCTCATTCTTATCAGATCTTCTGTTTTTTCTGCAGGTTGCTGTTTTGCAGTAATTAAAAAAAAAGAAAAAATGATAAAAAATTGATTCATTGCAATTTGCTTGGACCTTCATTTCACAACCTTAAAAAAAGAAAAGAAAAAAAATGTGGAAGAAAAAAAATGGGGGCGGAAAAAAAATTAGAAGGAGCATGAGCAACTGTCGGCACAAACCTGGATTTGGTCACCATTTATGGTGGGTGGTGTGACCTCGATGTGGGTTTTTTCCACCTACATTTAAGAAATAAAGGGGCAAAAACATTTCAGGTTAGTGAATTTTTCAGAAATTGTTTTGCTCCAACACACAAGTTGAACATTTTAGCTGGATATAAAAACCAATCTAATACATAATCATCATCATGCAGTCTTGAGGAAGGTGATATAGCAAAGGTGCTCACTCACTTCCAATAGCAATCTATTAGTTCACTTTCCCTCCTTTGAAGCCAAAAACGTCATTTCGAAAATAAATTTAGAAAAGAAGATTCCAAATAGTTATTCCATTTAGCTTAAGCATATTTAAATGAGTATACTTCTTTAAAGGAAAAGTTGACTCTCAGTCATTACCAAAAATCCAAGGCCTTAATCAAATTGTCATTGTGTCTGTACAGTTGACTTTATGTTTCTTTTGGTGATTTGAAAGCACTTCAGAAAATATTTCTTAAAACAATTTCATAGGTAAAAAAATTGAGGCACAGTATATATTTCAAAGAGACAATAATTAACATTTGCATTTTAACACACATACAACACACAATATGATTTAAAACCTAAAAATGAAGTACAAAATTTTTGCTAGCTGACCAATTTAAAAAAAAAACATCCATGCCTATACCTCATCTAATCATATATTAAATCATAAAATCCACTGACTTAAAATGTGCAATATACCCAATGCATATGAGACCTCAATATCTGCAAACCAGTAATGCATGGTGACAGATTACTTCCATCTATCATTCTGTCATCAAGTATATTGTCCAAATTCAATAGATAAAATTTTATTTTATGCAACAAAGTTATTTTGTTACTTGGATTATATAATAAATGTGGTTTTAGGTGAACGGCAGATATCTCAGTGCTACAATTCTAACTTGCTACAAACAAAATCAGAACAGAGTTTATTGTTATTGTTAATATGGGGAACAATTAGGATAATTGAGGATTACCAGAGATGGCTTTCAACTGATTACAGTGAGATTACCTGAATTACATTTACATAACAATTAATTGGCATGAAGACTCAGTCCTATCACTCAAATGGGGGCACATACCAGGGGAGAATTCTTCCCACTCTGCTACAGTCACAATAGCAAAGGGATGCTATTCTTAGACATAATTATGTCTGTCCTACAGGCAGGAGAGAATAAGTAAATTAGTAGAAGGCCAGAGGAGTTTTAGCCATTGCCAATATAGCTCCCTGCCAGCTGTTATAATATAACACTTTCCAGACAGTCAGTATAAAGGATGGAAGGGCAGAGGTAATGTCATCAGAAATGCCAGGCTGTACAGTGAGCAAGAAAAAATAATCGGCTATGATACTCTGTTATAAAGACACTACTGACACTGAACTTATAGTTCAGTTGTTTTTTAGTCATGTCTGACTCTGTGACCCTATTTGATTTTCTTGGCAGAGATACTGGAGTGGTTTGCCATTTCCTTCTCCAGCTCTTTTTTATGGATGCAGAAACTGAGGCAGACAGGGCTAAGTGACTCCCCCAGGGTAAAAAAGCTAGTAAATGTCTGAGGCCAGACTGGAACTCAGGAAGACTGACTCCAGGCCTTACACTCTATCCACTGTACCCACCTAGCTGCCCCAAGATATTAAACTAGATGGCCATAACAATGCTTGCATGGCCAATGTATACATACACATGCATATTCTTTCCCTTTGGACCCAAGTTAGACCCAAAACACACAAAATAGGCAAAAAATAATAATAACCACTGCAGCTGTACATTTTGAGATCATGTGGCACAGCATAAAGAACACTGGACTTGGAGCCAAGATGCCTGGGTTTGAATTCTAGACATACAAACTGTTAGCCACATGACCCAACCAAGTGATTTCCCTTCTTTGGACCTCATCTTGCTAACTTCTAAAATGAACGGGGCTATATTATATGACCCCCAAGGACCCTTTCCAGCTCTAAAATTCTGCGAGTCTAAAGTGAGTCAGTCCGATCTGTAGTCTGAGTGAAGAATCAGCACAAAAAGGACAGTTAACCAAACTGCCAAGGTGGTGGAACTTCCTGAGGGTCTAATGGATATTAGAATTTTAACTGCTTGATAAAATTTAAAATCTCTTCTTAAAGAGATTGACACATACATGTTATCAATAGTGGGATTTGTACCTTCGCTAATAAAGTGAAAGAACACCTCAGGACTAGCATCACTTATATATGCTTAAACAGTTCTGTCAACATATACAAGGTTGTCCTAACTCCTTCCTCTTCCTCTGGGAAATCAGCTGATAAACTTAATGTATTTACAAGGAGGCTCAGTGGTTCTATGTACAATCTACTCAGAGCCATAACAAACTCAAGAGAATGACTTCTCTTCATTGGTGAGGCAAATCTTAAAAACTCAACAAATAAATGGGCCTTGTTTTATGAAACACACATACTCTGGAAAAGTTGTATGTATATCAGATTATTTTTAAACCATTTAAGCTTTACTACTTAAAGAACTTCCATTGGGAAAGCTGTGTATCATAAAGAATCCTACTGTAAATCAAATAACCATTTAATTTTGTAAATTTGGACTTTTATATACTGATTTTTTGCATCAAGTGGATATATACAACTTATTCTGTATAGGAGGTCCAGAGATATGGAACACTGCAGATAATGTAAGCTTTTTTGATATATTGATAGGTTTTGCTGGAATTTTTTTCTTCCTATTTTTCTTTCTCTTCTTAAAATATTCTGTTATAAAGAATGTCTCCTTACAAGGGAAGAAGGAGAGTGATACAGAGAAGAAATCTAAGATATGTAAAAACAAAAGATAGCAATAAAAATTTTAAGGAGCTCTTTCCCTTGACACAATTTTGTCAATAGAAAAGAACAAGAAAAGTGAGAAAGGTCTGATGACAGATGGAGGTGCAAGTCGAGAGAACAGCCATTTGGGAGTTGGGAGACCTGGGTTACAGTCCTGGCATATGGCATATCACTTCATCTCCTTTGGCCTCAATTTTGATGTAAAAAAAAAACTATTAGATAATAGCTACGTAAAATGATAGGATTACATGTAATATGAAGGAGCTAGATTAGATCAGGGTGCTTAACCTGGAAATCAGCTTTTAAAAAAAAAATTTTGATAATCATATATCAGTATGTATTTTATCTGATATATTTAAAATACAATTTGGAAAATGGGTTCACAAACTTCAGGCTGCCAAAGGGATCCAGGACACAAAAAAGCTGAAGAAACCCTGGACTAGATGTCCTCTAATATTGCTTTCAGCTATAAAATTCTGAGTCAGATTCCTCCTTGTTACATCCACTGACTCAAAAGCCAGTAATTCCACCCCACCCTCATTACAGAAAAACAAAGTGCCTGGAAACCTCCTCAGGTAACCAGAAAGAGCACAGGGCCCAGGAGCTCCAGAGGAATAACAGATACCTTCCACACTTCAGTGGGCTCTGGTTCCACTTGCTCAGGTGCCACTTCTTCCTTTTTAACCTCCACCTTCACAGTTTCTTTCTGCACTTTAGACACTGTGGGTTTCTTGCCATTCGAGGTACCAGGGAAGCTGACTTCTAGACCATGGCTCTGAGCGATAGCTGGTGCCGAGGTAGGCCGAGGGCTTCGGTCTGGTGTCTCTACTGCTCCAGCTGGACAGAGATAAGAGGAAAGGTAAAAAGTGGGCAAAATTCACAATGCCCCTTTTCAAAAACCAATGGACAAAGGAGCTATGATCTTCGTAGCCAAACTCATACTATATTGTAGTATGTATGTCCAAAACTTAACTTGTCTTCCCACCTGAAATTGGTCTTTCCTTCTTACCCTATCTCTGTAATTGTCAATGGTAGGTTATCTAGTCATTCAGGCCTAAAAACCCATTCATCATTGACTCTTCTTTCTCCCTTTCCCTCACATCTAATCAGTTGTCAAGTCTTACTGTCTGGCACATAGTAGGAGCTTAATAACTACTAGATGACTATTGATTCAACCTCCCCCATCTCTCTCATATGTTAATAGTCACATTGCCACCACTAATTTGGGTCATTAGTACTTTTCACCTCAGCGACTGTAATAGCTTCACCTGGGATATTCTAAAAGATTATCTTCTGCCTCCAGTTCCCCCACTCCAAACCTTCCTTCACTGAGCTGCTAAAATCTAGCCATATTCTTTCCCTTCCCAGAAACCTTGAGGGATTTCCTATTGCCTAAAGGGGGGAAATACAAACTTTGTAGGCTGGCCAATAAGGTCCACTGTGATCTAGCTCTCTTCTACCTTTCCAGCATCATTTCACACTATTACTGCCATTCACATGCTCTGCGCTCCAGCTAAAAGGAACCACTTTACTCTTCCTCTATGCATTCACGCAGAATCTCCTACATGTACTCCCTTATCATCTGTGTCTCCTAATATTTTTTTCCTCTGCCCTTAAGGCCCAGCTCAAGCGCTACTCCCTCCATAAAGAGATAGATGGCATGGCATAGTGGAAGAAGCACTGGATATGGAGTCAGGAAGCCTGGGATTGAGACAGGGTTCAGATACTTATTTGACAGGTCAGATTCCTCAATTGAAAAATGTGGATTATAAGATTTGTTCTAGTTACCTCAAAGAGTTCCAAGAAAAGCACTTTGCATGTCTGAAGGCACAATAGGAATATAAATTATTATTTTTGCCCTCCATCGAAAAGTAATCTCCCTGTCCTCAAACTTTCTTAGAGTCCCTTGCCCCTATCATCTTCTACCACCGAATTCTTTTTATTTCCATGCATGGCATAATCTCCTATTCTACTCTAAGCTCCTTAAGGGAAAGAACTATGTAGTTTTTCATTGTTCAATCAAACAATAAATATTAAGTGCATATGATGTTCCAGGTACAATGGTAGGTGTGGGAGACACAAAGACAAAAACGGTCCCTGTTCTCAAGAGAGCTCAGCATATCAAGAGAAATAACATATAAACTATTAAATAAATATGAAGTCCCTTTCCAGGAAGGAGTCTACTTACTATTAGCTTGGGAGAGGGGAGCGAAACCAGGTAGGAGGTGATGCTTGAGCTGATGTTTGAAGGGAACAAGGGATTCTAAGAAACAGATAAAGGGGAAGTGTACTCTAGGCTTGGGGCAGAAACTAGTAGCAAGGAATGGAGATGGGAGAATACTAGGTATCACCAACATTAAGTGGGCCTGTTTGAAACACAGAGTGTATAAAAGGAAGATGTAATAAGCCTAAAAAGGTAAGTTGGAGCCAGGTAGTTAAAGAAGGGTTTTTAAGCATCAAGAGAGGAGTTTTCAATACCTCACCCAATTGTCTTGAACATTTGGTACCTAATAAATATGTGAATTGAAACCCAAGTAAAGTCCTATCATCTGATTTTTTCCCCCAGAAACATTCTTGTACTAATTAGGAAAGACTTTATAGTCTTTATAGATGTAGGTCCCTCTTAAGAACTGCTCTGCCCATTTACAGCACTGAGGACTTGCTTAGGCTTTTATATCCTACTATGCACTATGGCTAGTATATAGCTAGTCTATCTACATTCATTCTCCCTTACCCTTTCTGTGTGTGTGCGCATGTGCATGTGTGTGTGTGTGTGTGTGTGTGTGTGTTTACCCTATTCCCTCTTGCTAGATTATAATCCTTAGGAAGGTAGGGATCATGTTTGATTCATCTCACTCTCTAGAGTTTGTCAAAGTGAATTAGATTTCAGATACATCTTCTAAATCCCTACTGATTTCCAGTGCTCATAAACACATATACATGAACCAGATGCACAACTCCTTAAAATGCAACACATCTGGCCTTACTTGTTTTTAAAATAGCATGAATTTTAAAACTTCTAGCGATCACTCCTCCAAAGGGACAAGGTCAAAACTGGATGAAACTTTTCTGGTCTCATTTATCATCTCCAAGAACCCTATCCTTTGTACCCTGGAACATCGAAACAATCCATTCTCAATTGTACACAAGGGAAAAGCTGTATGGCATGGTTTAAGGAGGATGAAAAATAAGTACAGGATTAGGACAGCAGGATCAATAGCCCAGTTATGGTAACCCACAGTAGCACAGAGTGGAAAGGGTCAACCTCTGCCTGACCATGAATTCTCTCTACAGCCCCCCTGACAATTCTCTAACCTTTGCCTGAAGATTTACAGTGATGAGGAACTCATAATCATAATACACATTTAGGAAAACTCCTTTTTTTATTTGGATCCTAAATATTTTACCTATCACAATCTCTCCTCTTTTGATTTAATTTCCAGTTCCAAGGATATAATTAGTTGAAATAAACAATTTCCGTGTGCGTGTGTGTGTGTGTATGCTTATGATTGTAACTTATTTATCTTTAGTTTAAGAAATTAAACACTGTAATCCACATAAGTGAACTTTCCAACTAAATGAAACAATCCTTAAAAGTTGCAAGATTTATTTTACTGTATTTGGAAGTATCACAGGTTCATAGGAAATCTCTCTAAGACGTTATATAATTCTGTTATTCCTTACAAACAGCACAAATGAAACCATTTATCCTTAAGAAATTCAAAGTAATACCTTTCAAAGGATGTCAAGTTCATCAAGACAATAAACACTTATGAAGAGCCTACTCTGAGTCAGGTACTGTGTGCAAAACACTGAGGATATGGAAAAGAGGCGAAACCAATCCTTACCATAAAAGAGCTGCAGGTCAAATGGGAGAGACAACACATAAACAACTATATACAAATAAGATGGATACAGGATAAATTAGAGATAATCCCAGAGGGAAGGTACTAGCATTAAGGGGAAATGGAAAAGGCTTCTTGCAGAAAATGAGATTTTTGTTAATATTGGAAGGAAATGAGGAGACAGAGATGAGCAGGAAGAACGTTCCAGACATGGGGGACAGCTAGAGAAAATGCTCAAAGTTAGGAAATGGAGTGTCTTGTTAGAAGAACAGCAAGGAAGCCAGTGTCCCTGAATTGCAGAGTATGTGGAGAGGAGTAAGGTGTAAGAAGACAGCAAAGGGAGGAAGGGGTTATATTCTGAAGGACTTTAAAAGCCTAAAAGGACTTTATAGTTCATCTTAGAGGAGACAGAAAGTCACTGGATTTTATTGAGTAGAAGGGTGACAAGGTCAGACCTGTGCTTATGGAAGATCATTTTGGCAGCTGAGGGGAGGAAGGATTGGAGTGGGGAGAGATTTGGGGTTGGAAGACTAAGTAGAAAGTATTGCAATTGTCCAGGCATATGATTCATAGGTGAAGAGGGCCCTTATTAGGGTGATGGCAGAGTCAGAGAAGAGGAGGAGGCATAAAGGGGAGATATTACAAAGGTAGAATCAATAGGATTTGACAACTGATTTTAAATATGGGAGACAGGTGAGAGTGAGGAATCAAGGATGAAAGTTAGATAAATAAGACGTGTGTGTGTGTGTGCATGCATGCGTGTGTGTAATGTAAGATATCAATGGTACATCCAGTTCTCTTTAAGTTAGTGAATGGAAGTTCAAGAGCAAGGTCAGAGCTGGATAAACAGATCTGACAGTCATCTTCATAGAGATTTTAATTAAGTAAGTGGGAGTTGATGTGATCACCAAGTAAATAGTACACATGGAAAAGAGAAGAGGGTCCAGTACAGAATTTTGGGGCAACACCCAGGGTTAAAAGGTGTGATCTAGATGAAGATACAAAAAAGGAGAATAAGGAGGTTGAAGAGGTAAGAGGAGAACCAGGAGAAAACAACGTAACAAAAACCTAGAGAGTCTGAAGAAGAAGATATCAAACAACAGTGTACAAGGATGTAGAGAGGTCAAGAAGGATGAGGATTGAAAAAATGCTATTAGATCTGGCAATTAAAATAATACTGGCAACTTTGGAGAGAGCAGATTCAGGAGAATGATGAGGGCCAGTGGAAGAATTCATAGAATCACAGAGAATATTTGTGCTTCTGATAATAGCTAAATTGGTAACTGCTAAGTTACCTTCCAATGCTAATTCGGTAAGTTAAAATATACAAAGAAGAGAAATTAATAAAGTTACTCAGTGATACAGAGGAAAAAGCAATGGATTTAGGAATCAGAAGTCCTGTCAATGAACTCTGTCTTTACCATTTACTATTTAGTGTCCTTGGGCAAAATATTTAAACTCTCCAAGCCTCAGTTTCTTCATCTGGAAAATGGGGATGATATCAGATTGTGATGAAGAAATAAGATAATGTATGTAATGAACATTATGAAGTTTAAAGCACTCCCTAAATACCAGCTGCTATTAATTCAAAGAGAAAAAGAGAAGAATATTATAAACACACTCAGTGGTATAACAGAAACAGGAATAAACTGGAGGGAGAGGCCATACTACTTATTACCTGCATGACCAGTGGCAAGCCACTTAACCTTTCTAAGACTTAGCTTCTCCACCCATCGAAGAATGAGGAAGGTTGTTGGGAGGGTCAAAGGAAATAATGGATATACAAGTCTCAATAGCTGCGAAGTATTATATAAATGTAAGCTATTACTTACAGGCAAATGAAATATACCTTTGTTATTGTCCTCACTCATCAAAGAAATAATCCAACAAATGATTACTCAGAAAGGCAGGAATTTACTGTGCCACTCAATGAGAGACTGCTGAGCTCTTACAAGTCCCCGTTACTCTAGGGTGACTGTCACTGCTGCTCTGAGCCAGACAATGTGGTATAAGAGCAGATGGCAGACCCAAATCTGTCAACACAGAGGAGTGTGACAAAATATTTTGCTTCACAGTTGTGTTAAAAGCATCATCGTACATGTGTATCTACACCCCCTCCCAAGGTTTTAATTCGGCTCTGTCTGGCATCATAGTAACATGGTCCATGCTTTCACCATGTGTTATTTTAACACATTGTATTTGGTTTTAATCCAGGACTAATATCTCAGAGCCAAGTTTTTTACATCTTCAGTATTACTACGCTAGCACTTGGTATTCTATGCAGAAAGAGAGAGCTATGATATGGTATATGATATAGCACCATCCCCCACCTGGAACATGATTATTCACTACAATACCTTAGACGAGTGGCCCCTCAGTCTCTGTCTGAACACCTCCAGTGACACGGAAATTGTTGCCCCTTTAGGCAACCCATTCCTTTTTCGGACATCTCTGCTTAGGAAGTTCATGTACATTTGCTCCCTTTATCTTCCATCTATTGGTTGGCATCCTAAGCTCTGCTGTAATACATCTATTACAAGAATAAAGTCTGTTCTTGGCGATCATGTCCTTCCCTCGAGTCTTCTCCAGGCTATGCACCTGGAATTTCAAACATGACCACATCCTTCTAAATTCAATTTTTTGAGATATTTTCTTTCTAGGGAAGAACTTTATGAAATGGCTATTCTAAGTTTACAAAGGCAAGAAGGTTACTAAGTGGAAAGAACACTTGACTCAGTAGGAAGCTGCGTAAGATGTCTTTGTCTCTCTCTCCCAGTTATTTACCACCTGTACTGACCTGGGTCAAGTCCCTTCACCTTCTCAGTTACTGTTTCCTCATCTGTAAAGTGGAACACACTTACACAAAGCAAAGGGCTATGAAAGGCACTGTATAAAAGTGAGAGGCTATCAGTAATAAATCTGTTATTCAAATGTTACTGTAACAATAACAGTTTTTAGACAAGCACCATTTCTTCATGGGGTTTATGAAGATTTGACTAGTTTCAAGTTTCAAAATATCAAATTATTCTATGCCTCAATTCTAACTTGAAAAACTATGACTTAAGAGAATTGAAAATGCTACTTCATGGACATCTGGCTTATTGAAGATACCAGTACAGATGATAACTTGAGACTTAAGTCATTTTCCTAAGCAGGAAGAGAAGCCACATCCAGCTCACTACTCCCAAGGTGTATAATCTCATGTAGTATAAGTTCAGAAGAAGAACAAGGAGGTGAGAGTAGTGATCTTTAGGAAGCTCACTACAATGCCTCAGTCCATGGCACTGACAGAGAGATGAGACTTAAATTTCCTACATGCACCTAATAACTGACAGGAACAAAGCAGGAATTAAATAAGGGGATTTGCCAATACCTAGAAAACTGGGGAATATATGCCTAATCATATCAAATGACCTTTCTTCACTTGGAACTAGCAACATTCTTGCTTTACACTGCTCTAATGTGCTAATCACATACTGTTGATGTTAATTTATTTGTTTATGTTAGACTGCTACCTCTGTATCCTAGCCTTATCAAAACTTTACACATTTCATTGACTGGCACTGGCCTACTTACTGTTCTTCACACACAACTGTCCTTTCTCCTGTCTCTCAAAGTTTGCAATGACTGTCCCCTATACTCAGAATGCCTACCAGAAAAAAACAGTCAATGACAGCAATCCCTTCAGACTCAAAACAGTGGGGAAACTCCAAGGGCAAGAAGCATGTCACGAAGAGGTGGGACAAAAATCCTCTCTGCCTTGAGTAAACCTGTTTTCTACCCATGGGTGACTCATCAAAGTGGTAGAACCAGAAAGGGGCAGACAAGCCTCTAGGAGAAGCTTCTTGATCTGCTATCTGATTACAAGTACAGTTTGTTCTGCTGAAGGTCTTCTAATCATAAGTAAGAACTGTTTCATTCTTTGTATTTGTGTCCACAGTGCCTGGCATATAAGAGGTGCTTAATAAATACTTGCTGACTAAATCCAGAGAGTATTTCTGAGGCTCTGCCTCCAAATACTACCTAGACCCTTTCTTAGAGGGTCTTGTTGAAATCACTGGAGGTATTCAGAGAGAGATGCAAACCACTTACTCTGTCACAACTAGGCTGTGCAAAGATTTTATGGTATTTTAAAATACACAATATCTAGAAAGCAGGTATCTGCTGAACCCCTTTTTCATAGTATTATTTAGCACAGCACAATATATGGGCAAGTCCTTTACTGGTCTCTCCTGCTCCCGTTAATTGCTTTCAGAATATAAAAAAGGAATTGGGAAGTGGGCAGATTAGACAGGATAGCAGAGGTAGAGTGGAAACAACTCTAGACTTGAAAGTGGGAGAACAGGATTCTAGTCTCAGCTCTGCTGCTCAGTAATTGGCTACGTTATTATGGATAAATCCCTTCCTTTCTGGTCCAGAGTTTTCAATCTGTAAAGTGGGAGGGCTGCAATAAGTAATCTACAAGCATTCTTCCAGTTCTGTGAATCTGAAGTTCTAAGGTCTCTGCCAGCACTAAAAATCTATATCACGAATAGAGCTGATGTGCAGACAGCTATAATCCTTTTCCTTCCCCGTAGTTATTAAGCATAATGAAGAAATAAAGAGAGGACAAGCGTTCAGTACAAACCTCCATCAAGGCTCCTAGAGGCCCGTTTGCTTGCTGTACGCTCGAAGTGTGGTGCAGGCCTGTCAATGAGAGCACTGGCTTGTCTGGTCTGGGCCTGGGTCCGGCCACTGTAACGGAATTTGGATCCTAGGGCTAGGAACCTGCTCTTGGGAATGGTTTCAGTGGATGTCAGTCTGGAAGAGATACACACATGCAAATACTGCACTTAGCCTCCCAACTTCAAGAGCCAACCATTGTACAAGGCAGAAGATTTCAAGAGAAAAACATGCTTCACAACATCTCTCATAACAACTTGAAGTAGACTAAGAAAAAGATGATCAAAGTAATTATAGTACTAATTCTGTCAGTTCTCAAACATGCTTTATTACGAGTCTGTAATAGATGAGAGCCAAGAATAATCACGTTAAATGCCCCAAGCTCAAGTAACATTCAAGATATTATTCAATCTATCAAATCAAATAAAATCTTGTATCATACACATGCACACACAAGCACACACGCACACACTTTTCTTTCTGTATGATTCTTAAGTGTTAATGACCCCAAAAAAGATAAGATTTGAAAGGATAGCATGACCTAGTAGGAAGAACATTGGACTTAGAATCTAAGACCTAGAGCGAGTCCTGGTTCTATCATTTGCCACCTGTGTGATCACAATCATTTAACCTCTCTAATCCTGTGACAAGTTGAGACAACAATACCTCTACTAAGGAAAGCATTTTGTAAAACTGCAAAGCACTATGTGAAAGTTAACTGATATTATTATTGGGATCTTTTCAATCTGCCTAGATCATATTTGTAAAGTTCTCTGCAAACCTTAAATATGACTAGGGTTTAAATAAAATAATTCCTATGGGGAGGAAAAATAATTTAATTCAGCACATATTTCCTTCCTTTCCATAATTTGAAACGAATGACTAAATTATTACCTATGCATTTACGGTGACACAATAGGGCTTATTTAAATATTGTTCTACGAAATGACCAATTACCTATAACCACATTTCATGTCAAAGTACTCAAGTACATTCTTTTCTACTATTCTTCCCTCTCTTTTCTTAAACCCTACATTTTTCTTGTTTGGATTAAAGCAAAAAAAAAAAAGATAGGAATATAAAGGAAAGAAATCCGTAATGTCAATGGCTAATATCAGTCCCAGAAAGGGTTCAATGTTTGCTTTCACAGCTTATTCTGTAACTGAAACTGAAAATAACATATTTCACCCTGTATCCTTGTTTAATGTTTCTATGTAGATGAACAGGATATGAAAACATAAAATGGGATAATAACAGCACCTACCTCCCAAGGTGGCTGTGACAATCAGATGAGATCATATTTGGAAAGAGCTCTGCAAACCTTAGAGCACCCTAGAAATGCTCATTATTAAACAGGAATAGTTACACTATTCACATATGAGGAGCCAAGTGAGAAGGTCTCCTCACTGGCTTACCTGCTGACCCCCATGATGGAAGGCAGACTCGCTGTGTGTAGAAAAGTGCTAGAACATGATCTCATGAAAACTGAAGGAAAAAAAAAGCTTTTCTGGCTTTTTCTGATGCTCTGGAACAGCTGGGCTCCAGGTCCAGGTGTGTGTGAAGCCTCACTCTCAGTATGCAGCAACTACTAGGTTCATACAGTGTAGATTTCAAAAGCCACCCATAGGGGACAGAAAGGTTAGTGGGTAGAAACCCTAATAGCTAAAGTACACTCACTAGTTCTCCCTCCTATTTCCTGGTCCTGCCTCAGGACTATAGAGATTGCTACTGAGCTCCCAGGAAAGAAAGGGCATGCTCTTCTTCCACCCACCCATAGATCATGAAAATGTTGAGGAACGTCTGCCGAAGTCTGTTCACTACTCAAAGAGGAGAATTTGGCCTATTTTGGATTATTGAAGATAACTTTACCCAAGCTGGAATACCACCCAACAATACAAAGAAGCACAGTGCCAACATTTAATTACTATCTGTTGAATTAAATTACAATAAGAGAGCTTAAAATGGTAACATTTAGCCTTGAGAAATACTTAAGTGAGAAATATACCTGAAAAATGTATGATGCTCTACACATACTTTCCACAATTTCTTAGCTGCTCGATAACTGGGAAGTTTGAATCCAATGGTACTTTCATACTGCTCATGCTATTAAAAAAGCAAACAAACAAACAAAAGACCAACTGTTGAGTGCCCTCATAAGAACAGTTCTGTATCCACAAAAATATAGTTTTTGAAAGCCTATACTGCTCCAAATATAGACCATCCCAGAATACAGGGTGATACTACTACCTATACCAACTAAGTTTGAAGGGATCTAGTCCAACCTATACCTAAACAATAATTCCCTTTGCATTATCTCCAACAAGTAGCTCACCATCCTTCACCTGAAAACTCCCTGTCTCCTAAAACAGCATATTTCACTTTTAGACAACTTTTCTTTAAGATTTTCTTTATCTTGGCCAAAATTTGCCTCTCTACAATTTCTACCTATGTTGCCTTAAAGTAAGAACCTCTGAAGGAAAAAAATGTATAAGTAAATAGTGAAAAATGTGTTATTAGATGTTATATTAAGGTTTTAGACTCAGGACAGATTTGGGGTGGAAAGCATGGGCTACATTCAGACCAATGTGGCACTATTAAAAATAATGTTATCAGTTTGGGAACACAGGACACCAAGTGAAAATTTTAAGCTTGCTAGAAGTTAAGAAATTTATTGAAGGGAAAACTTTTTTCCTATTAAGATAGGATCATTTCTTCCACTACTACAAAGTCAAACAGTGTACTTTATTTTTTGTCCAAGGAGGGAAGAAAAAACCTGAATTATTACATTTTATTTCAGTTAATTCTTCTAGGTGGGCAGGAAGATGGGCTGCTAAACAGATCAACTACAGCCCATTCCTGATTGGTATGGGAGTGATTATTATCAAATATGTGGATTATCTACCAGGGGTGGGGAATCTGCCACCTCAAGGCCACATGTGGCTCTCTAGGTCCTCAAGTGCAGCCCTTTGACTGAATCCAAACTTCACAGAACAGATCTTTAAAAATGAATCTGTTGTATAAAACCTGGACTCAGTCAAAACTTGCAGTCAAAGACCTGGAAGGTCACATGTGGCCTCAAGATCATAGGTCCCCCATGCCTAATTCTACATTTTAATTCTGTCATAGCCTTGTTTGTTTTGAGACCACCTGACTTCATTCAATGGCCCATACATGAAACACTAGGTGATTCTCAGAATCAGTCAATGTAATTACTCATTAGCAATTCTAGAGATGGTATCAGGTTAGGAAACTCAGAATAATGATTTAAATTAGGTTCTTTTATTTACATGTGTTTTTTATACACACACACACACACACACACGAATCATCTCCTTGTTTCCATTAACACAGGTATTGGAGAGGTGGCTAATAATGCTTTTCGTTTCACTAAAGGTAACCACACCATGATTAGATTAATGAAAAAAGCTGTCTTGCCTGCCTCCTGATTCTTCCTTCTCTAATCCATTTCATATAAAGAGAATTTTATGACCATCTGTCATTTTAATTATAGAACCTTTTCAGAAAGCTAAGGCACCAAAATGCCTGATTTACTTAGTTATTTAATTATGCTGATCCTAAGTTTTTCAGTATTTTAACTATCTACATAATGTCTACATATTCGTTTTTACCTATTTAATAATACCTAGACACAAAGGCAAGTTCAATTAGGAGATGAATAAATGTTTTAATAACAATACAGTGTGTTAGAATGGGAAAAAAGCACTGAGCTCTCAACTGGAAGTTCTAAGTTTTAGCTCTGGCTTAGTTACAGTGGATGAGTAAAGAAAGGTCTTTTGGGACCTCAGTTTTCTCACCTGTAATATAAGGTAGGGCTTTTAAGATTCTATGAATCTATGCTTTATCCATTATTGTTTTATCTTTCTCAGTGCCTAAAAGTAGTTTTTAAAAAACTATTAGTTTTAAATACTTTAAAATGTTTGAATACTGCACAAATACAAAAATACTTACATGTTAGATCAATTTTCACCAGCAGGTGGTGCTATGTACAAAAGAATGAATCATTTACACTCTAAACTTAAAATTGCCCACAAAACACTATTAAGTCATTGGGTATGTGACGTCATACACAGTTGTATCAAAGCTAGAAACAATGTGGCTCCAAAACTGAGTAATTCTTAAGAGTTCAACAGAGATACAACACTAAGTTAGAGTTACTAGAAGAAGACTCAAATACCCATGGAAACAGAGGATAGCAGAATGATTAGGTGATTGCAATTCTTTTTTTTTTTTTTGAGGGGCGGAAGGTTAGGCAATTGGGGTTAAGTGACTTGCCCAAGGTCACACTGCTAGTAAGTGTCAAGTGTCTGAGGTCACATTTGAACTCAGGTCCTACTGTCTTCAGGGCCGGTGCTCTATTCACTGTACACCTAGCTGCCCCATGATTGCAATTCTTAAATAATCTAAACACACCTCATGCTTAGCATCAGTGTCAATTTACTTTGTCAACCATGTTTTTACTAGTGTAAGTAGGAAACAAAACTGACTGATCTGTATTTCTTAGAACAGTATCTACTACATAGTAAGTCCTTAATAATGGCTTGTTGATTTGACTTGTCTGGGCTGCTCTACATGGTAGCAGAAAATTTCCCAAGAAGGTAGGATGGGCAGTGTTTTCAGAGTTAGCAGCTGAGTTCAAATCCTGTCACCAAATATCTCTTTTGCTTTCCTCCTCTGGGCCTCAGTTTCTTCGTAAGTCGTTTGCTATAGAGGATGACTAAAGTCTCTTCCATATCCCAGTGAGAAAGCCTAAAGACCAGCAGGAAGGATGAGGAAGAGAAGCAGCAAGGAGGCTAAGCATGCAATGAATAATCAGCTCCTGAATAACTAATGGGGGAGGCCATGGTGAAACTAGAATGGAGCAGCATAATCTATGCTGAGCCCTAGTAATCTGAGGGGAAGAGCAAGGACCCCATACCTCTCCAGGCCGAATCTTGATAAAAAAGCTGCTGCGTTTATAGGAAATCTTCAGCACTTTGGGCCAAGGAAAGCGGTTAATTCTCAGCTTGTCTTTATAAACAAGAAGGCCACTGGAACACACTCCCAGTATGATGTCCACTCCCTCCAAGTCCTGAAAGCATAGCAAATACCAACATCTCAAACTTGCACAAAAAACATTTATCTATATTATACAAAAGTGATTTTCCTAAAAGGCCATTTTGACCAAGTCACCCCATTTCTAAATGTGATTCCCTATCACCTTTAGGATCACATATAAACTCCATTGTCATTTAAGCCATTTGCAACCAGGCCCATCCCACTGCTCCAGCTCTACCACACACTATTTCCCTCCACACACTCTAAGACCCAGTCAAACTGGCCTTCCTGCTGTGTTGTCACACATACCACCATCTCCCACCTCCATGCCTTTGTCCTAGCTGTACTCCTTGCCTAACACTCCCTCTTCAGCTCTGCCTTTTAAAATGCCTGGTTTCTGTCAAAACAAAGCTCAAGAGTTTTGTTCTCTATGAAGTCTTTCCTAGTCAGTTCCTGACTGCTAGTGCCCTCCACCCCCATTTTCTCATATCTGCTTTGTACTTTTCAATATCCTTACATAGGTATATACTATCTCACCCAACAGAAAGTAAGTTTCTTGGGGGGCAGGGACCACTTTGATTTTTCTTTGAAACCCCAGTTCCTAATGAGTGCCTGGCACACAGCAGATCCTTAAGTGTTTGTTGATAGACTGATTTTGCATAGTTGCATTTATTCTGTATATGTTTATATGTGTACATGTTAACATCTCAATGGAATGTAAGCTCCTTGGGGGTAAGGGAATGCTTCCTTTTTGTCTTTATATCCCCAGTGCTTAGTAAAGTGTCTGGCACAGACACTTTATATATATTATAATATATATTATTTATATTATATATAATATATATATATAAAGCTTGCAAAGAATTTTACAAATATTTTCTCATATGATCCTCACAACAACCCTAGGAGGAAGGGGCTATTATCATCACCATTTCACAGATGAAGAAACGGAGGCAGACAAAGGATAAGTGACTTGCCCTGGGTCACACAGCTAGTAAGTGTCTATAAGTGGGATTTAAATGCAGGTCTTCATTATTGCCATCTAGCTACCTATACAACAAGTAAATACAAGATGGTCTACTGATTGAAAAAAATGAATGCTACTTTAAATTCTAGACCTCCAAAAACCATAGGCAAACCTCTAATAATCTGCAAGGAAATGGTGGTGAAGGGTCAGGATCTATGATTTCATCAGTGTGAGGAACTCCCTGTGTTTAAACTCTCTTCCCACTGGTATAGATCAGCAGCTCCCCCACAGTTTAAAATCTTAGAGAGTTGCCATGTTCTTCCCCATGGTCACACAGACCATATGTTACCAGAAGCAAGACCTGAACCAGATCTTGCTGACTTCAAGGTCAGCCTTCTTTTATATGTGACATCATGATGCCTGTCATTTCTGGTAATACTTCCTCTTAAAGTTTGACATTCTTACTTGACAAAGTCAACTTGCAGAGATATATACAACCACAGTACTTTGCATTTTTAAAGCAGTAACAATCTCTTACTAATAATAGGAAGAGATTAAACTCATTTATATTTCACAGGAGTAATCAGTCTACAGAAGAATAAATCTGAGCATACACATCACATCCTTAGGCACTTGCTGCCTGCTCACAGCATGAAGACTGTGAGAGTTTTTGTTATACAGGGTATCCCAAAAAGTCTAAGTGCAGCTTTAAGCTTTAATAGCATAACATGCTATTAAGTAATTTAATAACTATCAATATGTCCTGTGTACTCTAAGCAACTAGCAATACTCCGTTAATTTCTACCTTTTAAATACTCACACATCTTTGGCAACTAAGTTCACATCTTAAATCATTTGCTACCAGATTCAGTTTTTCATTTCTTCATTCAGCAAACATATTGAATGCCTAATATATACGAAGTTCTGTGCGACAGATTGTGTTGGGTACAAACATGAATAGAGCAATTCCTACACTCAAGGAGTTTATATTCAGGAGGTAAAGAGAATAAAATATATAGACAAATATTAAAAATGGCTCAAATTTCTAAAGAATTTTAAAGTTTACAAAGCACTTTCTCTCTATAGCAAATACAGCAATTTATAATACAGTGTTATCATCCCCAATTTTCAGATGAAGGGTTACACAACTAGTCAGCACTGGAACTGGGACTAAAAATCAATTCATCTCAACCCCAGGTTAGTGCTCTTTCCACAATGTGATGTTGCAATAATACAAAATAGAACTTGATAAGTACGTACATGAAGTACAAAGTACTTTCTCCAGGAGACTCAAAGAGACTCAGTTTTGTCTCTGTCCATATTCATATATCTGACCCACCAAATGGCTTGAGAAAACATTGTTACAACAAGTGAAGAAAAACAAGGATAAAAAGAAAGTATTCAATTTCAGAAAAGCAACGTGGTGTAACTGAAAGAACTCAGGGCTTAAAGTCAGACCCAGTCCCAACAGTGAACAGCTATAAGACCTTAGCCAGATAACTTCAATGCATTTAGCCTCAGATTGCCTATGGCTCAATGTGGTGCTCTATACCTAGAAGATCCTTTGTATTCTGGCTTATAAAAATGCAGTACTTATCCTAATTGCCCTAAGTGATCTCTCAGAGGAATAAAGCCCATCAAACTTTCAGGAAAATAAACTAGTTTCAGTATTCTTAGAGCTAGAAGAGACCCTGGGTGTCATCTACTCTGAGCTACTTATCATTATAGATAATGTAACACCACTAATTTGTGGAATGGAGGCTTTTCATCATTTTTAAATATAAATATAACTGTCTATAAAGACTCTATCATTACAGCAAAACGTCATCAATACTACATAAACTAATGTATTGCATCTCTTAAGGGTGTAATCTCTTTGGCAGTGGGGATTTAATCTTATATAATGGAGAAAACAATGGATTTGGAAGCAATAAGAAAAGTTTGAATCTGGGCTTCACAAGTTTTTACCTGCCTTACTTTGAACAAGTCATTTAAACCTGTAAGATGGAGATAACCCCTGTACTATCAGCTACACAGGGAGGGTGCAAGGAAAAATGGATTCTCAATTTGGGTTTGTCATGGGGATGTGATCTTGCCCCACCAACACAAGTCCTCTTAGGCAGTTTTCATCATCTCTGGATGAAAAGCTTCTTTGAACTCAATGAAGTTGTTCTCAGGATGACAGATACATAGTCTAGATCACATTCAAAGCTTAGTAGGAACTGTCAGAGTTTGTACTCTACAAATGTTAACAGATCGTTCAAGTACTTAGGACCCCTCTACAAAACAAGGGATGAGAGGAAGACTTTTTGCAAGGTTCTGTAGCAGTGAATAAACTTATGTGCATTACTTTTTAAAAATACATTTTTATTCTATCCCAGTATCCCTATGTATCTCTCCCTACCACCTATAGAGAAACTATCCTGTATAAGAAGAAATGAAAGAGAGAAAACTAGTTCAGCAAAAGTAACTAAGATTCAAATAAGTCTGACATTCTATGCATTATAGGCACATTAATTTATAATATTACTAATACCAATTAATGCATTATTTTCAGATATAACTTAAAACCTTAAGAGGCTCAATACTCTTCCTCAGGTATCAAAGAGAAAGGTAGGGAAGACATTATGTATGGAATCATCCTCCACTGAGATATCTGACCTCCCTTACTACATTGTAAGTTACTTGAAGGATCATCTTATTCCTTTTCATAGCTTGAACATTTTAGACACTTATTAAGCCCAAGTTATCCTTACCTTTGCTTTATGAAGGTCAACTCCATACATGGACAGCTTTTTGGCATTCTCAAGAAATTCCAGGTCAGCTTGGGCTGGAGTCATAGACCTTTAAAGAGAAAAAAAAAGGCTAATATTATAATTTATATAATGAATAATGATAGCTTGCATTTATATACTGCTTTTAGGTTTGCAAAGCACTTCACAAGTATTATCTCATTCAAACCTCATGATAACCCTGTGAGATAAGAACTATTTACTGTCACAAGTTATAGATGAGGAAACTGAGGTCCAGAAGTTAGGTGACTTGTCCATACAGCTACAAGGTATCTTGCGTCTACATTTGAACTCAGCTCCTCCTAACTCCAAGTTAAATATCCTATCTACTATAGCAGTTTGACTACAAATGAGCTCTTTTTCAGGTAGATACTCAGAGATATAGATGTCATATGTACATACATACATACCCCATCCACTGAAGTCTATAAAAATATCATGCAAATCTTAAGGCACTATATGAATATGAATTATCATTATTATTCCTCTATTGCCTCAAGGTGGTGTGGAAATGACCCCTGGATTCTCAAAAGCTATGTCCACAGGACAGAAGGGAGTGGCAGGACAGTGCCTACTCACGCTGACAGAGGATGAGAAATGAGCCACGGGTCAAGGACTGGCCCAGCTGAGTGTGCAGAGTAATAGAGTGAGCGAGCTGTATACCAGGTGATGAATTTCTAAATCACAGTAACACACACAAGTGTTGAACAACACTAAGGTATGGCTGTGTTGTGATCTGCATCAATGGAAAAAGCACCCACATTAATGGTGTCATATATCTTTTGAAGTACTAGAGAAATAGATAATGAAATCTATCATAATAGAATGATACTATGAAGTAATGGCTTCTTGTATAACAAGAATTCTAAATTTAAATCCTAAATGAATTCCAAAGAACTGAAATTTTTTAATGAATTTTTTATACCTTTTGTTTTTATCATCAGGTGATATTTCTCAAGGTGTACCATAATAAAAGAAAAAAATTTTAAAATTCTATGAAACTAACCAATACATCAAAAAAGTTTGACATTATACCCACTATCCCACACCTATAGTTCCCCACTTCAAAAAATAGCTGCAGGGGAGATATTGTCTCCTAACTCCTCTTTGGGGACAGTCAATCATAATTTCAAAGCATTCAACATCATTTTGCTTTTGTTCTTTCCATTTACATCACTCTAATCATTACAGATATGTTCTTTTCCTAGCTCTGCTTAACTTCATTTTGCATGAGTTCATGTAAGTCTTCACCATGCTTCTTTTTATTCAACACATCAATTATTTCTTATAGCACAGTAACATTCCATTACATTTATGGCTCAAACTTGTTTAGCCATTGCCCAATTGATGAGCATCTACTTTTTTTCCCCCTAGTTCTTTGCTATCATAAAAGAGTGCTGCTATAAATATTCTGTTTCTATGGGGCCTTTCTTGTCATTGACCTCCTGGAGATATATGCTTAACGGTGGAATCTAAATGTAAATAACTGGAATTTTCATTAGGAAGAGACCTTAAAAAAGAATGCTGACAAGCAACTATCTTGCAAGAATTCTTTTTTTTTTTTAAATGACACCTACTAGAGGATCTCCTTAAGGCTTACTGATCCCTATCAGTTCTGGAATAAACTCTAGCACACCACCTTTCAGTGTTTTTTCTTGCAAAGAAGGCAAGCAAATTGAATCCACTGAGGCATTGTGCAATTTCCAATATACTCTTAGCTGCCTTTTATCTCAATACTCCTGAATTGAGTTATTCTGGGAATTAAATGTGAGGGCAGCTGAAGTTACTTAACAGGACTCTTAATGGGGGCAGGCTGGATGAAAGGGAAATTTTCTGGTAACAGATGGTATCCTGCCCACTGATCTAAACAAAACAACTCTGGTTAATAGAAGCAGCCAAATAATGGGGCCCTCTCTCCTTGCTATTAAGATGTCCTCATTAGCAGGCAAATACCGAATTAGATTTGTTTGAAAACAATCAGTCTTATTGTATAAACACTCTACTTTGACAGTCTTTGCTTCCCCCTGTCAGTTTCCTCTCAGCTGCAAAGTAAGCAGGAGCCTCTATGTTTTTTCATTGTCATGACAAAATCATCACTCCAGTGCAGTGCAATTCAAACCAATCAAATATAATTTCTTCATAACAATAACGCAGTCACTTCCCTAAGGAAAAGCTATGTAAATGCATGTTTCCCACAGGACCGCCCCAAGCTATATAAAGCAGCAGTGGCCTCTTCCCTTAACCAGTCTCCACCAAATCCATCTGTCTTAACCCTCGTTAAAAAGAACAAAGTGTTCCCAGAGAAGGAAAAGAAAAAAAACCTCAGGAGAGATGCATTAAATTTACTAATGACTTGGCCACCCTGAATGATCTTCCACCACATTCCAAGGAATTATACCTGGATTTTATTTACTTATTGGCTACAAACAAAAGACGCAGAAAGGAAAATAATATATATAGGTAAGAAGTCTAGAGCTGTGTGCCATGTCCATTCCAATACAAGCTGTGAAGCTAACCAAACATGAAAAAAAATATGTATTTTTAGTGCCCAGAGTCAAATTGTGAAAAGCAGCATGGTATACTGGAAAGACCCCTGTACCTTGAAGTCAGAAGACCTAAGTCTAAGTCCTTCTTGCTCCAATGACTAGCTAGCTATGTGAACTAAGGATTTATACCTACCAGTAAGTACCTTTGGCTCCAGGGTTAGGGCCCTCTCTAGTTGGAAGGGTAACTGGGATGCCAGTGATGACTGACAACAGACAGAAAAAGCGGAAGAAATGCTAAAGCAAATTGTGCAGCTGTGATATAGGAGGAGGACAAATTGTGCAGTGACTTGTACTGAGTGTGTGATGTTTATATTTCTAACACCACTGAGTGTCTATCATCTGCAATCTCCTTCTGGATTCAGAGAAGAGACTCAAAGTACACCTCTCTACTCTCAAGTTATTAGGGAGAATAAATGTCCTAAAGGGAAAAGGACCAAATTTCAATGGACAAAAAAGGGTCTAAGGTGTAGGAGGAGAGACATGACCCTTTATCAGGATTCTAGAAAGTAGAAGAATATTATACATAAAAGAAAAAAAAAAACAAACAGCTGTATGATTAGAACCTTTCCCTGAATGGGTAGGAGCTGGATGCTCCGAGGGGGAAGAAACTGCTTGACCTTCAAAGAATGATATAGTAGAGACACAGAAACTATCACATAAGAGATGATCCAGCAAAGTCTTGATTCGTTCATGAATTGGATTTAAGTGAGGCAGAGCTGCATAAAGTCATCAGTCTCACTCTGTCTTTCAGTCACTGAAGTCCAGAGGCAAAACAAAAGTCAGGATGACTGGCAATAGCGTGAGATGCAATGGATGATGACCTTGGCATCTTCAATGTCTGACCAAGCTCGAAGCACTCCACAGCATCTGCTTTAGCTGCCTTCATGGTAGTTCTTATCCACCCATCCTACTGGGGGGAAGTCTTCAGATGCTTAGGAGAGACATTCTCCTAACTCACTGATAGGCTTATGGCCTGTTTTAGCTTGTCTGCTTGAGACTGTTTTACCAGGGTTTGGCCGCTGTGTAAGCTACAGCTTCTTGAAGCACAGGTGAGAGCTGAGTGCCAAGGGGACACCAAAGGTGGATAAGCAGTCCTGAAAAGGGCTTGGCAAGCCTTCACACCAGAGGTACTAGTCCTCCTGAATACCCATACAATACCTCTAACTCATGGGGTGAGATAATATGTAAATAAATAAGTATATATGAGATACATACAGAATTTGGAACGTATACTCCCTATCGGCAAGGACTGTCTTTTTGCTTATATTCCCAGTGCTTAGCAGATTACCTGGTATATATTACATGCTTATTAACTGACATAATAGAGAACATTCCAAGACATAAAAATAGATGACTATTTACTTTAGGTAATTCATTTGGTACAGGGGAACTACATCCTCAGGCACAAGATCTTACAGGACATTTATTTTGCTCCTTTTTAATGACTGGGTTACTTTATATTAGTATATGTTTGTATAAGATACATCATATATGTATCCTTGACCAAAGGTATAAAACATACCACCCTACACAGTCAATAACATTCTGTCAAAGCAGATCAAAATGTAATTAGGGAATATTTAACAAAAGAAATAAAAATACAATAGAACAGAGATAACACTATATGTGGTTTTCTAAGTCAATATGTCTCCCACATGGAACCTTACCTATGGATTAACGGTACCTCTCTATTTTTTATTTGAGTTTGACACCAGTATCCTAGACCAGGGGTGGGGACATGTGGCCCTCTAGGTCCTCAAGTTCTGTCAAGTTTGGATTCAGTCAAAGGGCCACATGCGGCCTCAAGGTCACAGGTTCCTCACCCCTCTCCTAGACTATTAGTTCCATGGTGGCCAGTCTATTTAAACTTTCTAATTTCCCTAATATCTACCACAGTGTTCTACATATAATATCTAAATGTTGTTGAATTGAAGACTACGTAGAGACCTTTGACTTTTTTGAGACTGTTTTACCAGGGTTTGGCCGTTACTTTTTTCTAAACTATAAATTATTTTATCTATTACAATCTTAGAACTGGAAAGAACCACAGAGATCATTTAATCTGAGCCTACCATTTAACAGATGAGGAAACTGATGCCCAAGAGGAAGTGACTTGCTCAACTTGGAACAGGTAACTGATTCACTATCATTAACAGTTTACAGACAACACTGAACAGATCTCCTAACTTCAAGTGCTCAGAGTTTCTTATACTACACTATGCCCTCTTAATTTACTTTGAGACTATAATTTATAGCTATTGCAATAAAGATTTCCTTTCCAGGTTATAGCATTAATTTTTAAAAGATCAAGGTGACTCCTAAGACTGGAAAATAACAGCTTAGGAAGAGGTTAGTCCACCAGGATACTGCACTTAACACAGTTAAGTTCTCATTCCCCACACACAGTGATTGAAAGTTCCAAAAGTACCTAAGGAGGGAGCTTTGGCACAGACTATGGCTCATTAAATAGAAGTTAAAATTACATTTCACTGTATTTATTTATTTAGGACAAGTGGGGTTAGGAGGAAGTCACTGTGAGGTATCTAGTGTTTGTTGACAGCCTTTTAGCAAGGTTAGTTGATATTGCTAATTAAGGACTTAACTTCAAATAATTAAGAAGAGGCAACTGACAAGTTTACATACCTTCCTAGTTCTTGTAAATGGAAGGCAATTAATTTTAAAGCCTGATTTGCTAGGGTAAGTTTGAAGTGTTAATTATAGTTTCAAAGTGCCCCCTGGGCATGGAGCCACTAGTAAAGGCTCCACTTACATAGGCTACAATCTATTTTCCCTGGAGAAGGATTATATTTTTCACTATGGAATAAAATGCTTTTTGTAGAGTCTTTGCCCAAGTAAACATTTCTATGGACTAGTAGAATGCTGTGTCCTGGGAGATAATTGAAAGCTCACAGAATCCTAGAATTTAGATCTAGAAAGGATCTCAGAGATCATCTAGTTCACTTCCCTCCTCATTTTATATTTGAGAAAACTGTGGCCTAAAGAGAGGATGTAACTTGTCTAAGGCCACAGAATAAGTAAGGAAGCTGGGATCAGAACCTGAATCTCTGCCTTCATGGTTCAATGCTTTCTTCTATATACTATATATTATATATATATATATATATATATATACTTACTGCCTTCCTCACTCCTCTAATCCCTTCCCCTATCCTATACCTTCCTATCTCTATAGAGATAGATAGATGTCTTTGCTCATGTTGCTCTCTATGCTCAGGATGCTCTTTTGGACAAGATACCTTTGGCCCTGAACACAACCAGTAGAAATATCATCTTATAACTCACATCAAACCCCTGACAAACCTCTAGTAGAACCCAATAGGCCCAGACTGCATATTTCCCCCAGGTAATGTTAGCACAGAGAGATCAAGGGGAAAGTAACATTTAAAAAAAGAAAAAGAAAGAAAAGATAACAGGTTAAAAATTGCCAAGAAATATAATTCAGGTGCTTTACAACCTTATCCACTATGCACTTATTCTTCCCTAGGTCTAAAGTCATTTTCTCCATTATTTCACTAATTTGCTTTGGTTTAAAAAAAAAAAAAACAACCAATTCTTTGGTTTATCTCTAAATAGTATCAAAGGAAAATACTTTCAAGGATCTATCTGCATGCTGAAAAAAAATCTGCAGTCAGTTGGTCTACTTTGTAGGTCTCTTACATCACTCATTCCTTGGCACATTTCTAAGGTGCTGACTATATATAATAAAGCACTGTGAGTGAATATGCTTAAAAGTGCTAAGTAGTAAGCTCATTTTGGAGAGCAATATTAGCCACTCATTTTGGGAGCAGCTACTAAACAGGACCGTGAAGTGACCCCATCAAGGACACTGTCTGAGTGATCCTGTAACAATCTGTCCTACTGGGCACCACTTAGAATGATCCCATCTGGAGCTTCGGATTTAAGCTGCACTGTTAATGGGGGGCATTTCAGATAAGGCCCGCTAATAAGAGTGCTCAAACACATTCCACTGGAAACATTTACTCCCTATGGTAGCTGAGATGGAAAAGAACACTAGGGGTGTGCTCAGGGCAATTACAACTGGACATTACCCTGCTCTGGTCACTTTCTGATCAGTTATGGTGAGGTTCCCTTATGATTTAATCACTCAACTCCTACCCACATCTGGTAGTCCCAAATCCAGGAGTTCAAACTCCAATCAATCCACTTCACAGCAAATCACTCATCTAGCACTCATACATAATTTAGTGAAAGGAAAAAAGTTAAAACAATATGGATAAACTAAGACTTAGTAGGGAGATGGAGGGAACAGTAGTGGCATCAATGAATTAAGTCAGAACTGAAACAGAATGTTTTATGTTAGTGATCACTGACTCCTTTCTAGCCTCTTCCAAAATAATTTTGGTCTGCCACAAAGTCACTGGTTGAGAAGGAAGAAGTTCAAAAGAAAAGACAGCAAATAGAGTAGAGATGCCAAGAATCAATGGAATAGAAAAAGCTTCCTATCTTTCTCTGTGAAATAATTAAAGATACTAATCATCATGTTAACATTTGAATAGTGTTTATCCTTTATGAATACTTATGTACTAAATAAGACATAATTTAACAATATAAAAAAGAGATAAAAAGAGATCAAACAAATAAATACAAGTCAATCACAAGCTAGAATTCAAATTCTAGGAAATAAAGATAAGACTCTGGGGTCGTATTTACCTATATGACTTATGAAGTTCCATGACCTTCTCTTCAAGCTCTTTGGTCTGATTTGGGGCCAGTTTAAACTCACTAACATAATCAGCACCATGAAGTTCTGGATCATAGTCTCCCAATTCGGACTGGACAGTGTAAGAACTCAGCAGAGCTAAAGTGGCAAAGGAGCAGGGCAGTCGTCCTGTAACAATGTCCTGCCGAAGCTGAAGACATAAGTAATACCTGCAGTCAAAGGGGGAAAAGCAGTACCACATTAGACTACTCTACAGCAAGAAAACAATCACTTGGCAAGATAGGGGGAAATTAAGAAAAACTGATTTCCCAAATAGCTACATACATGGTCTCTTTTATATAAAAAGATGCCACCAGGGCGCCCATGAGGAAGCCATGCCCTTGGGGTGATTCTCCCAAGAGCAGACTCCTAGTGGATCACAAGAGCACTCCTCTTCCTCCTTTCTCTACCCTCCTCCTGAGAGATGAACAGTGGCATGGAGGAGGGTCCCTACTATGTGCTACTGCATAGTTTTTCTATATAAATATGAATTGACAAGCATGCAGATCTAACCCAGGCTTAATTCAGTTTTAGGACACAAGGCTGGTTTCATCAATTATGTCCTAAGCATCTGAACTAACTAGGAGATAACAAGTGGCTGATAATAATATCGATAGAGCTTCTTACAGCTCACAAAGGACTATACACACATTATTTCATTTGATCTTCACCAAAAGGTAGGCTGGACAGGTATTATTATCCTCATATGAGACATGAGAAAACTCAGGCTCAAAAATGAACATGGGTATAGAGAGACATGATCCTAGAGCATGCTTTGGTCAGCGAAAACAAACAATAGATAGAAGAACCTGAGTAACCTCTCAATCAGCAATAGACCCTTGTTAACCTAAAAAACAGTTTTCATCTCTGTTCCCAAAGGTTCAGAAAAATATCACTAGATCACTAGAAACTCAAACCTCTCCAAAAGGAAGAATCTAAAAGAAATTATTGGAGTCTCTCTAAATCATTTTTAGACAAGAGATAGAAAGATGCACTACTGTCACAACTATGAGAGGCAACTACCCTCCAAAAAGAGATACCTTGTATGGTATACATGTGTGCACACTAAAGATGACTAGGCAAGGCTTTAGGGTCAAAGTCACATAATGACTGCATAGTTTTATAGAATTTCCACAGAATATAAAGTCAGGGGAATTTTGAAACTGAAGGTGACCCTTGAGAATGCCTAATCCAAACTTTTCATTTTGTAGATGAGAAAACAGAGGGAAGAAGAGACTTGTCGCAGCTCACATCATGAATGGCAGTGTGACAAAGCCAGGATTTGAACTCAAACCTCCAAATTCTTAGCCTGGTGATCCCTGTTCAATATAATCTAAACAACCTCCTCACTACCATCACCTTTTTTATTTTAATCCTTTGGAAAGTCCTTGGTGAAATCTTAGGAATCCAATAAAAGTCACTTTCTAAACTAAAACAGACAAATCTCATGAAATTAAACAGGCTTTAAAAAGTAATTACAGGAAGTTTCATAGTGACAAGTGCAATCTTTCCCCCATGCCTAGAATATTCTCTCTCCTCAACTCCAACAATTGGCTTCTTTGAAGACAGTCCAAATCCTACCTTCTGGAGGAGGACATGCCTAGTGTCCCTCCCCCTCTCCCAATGGCTAGTGCTTTCCCTTGTAGATTATCTTCCATTTGCACTGTATAGAGCTCCCACGTACAATTTTCTGCATGCTGTTTCTCCTACCAAATGTGAGCACCTTGCAGACAAGGACTCTGGGACGTTGAACATCCCATCTCTGTAAGCTTCAGCTTCTTCATCAACATGAAGAGTAGAATGCATAGTACCTAGAGTCAATTTCAACTCCAAAGTGACATAATTCTGTAATTCTAAATACGGGCAGAAATTCAGAAGGTTAAGAACTAAAATTCTGGGTCATCAGAATATCAAAGAGAGGATGAGAGAAGAAGGTAAAAGAAAAGATAGAGATTTCCCTTTACAACCCTTCCACCCAAATCTTCTACAACACAGTGGCACCTTTCCACAACATGGACAGAGCATTTAGAGTAGTCAGAACTGTGACAGGCATATGCTAACTTATCTACTGACTGAATCTATAAAACACCCTCCCTACCCCAATCAGGGAAAAATATAGGCATTTGGGGCCTGCAGTTATGTATATCCAAACATATATCTGTATATCCTCATAGTTTATATCAAGCCCTCTTTTATCTTAGAATTTCTAATTTAACAGATATTCATCCTTCCCATTATGGAAATGGAAATTCCAGTGCTTAGGATAATGGAAATTACTTTTAATTAACTTAAGTAATAATTCAAGTATTACCTTGTTATATCTTCTGATAATTGTGCTGGGTCAGGTGGATAAAACTTCACATTGAAGGTAAAATTCCAAGGAGCTCCTGTAAATATACAAAAGATTTTATAACTTATGCCAACCAAGACAGGAAAAACTGACCTATAAGTTAAAAGGATCTATGTATCAGTAATGTTCCAGGTATACTACTTGCTAGGGAGAGGGAAGTCAACCAAAAAGAAAGACAAGAGAAGAAAAACAAGAGAGCCACTGAAACATGATTCTTGAAATAAGCATACTAGGACAGAAGGGATCACAGTCAAGCAGGATAGCTCTGAAAGTAACATGTTGAATTTATTTTATACTTTAAAAGAAAACCAAGCTGTATAATAAAGATTTGAAGTTTCATTTCCTTTTTTATGTATGTGCATGTGCGTGTACATATATATGAACATGCTCATTTTAGCTGATGTTTACTCGACTCAGAAAAAAAATTGGGGGAAAAAACCAACTAAATACAAAACTTGTAATCTGTAGGGCTGTTCCATGTCTCATGTTCTTTAGAACAAATGTGGGAGAGGGAAAGGGGGTATTAGGAAAGTGTATGTCACCATAGATCTGGATGAGAGAAGCTATATTATAAGAAAAAAGAAGTAATGGGCAAGTAGTAGACAGTAGTAGAGACACCCATAAGTTCACATTAGACAAAAATCAAAGAAAGGGGCCAATAATAAAATTAATAGCCTCAGTGTCTACTCAAATGCAAAAAAAAAAAAAGTGTTACAAGCAAGGTGAACTAGACCAGGGCTTCTTAAACTTTTTTCACCTGCAACCCCTTTTTACATTTTAACAGTGTTCACTGGCATTGCATGGCATGACAGCATACACAGTGCAAAATATGCATGCTTTATGTTCAGAAGTAAGGCTGCAGTGAAGTCGTGCGGTGCAACACTGGCCAGGGATGCAAGAAACACCTCAGATTCATTACACATTTGATTTTTAATTAATTTTTGGTCACTGCAAGTTCAGAAACCATTTAATGTTGCCAAATTTTTTGAGATCCCATATGGGGTCATGACCTGTAGTTTAAGAAGCACAGAGTTAGCTCACCTAATATAAGGAGGAGAATTTTACATCCTAAGTTTTGATGAGACTAGGTGAGATAAAAATCCATTACCATAATTCTAGATGAGTATCCTTTATTCAAAAGAAAACAAATAAGTAAAAGGGAGTGGGGAGCTAGCCCTGTTTATTAAGAAGATATATGCTCATGAGAAAATCTAGGAACCAGCATGATGATGACAGGAGCAGGATGAAGAACTTAACCTCTCTGGGCCTCAGTTTCCTCAAATATAAAAACCAAGAGAGTTAGACTCTAAGGTCCCTTCCAGTTCTAAATCTATGATCTTTTGAATATTTGGATCAAATATCAGAGGAGACAGAAACAAAAGTGACATTGTTATCAGAGTACACTATGAATAGCCCTGGACAGAAAGGTGAAAGAGCTGAGGAATTCAAGAAACAAATCAAAACCTTCCATAGAAGAAAGACATATCAGCACAGAAGTCTTCAGTTATCCAAATGGTTATTAGAACTGTCTCTGTATCAAAAGTTTTATGGACTAGAGCAGAACACAACCAACTCCATCATGATGACACTGAGTCATTGAAAAAAGGCTCAATTACATTTATGAAAGAGGCAGAAAGTATAACATATTTATAAAATACTACCACTAGAATGGTTACAACAGGAGATTGGTATTTGATAGACTAAACTTCAGTCACCTAGAAAATTCATTACCCAAAGACACCAGATAAATGAAGCCTTAAAGAAATGGCAGCAACAGTTAAATAAGTGCATCTGTATTCATGTATAAACACACAGATTTAAATAACCGCATCCTGTGAAATTCACACAAGCAGCACCACCTGTCCTTAACCACACAGTGCCCCCCCCAAAAGAATCCATGCTGAAACATAGTAAAAGCTTTCTAAGAAGAACTGTAAGCCATGAATCGAAGCATGTGTGACCTTCCACTGTATTTCTTATCAAGTCTGATGGAATGGTGAATTCCCACGTGGATTCTCTAAGCAATCTATTGCCCACTTTCTATGAGCTAAGTCATGACTGTGACATAATGAAAAACAAAGAGGGCTCAAAGTGTGTATTGAATAATAAAATTTTACTAGAATTCTAGTTTGTATACTATTTCTTTGCTTCCCAACAGAATTACTACTCACTCTCCTCCCTTCTTCTGAATTTCTATTACAAGTAATAAAGCAAAGCATCTGCTTGAGGAGCTCTAGAGCCCACTAATAGGTTTCCAAAACCCCTTTTACTTTTCTATTTTGATTCTGTAATGGTTGGAAAAATTAGCCACAATTAAGAATTATGTATTTGATAAATATTCTAGAAAATCCTTAAGGGCCTAACTTTTGAAACAACTACTAACTATTGTAACAACTACTTAGGGACTTAACTCAGTGAGGGAGGGTGATGAGTTGTATTTAATTAAGTAACCTAGTTAAGAGAATATTTATATATCAGATTACCAATTTTCAGAGAAAGTCAGATGCTCTTTTACATATGGAATTATTCAGCTCTCCAAATTTGCATTCCTGCTTTTTTTTTTTTTTAAAGCAATCGGGGTTAAGTAACTTGCTCAAGGTTACACGGCCAGTTATTTCTGGGTGTGGTGCCGAGTATCTGAGCCCGATTTGATCCAAGTCATTCCGACACTGGAGCCTGTGCTCTTACTCACTGAGCCACGGGGCCGCCCCTAAGCAATTGGGGTTAAGTAACTTGCTCAAGGTTACATGGCCAGGTGTTTCTAGGTGAGTGCTAAGTGTCTGAGCCCGGGATTTGATCTCCAGGTCTTCTCAACACTGGAGCTGGTGCTCTTACTCGCTGTGCTACCTGGCCACCCCTGCATTCCTGCTTCTTAAAAGCCTTCTCAGCTATTTCTCTGGGAAATAGCACTCATCTGGTCACAGCTTACTGTTGTTTGAGGCTTTTCTTCCTTATACTACCATAATTGCTAGGGACCATCTCCGATCATCCAAATCTGTATCTGGCCACTGGGCCCAGGTGGCTCAGGAGGAGAAAGTGAGGCTGGTGACTTAGCACAGCCCTCCCTCACTCAAATCCAATCCATCTGCAAGTCATGGAATCAGTTTCCTGACAGACAAACAACAACAATCAAAAGTTTTTATTTTTATTTGCTTTAATGAAATTTTTAAAATGTTTTTTTTATTTTTCTCTGTTTATTACACCACTGTAGTATCCCATGTATCCCTATCCCTCCCTGTCCTGAAAGCCATCCCATTTGACAAATAATAATTTTGTAGTACAAAAAAAAAAAGTCAGCACAACTGATCAATTCAGTGAAAAAGTCCAGAACTATGCAATGTGTAATAGCTGTGGTCCTCCCATATCCACAAAGGGGTGGGGTTAAGAATGTCTTCTCATATCTGTTCATCTGAGGCCCATTTGATCGTCCTCATTTTATTATATTTACTTTTGATTGTTTTGTGTAAGGTTGCTCTTTCCACTGACATTGTGATAGTCACTGTGTATTACTGTTTTCTTGCTCTGCTTACTTCACTTTGCATTAGTTTATATAGTTCTTTTCATACTTCTCCATATTCATCACTCTTACAGCACAGTAACAATCCATTATGTTGATGTACCACAATTTGTTTAGCTATTCTTCAATAGATGAACATCTACTTTGTTTCCAATTCTTAGTTATCAGAAAAAAAAAGCTGCTATAAATAGTCTGAGGAATATGGGGACTTTCTTCTTATTGAAGGCTTCTTTGGGGTATAAGCCCAGTAATGAAGTTTCTTGTTCAAAGAGTACAGATATTTTACCATTTGCATAATTCCTAACTACTTTCCAAAATGGTTGTTAACACTTCACAACTCTACCAACAATGTATTAGTGTGCCTATCTTTCCATAACCCCTCCAACATTGGCTGTTGCATGTTTTGTCATTTTTGTTCATTTGCAGGGTGTGAGGTAAAATCTCAGGATTGTTTTGATTTGCATTTCTCTTACTATTAATGATTTGGAGCATTTTTTCATGTGGTTGTGAATACTCTGCAGTTCTTTTGAGAACTGCTTGTTCATATCCATTGGAGAATTGCTATTAGTCATATACATTTATTAATCATTTATATATTTTGGATAACAAATTCTTATCAGAGAAATTTGATAAAAAGATTTTCCCCCCATTCAACCATTTACTATATCATTCTAGATGCATTGATATTGTCTGTGTAAAAGATGTACAGCTTTAAGTAATCCAAGTTACCTATTTTATCTTTTGTAATTGTCTCTATCTCTCATTTGGTTAAGAATACATCTCTTATGTATAGCTGTATATAATCTGAGTCTTTTCTAATTTTTTTTTTAATAAAATGAACTGAACATTAAGGTAATGTATCCATTAAGAATGCAAATGGTGGAATGTGATGCAAGGTGTTGTAGACCGTCTAAGCTTCATTTCCGCCAGACTGCTTTCTAGTTTTCCCAACAGATTTCATCAGATAGTTTTTCCATAAGCAATTTATGTTTTCCTTTTGATCAAATCCTGGATTATTGAGTTCTATTGTTCCTGAATCTCCCTTGTCTAGTCTGCTACACTGATTGGTCTCTCTATTCTTTAACCAGTATGTGATGGTTTTGATGACTGCTGCTTTATAACATAGTTTAAGATATGGAACTGTCATTTACTTTTTGCCTTTCTCTTCCTTACTTCCTTTCATATTCTAGATCTTTTGTTTTTCCAAATGAATTCTGTTATTATTTTATCAAACTCTGTAAAGTATTCCTTTGACAATATGACTGATATAGCAACAAAAGTGTAAAATAATTTTGGTGGTATTATTGTCTTTATTATATTGGCCTGCTCTAGCCATAAGCAGTGAAAATTCTTCCAGTTACTTAGGTTGTTGTTGATATCTTTAAGGAGCACTTTGTAAATCAGTCTTTTTGGATGCTTTACATGCTTTTTAAGTCTTTTTGGATGTTTTTTGAGGTTGATCTCCAGATATTTTGTTAATTTTGTAGTTATTTGGAATTGGAATTCCCCTTTCTATTATTGCTTCTTGTGCTTTGTTATTATTATACAAAAATGCTGTTGATTTTTAAGGATTTTGTAGCTTGCAACCTTTACTAAAGCTACTAATTGTCTCAACTGGTTTCTTTGCTGATTCCCCAGGGTCTTCCAAGTAAACCATCATACCAGCAAACAAGAATAGTTTTATTTCCTCTAATTCCTTTCTTTTCTCTGATTGCTATTGCTAACATTTTCAGAACTATATAAAATAACAGGAAGAGTGTATATCCTTGCTTCTTTTATTGTTATTGTATCATTGCTTCACCTCCATACTTCCTAGAAAAAGTATCCCTCTTGCATATGATGCTTGCTTTTGCTTTTAAACAATTTCCTTTTATATTAAAAAAACAAAATGTCCCTCTATGCTTATATTTTTTTTTTAAGCAATCGGGGTTAAGTAACTTGCTCAAGGTTACACGGCCAGTTATTTCTGGGTGTGGTGCTGAGTATCTGAGCCCAGGATTCAATCTCCAGGTCATCCTGACACTGGAGCCGGTGCTCTTACTTGCTGAGCCACCTGGCCATCCCTTATGCTTATACTTTGTAGGATTTTTAGCATAAATGAGTACTGTACTTTCTCAAAAACTTTTTCTGCATCTACTGAAATGATCATGTAGTTTTTTTTTTATGTTTTGATTTTTAATATGATTTTGCTGATTGTGCTCCTGATGTTGAGCTACTTTTGCATACTTGGTATAAATCCCAGATCATAATGAATGATTTTTTAGATAAATAACTGCAGTCTATTAAGATTTTATCTAAAATTTTTGAGTCAATGTTCATTAATTACATTGGCCTATCAATTTCTTTCAATGTTTTATCTTTCCCTGCCTTAGGTATTAGGACTATATTTATCTCATGAAAGGATTCTAGAAGAGTTCTTTCTTTCTTGATTTTTTGAGAATAATTTGTGAAGTATGGGTACTAACTGTTCTTTAATAGTCTGGGGGCGGCCAGGTGGCTCAGCGAGTAAGAGCACCGGCTCCAGTGTTGGGACGACCTGGAGATCGAATCCCAGGCTCAGACACTCAGCACCACACCCAGAAATAACTGGCCATGTAACCTTGAGCAAGTTACTTAACCCTGATTGCTTAAAAAAAAAAATAGTCTGATAAAATTCTTCTGTGAATACATCAGGTTTCTTTGGGAGTTCCTTTATAGATAGACCTATTTCCTTTTCTGAGAGTGGATTATTTAAGATCTCTATCTGGTCTTCTGATAGTTACATTTTTTAAAAAGGTATTCCTCTATTTTGGGTGTGTTCTCAGTTCTGTTAGTATATAATTGTGCATAAAACATTCTAACTATATAATTTTTATTCCTTCTGGTTTTGCTATGATTTCACCTTGCTCATTTTCTATTTTATTAACTTGATTCTGTTCTCTTCTTTTTAGTCAGATTAGCTTAGGGTTTATCAATTTTATAATAATTTATTCTACTATTATATTTTATTATAATTTATTGTAATATATGTACTATATTATAGTCTTTAGAAAAAAAACAGCTTTAGTTTTATTTATTATTTCTATGGGGGCTTTGGTTTTGCATTTATCTATTTCACCTCTAATTTTAACCATCCGCTCTATTGTACTTACCTTAGGTTTGTTGATTTTCTAATTTTTAAATTAATATTCAGTTCATTATTTTTTTCTTTTTCAATTTTGTCAATGTAAGATTGTAAGGACATGATTTTCTCCCCATTAATGATAATTTTATCCTTCAACCAGCAGAGGAACCAAGAAGAATAAATCATATTCTGAATTTAATTCTAACTAATGAGGAAGAATGGGTTGCTAGGGAATAAGTAATGGGATGCTTAGAGGGTAGAAACTACTCCACTTTAAAATTTATGGGGAGAAGAAAGTAAGGCATAGTCTGACATGAACCCTATATTCTGGGAAAATAAATTTCAAATGGTTTAGAGAAAGTATAAAGGGGATTACATAGACTAAAATTCTTCAGAGTAAGTGAACCCAAGAAGGATCAGAAGCTCTTCTTACAATTAAATCATTCTGATTAAAAGAAAAATGAGGAGTTGACTAAAGAAATAAATGTGGATACACAGGGAACTCACCAACCAAATTAAATTCTAGTAAGAAATATAAAGAAGTTAGAATCAAGGGCAGGTAATGAAGAAAATTTTTAAAAGATAGAATTGTGATACAAAATACTGTCAGGAGTACTAATGCTCAGAATAAGCTGGGGAGGTGAGGAGAACAAAGGACTACAAAAATGGGTTTTATGTTCTTGGCAATAGTAAGGGAAAGAAGAAGATCCCAGAACAGAAAAAAACCATCGCTGGGAATGGGTAGATGACTATTTATGATGCAAAGAATGCCAAGTTGGTTAACTCTTATTTTGCTTTTGTTTTCTCTGTGAAAGAATAATCTTTGGGCCAGAAAGGAGAAAAAAAAAAAAGGGCATGCAGGTAATTAATCCTCAATCTAAATATGGAGATTGTAATAATAAGGAAGCACCTAACTACTCTTGTGGAGTTTCAGTCTCCAAGCCCAATGAGCTGGTAGATGTGATTGCTAAGTCACTGTTAATAAACTCCTAGTACTTTCTCCCTCATAATTACTATGTATTTACTTTGCACATATTCTATATATACATTTATAGGTACACGTATTATTTCCTCCAATAAAATGTAAGCACTCTAAAAGCAGAGATTTTCACTTCTGTCTGTATTCCTAGCACCAAATATAATGTTTGGCATATCATAGCAAGCACTTAATAAGTGTTTGTTCATTAATTGACTGATATAAAATATGAAAAATGCTAAAAGTTTAGGGACTACAAAGTGTCCCAAGTTTGAAAAAAGATAAGAGAATGAATTCTCCTATAGGCCAGTAAGCTTGAGTAAATCCCAGCAAATTTTCAGAATTTAAGTGGAATAGGATGCCCCAGGAGAGATTTTCAAGCAACAGAGGTTCTTGTTCAGGTATGGGTTGAATTAGATGGCTTCTAAAGTCCCTCCCAATTCTGGAATTCTGAGAATTCTTGTTCATCAATGAAAAAAGAACCTACTATTCAATACTGGGGGAGCTGCAGAAAGATTAATAAACTGGTGATAAAGCTGTGAGATGGTTTAACTATTAAAGAAAATACTTTGGAAGAAATTATATTCTGGATCTGATTTTCACTAATAAGGAAGACTTGAGCTGCTAGAGTATAAATAATAGGAAGTGGCTAAAATGTCTATACCTTTTGATTGCTAGGTATGTACAGTAACTTAAAGAGGTGAAAGATAGAAATAAAGATCTAATGAACATTAAAATATTCATAGCAGCACTTCTGTAGTAGCAAAGACCTGGCAAAAAGAACAATCAAGTGAGGAATAGCTAAACAAATTGAAGTACTTGAGTGTGATTGTAGTACTTTTAAGAAATTATTAATATAAAGATTCAGAGTAGCATGAGATGTCTTATATCAACAGGTACAGGGTGAAGTAAGAAAACAAAAGACAATGACTACAAAATGAAAATGAAACTGAATGCTATACAATTATAATGACCAAGACTAGCCCTGGAGAAGCAATGAGGAAACACAGGTACCTACCGCTCATTTTGCAGAAGTGAACTAGGGTATGAAATATCACATATACTCTCAGGTTAGCTAGATATGTTGGTTTGTTTTTACTGAATTATCTTTCTTTTTTAAAAATTTTATTTTATTAGAGGTAGATTGCTGGGGAAGGAAGGGGAAGGAATCTATTCAGAAATGAAGCAATATAAAAATAAAAGATAATTTTTTTTAAGAAAATAAAGGCGAGATTAGGAGTAAGGATATTTCTTTTTCCAAGTTAATGTTACTCTTTAGTGCTTTCTTGTCATGTAATTTAATGTGACTGTCAGCTTCTCAAAGACAAAGGACTTCTATAAGGCAGAAATGAAGCACCTCCCCCACAAACTCTCCCCCTCTTCCCAAAAGCCCTATTGCTGTCAAGGGCACCACTATCCTTCTAGACACACAGACTCACAACCTCAGAATCATTGTTGACTCCTTACTCTTATTCACCACACATGAGTTACCTAATCTTCTCATCTCCTCATCACTAACACAGACAACACAGGAGTTCAGGCTCTCCTCATCTCACACCTGCACTACCTACTGCAATTGTCTTCTAATTCAACTCCTTGCCTCCAGTCTCTTCTCTCTTCAATCCATCCTCCATTCAGTTACCAAAGTGATTTTGCTTAAGCATAGTCTGACCATGTCACCACTGCTCTTCTGTATCCCTATTATCTCCAAGATAAAATATAAAGTAAATCTCTTCATAGTTTGGCCCTTTCTTAGCTCTTCAGACTTCTTACATTTTAATAACCTCTACTATCCTGCTATACGAGCCTACTTGACAATTCAAGGAACGTGACACACCATCTCCAAACTCCATGCCTTTGCACTGGTTGTCCCCCACAAATAGAATGCTTTCCTTTCTCTCAGCTTCCCTGACTTCATTTGCTTAGATCCCACATTTTTTCAAGAGGCCTTTCCAAATCCCTCACCTGCTGCAGTCATACCCTGTCAGATTACCTTCCATTTACTAAGTATATCTTGTATATACCTCTTATTTATGTGCTGTCTCTCACACTGAAATGTGAACTCTGAGGGTAGAGACTGGTTTTTGCCTTTTTATCCCTAGTGATTAGCACAGTTCCAGGCACAAAGTAAGTACTTAATAAATGGATGTTAATGGACAGAATTGTTATTAGTCCTGTTTTAATCACCTATCATTTATTGAGCACCTATTTTGTAATGGGCCCTAGGGATACAAAGATAAAAGCCAAAACATTCTCTGCCCTAAAGGAACTTAAATTTTCTCTGGAGAAAACTATTTGTGCATAGTAAATACAAAGTAAATACAAGGTAATAGAGGGAGGAGGCATCAATATCTGGTGATTTCAGGAAAAAAATCCATGGAGGAGATAGCACATAAAGCTGTATTCAAATATATCTGAAAGACAGAAATCACATAAGTAGTCTACCAAGTTCCTTCAATTTTATAGATAGAAGTGAGGTCAAGAGAGATTAAGTAACTTGTGTCAGGTCACACAGGTAATAAGTGGCGGAGGTGGTATTTTAACCTATGACTTCTGCTTAGGAGAAACTAAGCCTAGATATATAGATCTGATCATGGAATCCATGAGAGTTGATGAGATAGATTGCCAAAGCTGTGGCAAGAGAGGGCAGAAGAAAGAGGGCACAGGACAGAATCCTGAAGTATACCCACAGTTGGGGGAGGAGGAAGGGGACATGGATATATAAAAAGAATGAGAAAGAATAGTCAGACAGGTAGGAAAGCCAGAGAGTTCAAAATCATGAAAGCCTGGAAAGTAGAAAATAGCCAAAGATGTTAAAAAAGGATGAAAACTATGAAAAGACCATTGGATTTAGCATGTTAAGAGATTATTGGTAACTCTAAAGAGAGCTATTTTAGTTGAGTGATGAAGTCTGAAGGAAAATTGTAAGTAAATGAGAAATAAGAGGAGAACTGGAGACAATGAGTATAGACAGCTTTTTCTAGGACTTTGGCTATGAAAGGGAGAAGAGAGATAAGGTCAATTGAGGTTTTTTAAAGAATTGGGGAGAACTGAGCATGTTTGTTGGCAAAAGGAAGGATTAAGAGTATGTGTACAAAAATAACATAAAATATATATAGTGTATATTATATATAATATACATATTATATCTATTATCTCATATTATATATATACATTCTCCATAATATGGAGAAGTGGAATATTGGCAGGAGTGGTGGAAGGATGATTATAGAAATAAACTGCCAGGGAAGCAAGAAGGAAAAGGAATCAAGCATACAAATAGAGGGCTTGGTCTTGGTGAAGTTAATGAAAAACTCTTCTTAAAGACTGAAGTAAAGGATAGAAAAGGGGATGATGTCAAGGGATTCTGAGATTCAATTTAGGAGAGAAGAAAGAGCCCATGGGCAGGGGAATGGTCTCTATTTTCTCAGTGAAGTATGGGGTAAGGTGACTTACAGGCATTAATAGCTTGTTTTTATCTATGTTCTGTGGGTATGCTTCCATAGTATTTTATTTCAACTTTAACACTGATTAATCTTAACAATAACATTTACTAATAGTAGAAATTTTTAAAAAGATTATATTTTGAGACAGTTCAGATGCTCCAACAATTATTCCATTTAAACACTCTGGACAGCTAATGTAAGGCCCTGAGGAAACTGAAAATCAACACTCTCCTTCAACGTTTAACTTAACATGAGACAATACAGTAAAGAAGATGTCTGAAAACAAATCAAAGCCAGAGCCCAATAAAGATAACCCATTTCTATTGCCTTATAATGGAAAAGTTTAAAATAGCAGCTTTTTGGAGGAATAGTGGAATAAGTTATAGAATATAAATGTGATAAAATACTATTGTGCTGTAAGAAATGATGATTAAAACTACCTTGGGCTATCATTTTATAACCATCAGACCGGCTAAAATGATAGAGGGGGAAAGTGACAAATGCTGAAGGGGATGTGGAAAAACTGGGACACTAATTCATTGATGGTAGAATTGTCAACTGATCTAACCATTTTGGAGAACAATTTGGATTATGCCCAAAGAGTTATTAAACTACACCTTTTGACCTAGCAACACCACTTCTTGATCTATTTCCAAAGATAATTAGGGAAAAAGGAAAAGAACTTATATCTTCTAAATGTTTATTTATTTATTTAGCAGCTCTCTTTGTCTTTTTACATCATTTTTATTTTTAAAATATTTCCCTCCCCCAGTTCCAAGTAAAAACAATTTTAACATTCATTTTTAAAACTCTGACTTCCAAATTCTCTCCTTTCTTTCCTATCCCCCCCTCCATTGAGAAGCCAAGCAGTTTGAAATAGGTAATACATGTGTAGTCATGAACATATGCATAATAGTCATGTTGCAAAAGAAAACATAGACCCCCAAAAAAAGCTCAAGAAAAAAAAAAGTTGGTTTTTTTTTTAAAGCATGCTTCAATCTATATTCAGACACCATCAGTTATTTCTCTGGGAATGGATAGCATTTTTCATCATAAGTCTCTCAGAGTTGTCTTGGATCATTGTATTGCTGAGAATAGCCATTCATAGCTGATCATCTTACAATATTGCTGTTACTTTGTACACAGTACATTTCACTTTGCATCAGCTCATGCAAGTCTTTCCGGGTTTTTCTGAGAACATCCTGTTCATAATTTCTTATAGTATAATAGTATTCCATAATAATCACATATCATAACTTGTTCAGCCATTCCTCCATTGATGGTCATCCCATCAATTGCTAATTCAACAGCTCTCTTTGTAATGGCAAAGAACTGGAAACTGCAGGGATGACTATCAATGGGGGAATGGTTGAACAAGCTATGGTATATGATTGTGATGGAATACTACTGTGCTATAAAAAATGATGAGCTCAATGATTTTAGAAAAACATGGAAAGACTTGCATGAAATAATAAAGAATGAAGTGAGTAGAACCAAGAGAACACTGTATACACTAATAGCAATATTATTTTAAGAATGACTTTGAATGAATAAGTTATTTATTGCCAATATTATTACAAATAAATATTATTATGAATACCCAAATTAATTATAAAGGACATATGAAGAAAGACACTACACCCAGAGAAAGAACTGATAAATATAAGTATGTATTGAATAATTTTAAATATATATACTTATTTGTATCTAATGGTAGCCATCTCTATGTTGGAGAAGGGGGAAAAAAAGAAATTTACATAATAATTTTTTTGTATATTTGAAAGAAATGGCAAGTTGTGCATAGTAGATTTGTAGTTTCATGTGCAATCATCTTTTTTATTGTACTGTTAAGAAAATGCTTGTTTTATTCCACAAATTAAATTAAAAATAAAATTTAATTTAAAAAGATGAAGGGGGGGGGGTGGCCAGGTAGCACAGTGAGTAAGAGCACTGGCCCCAGAGTCACGATAACCTGGGATTGAATCTGGGCTCAGACACTTAGCACCCACCCAGAAACACCTGGCCGTATAACCTTGAGCAAGTTGCTTAACCCCAATTGCTTAAAAAAAAAAAAAAGATGAAGGGGATGGTTTCAGAAACACCTGAGATTTATATGAACTGACACAAAGTGAAATTGGCAGAACCAGAAGAACAATGTTCAAAGTAACAGCAATATTACAATAAACTGCAAAAGGCTTAGCTACTCTGATCAACACAATGACCAACCATAGTTCCAAAGGACTCTTGATAAAAAATACTATCCACACCTCCAGATAGAAAACTGATGAACTCAGAGTGCAGACTGAAGCACATATTTTTCCTTTATTTTTCTTGCTTTTTTTAGGGGCAACGTGACTAATGAGGAAATGCTTTCCATGGCTTCATATGTATAATAAGTATATTTCTTGGCTTCTGGACAGAGAGGAAAGGAGTAGGAGGGAGAGAATTGGGAAATGGAAAACTGAAAAAAATTTTAAAAGAAAAAAAGGGCATTTTTAAAAATGCTAAAAATTATAACCTTAAAATTCCCACCTTTGGAACAACCAAATCTCATCCTTTGTTTTGGCTTAATGATATATTTCTAATTTGTTTTCTCAGTAGGTTTTTATGAGTTTAAGTGCTAGAGTCAAGGATTTGTTTGTTTTTTTAAAGAAAAAAAAAACAAATACTTTAGATGATTTTCTTAGCAAGGGAACTCTTAATAGCCAAGTAGACACTCATGCTAGTTATTCCTGTAATCACTGCAAAATATTTAAACTTTCCTTTCTTTTTTTTTTTTTTAATAAAAGCAATCAGGGTTAAGTAACTTGCTCAAGGTTACAGGGCCAGTTATTTCTGGTTGTGGTGCTAAGTATCTGAGCCCGGATTTGATCCCCAGGTCATCCCGACACTGGAGCTTGTGCTCTTACTCGCTGTGCTACCTGGCCGCCCCTAAACTTTCCTTTCTTAATGAGCTCTACTGAATAATACTGACATAAATTTATCCTTTAATTGAAAAGGACTGGAAGTGTTTTTCCACTGTATGTAAGGAAAGTCAAAATGACCGAGTGACTTGCATTTAGGCTTGAATAACAAGGTTTTAAATGAAGATCAGGTATTTAGAGATGCTAGCCCAAAGGAGTGTTTTGCCTACTTTTAAAAAAATCACAAAAGCAACTGAAAAACAGACAAAATGTAAAATACTTTTTAAAAAATAGGTAAATTAATCTCAGGAAATTGATACAAAACTTACTATTTGTGAGATTAGATTTAGAACTGCAAGGAACCTTAGAAATTATCTAGTCTAAAACAACCTCATCTTACAGATAAGGAAGCAGAGGCCTAGAATAGTTAAGTGATTTTCTTAATGCCATGTGATAAACCCAGAATTCAAATCCAAATCCTATAATTTCAAATCTATCACTCTTTTCATAATGCAATCAACAATTCTTTGCATTTCTCAGAAGCTTCTTCTAAAATCACCTGATCCAAAATGTAATGTACAGATGACTCATATGTCAGAAAACATTTCTGTGGGTCCCTGACTCTTCATTGCATTAAGGAACTTAGGCTAAAAATATTGCTATTCATTTCCTTCTTCAGACCTAGAAACATATTTAGTGAAAACACCATGTCTGGGCAGATCTGGCCTATCTCGATATTTACAATGATCCATCTCTGTTACTTTGCTGTAGCTTCCCACTCATCTTACCCACTGTTAAGGAACTGCCTACTTTGATGGCCTTGCCTCATCCTAAAAATATCACATTAGGTATTCTAAAGTTAGTCATGACTGGAGAAAATGTGACCTACCAAAAAGATTTAAGAAATACCACCGAGATAGATAATGATTCCGACTTACCATGAACCTGCTTTTTTATTTCTTTGGCAGAATCCAGCCAAGTCTGTAAAAGAAAAGAATAAAAACAATTCATACAGAATTCTACAAATGTGTCACAGAAAACAATAGAAAGTAGAAAGTCAGTTATGTGGAAACACTCAATACTTTTGACCAGAGTTCTCACATCAAACCTAGAGAAAAGAAGAGCATCACCCTTACCCAGGATCAATCTGAAATAACTGCTTCCCCATAATTCAGGAATAAATTACAGTGGGGTGAGTTAATTCTTTCTACTTCTCGAGAGTACAAACAAGTCAATATAAAAGTGGGGTTTCACTCCCAGTCCAATTAATGTAATCACAGAAGGCACAGATACCTTGACTGAATCAAAGTATGATATAGGTGTGAATAAGTCCTTAATTAACGTGAGAGAATTATAATGCTTAAAGCAATGGATGAAGGCAAATGATACTACACCAGGAAACATCTATGAATAGCTCAAATAGTAAATATCTTCCTGGGACTATATATAAAACTAGTAGGCACGTCAGTGATTCCTTTCTCTACCCACCTCCCCCTTCCTTGTCACCCTGACATCTCATCTGAGAGAATACTTCAGTAACAGACTTTGGGTGAGATCAGTAGTCACTAGAAGGGCAGCTTCACGGAGTGTGACCTGTGATTGTGGAGAGATGTGGACTCTACAAAAACCACCAACCTTCTAAGTGGGGTAGAGAGCTACACCTAAGAGGAACTTCACAAGGATGCCACAAAGGGAGAGACTGACTTCCAGTACTAGGAGCTGTAAGTAATCCTTAGCCCCAGATATTCAACACACACAACTCACTATATTTGTGTTATGTGCGTCTGTGGGAGAACAGGTCGCAGACTTGGGAGATACATGTTTTTGTAACTACTATTTTGTTATACCATCTTAATACTTTGGCTAAAAACTAATTAAATCTGACTGATTATTAACAGGAAGCAAATGGGGCAGAGGGCTTGTGAAGGACCTTTGGGGTTACTCCTAGAATCCTATGACTAGCAATCTTCATCTTGCTAAAGAGGAAAATGAGGATCAGAGAAATTAAGACAACACTTGCCCTAAAGCTAGGATCCAACAATCTAGTCCAAAATTTCTTTTATAAAATGAGGAAAATGAGGCTGAGAGAGATTAAACTGTTTGCCCATGGTAAAACTAGTAGTAAGTAGCAGAAATAGGAATCGAACTCACCTCCTCTGACTATTCTTTCACTATACCCTGCTACTACACAAATAAAATAAGGTACATAGGAAGCACCTTGTAAACTCTAAAATACTTAATAATTTAGTAAAGGAGAAGGGGACTTTAGGCCTACTTCGGTATTTTATTTTTATTTTTTTGTTGTTGATACTATTTATGTTTGGATTTTTCTTTTCAAGGGTGATGGGGGACCAGGAAGGGGGCGGGTGTTGTAGGAGGGAGAATCCACAAAATGGCTTTTCCCCCCAAGGAAAATACTTGCTTCAATCATGAGCAGATAATTCCAAGTAGGAATAAAAGCTAAGCAAGCAGCTGTTTAACTCCAATAATTTTGGTTCAAAGTAACAATAAATCTTTCATGGGGACTATAGAAGCTGACTACAGAAGTCAGCTACTGATTTTTTCCCTGCCATCTAGCCAGAGTGATAGAGACTTCTGCTCTATTATTATGTAAAAAGAGGAAAAAGAAAGTAAGTGTGCCAATTATAATTTGAGGAAAATACAATGCAATTAACTTTTCACCCAGTAAAGAAGTCTCCAATGAATGTTACAAATAGAACACACACATGCAGTTTTTAGGCAGGAAGTAAACACAAAAAACACCAAGAACTGAGTCTTCCATGTACCAAAGACTAGGGCCATTTCTTAGCCAGCCACCTTGCTCCTGAAACAGATACCACGCCCAGGAGGACTTAACCCTTTCATCTCTGGCAAAACCAAAGTAAGGTAACCTGTTACCTAGGGTGTCTCTGCAACCAATACCTTCATAGTGGGATGGGAGAGGACAGGGAAGGAAATCTCAGGCAGGCCACGATGACAGAAGGGAGTCACTGATTACCTTATGAAAGGCTGCTCCTAGAACTTGGCACATTCATTATACCAAGCTTTGGCCACTTTGTTGGATAGGACTCCTGGATTCATTTTTGCTCCAAGCTTAAAACATTTTAAGGAAGCCAAGGTGGGTTAGGTGAATTATAGGAAGGGGCAGAGTCCTGCTTAGACAAATCTGATTGGTTTTCCTACCTTTGATAATAAGAAGACACTAATTAGCTAGGAATCTGGAAACTTCTACACAGGGAAGATTCTTGGCATCGAATTTTCCATATATAAAGAGTTTCAGAAAACAGGCAGGTGGAAGAGAGAAAGTACTATGCACAGGAGACAAGGCTAAGGCAAAGAAAGCACATATATGAAGGGAAAACAATCTATTCTGACAAGAGAAGAACAGAATTAAAAGGGCTACCAGAGAATTTAAATCCAAGCAAGGTGTGGTTTTGAGAGCACTTTAATCCAGATGAAACAGGCTCAGAGTGCTAAAAGAGCTGCTAGAGAGATTTGCTAGGTCACTCTCCAGATCCTCTGGAAAACAACAAAAAACAAAGAGAGGAATGGGAGCTGCTACAAGACTTGAGAAAGGAAAATATCACAAAATTTAAAAAGAGGGGGTGGTCATGTCTCTCCTCTATTTTATCTTCCTGTACTAATATGTATATGTTCTCTTGCTGATAGAATGCCTTATTTTTGTATTTCTATCCTCGATGCCTTGTACAGAGCCTGGCACACAGCTGGTACCTAATAAATACATGCTGAATAATGTCATCAAGTGCAAGATGCAGTGATGTCTCAAGCTTTAATTGTTTTATTTATAAGTCACCACCAAAGGAAGATCTGACCTAAGTAACACCCAAATGCCCAAAGTAACCATAAAAATGGTTGCTTTAAAATAAGGAAACATTCAATTCAACATTCATCAAGCACCTGCTAGATTCATAACAATAATGTCTAGCTAGGTGCTAAATATTTAAAATAGTATTCTGCTTGCCCCCAAGGAGCTGATGTTCTTCTAGGGGGTGTGTGACAACACGTCCATAAGTAAACATAACAAGAGTTAGAGAAAATGGTTACAAAGGAGAAATACAAAGTACTCTGGGAAAATATGAATAGGGACAGAATAATAGTTTCATCTACAAGGAATAAAAACCCCCCAACAATTTCACAGAGGATATAACAACCAAGCTATGCCTCAAAGGTACAAAAGGATACAGAAAAGAAGAGATGAAGAGCAAGTACCATATAGACAAAGGGTAGGTGAATGCACAGAGGTAGAAAATGGTAAAGGGAGTTCAGGCACAGTTTCTAGCCTAGCTTGGCTGAAACAGAATGCTTGAAGGGAAGTAATGCAAAATCAGGATAAACATTTGGTTGGAGCCAGATGATAAAAGGCCTTAAGTATCAGACCAAAGAATTTCTATTTTATGCAAGAGCCACAGAGGAGCCACGGATAGCTACTGAGCAATGGGGCGATATGGTCAGACCTGTGCCTTAGGAACATTACTTAGGCAGTAGAGTGGAGGATGATGGATTGAAGAATCAAAAGACTGGACAATGGAAAGCAGCCATAGGCTATTTTAATAATACAAATTCAGAGGACCTGACCTAAGGTGGTATTAATATGGGTGAAAAAATACACAAGGACAGATGTGAGAGATGCTACATAGGTAAAATCAAAAGGACTTGGCAACAGATTGGAAATGAAGGGCAGGGAGAGAAAGAGAGAAGAATCAAATAAGCCTCTGAAATTTTCATTGTGACCAGACATAAGTAAATTAAATCATGGATATAAGATGGGAATGAGGTAGTTTTGATAATGGACCAATTGGATAAATGGGAAAAGAAAGAATGCGTTACTTTGTTTCTAAAAAGAGGTTACGGTTTTCCTTTTTGTTGTTATCAGAATTGACATCCTATCAAAACAACCATGACTTTGCCTCACAGGAAGCTGGATGTTTTGCTATTTTTATATATTACTTTATGTATATATTTCTGGAGGGGAAATATTTGTTCAATTTGCCTGGACAATATGTATGAATTTTCTTTTTTTTTTCTTTTTATGAATTTTCAAAGATAGCATACCACTGCTGGGAAGGGCTTCCCAGAAGGTAAAAAAGGAAGATCCTAATAATATAAACACAGACTAAATGCATAAAATTTGAAGGTTCTATTCTTTTTTTTTAATACTATTCTTTTTTGTTTAATCAGTCAACAATCACTTATTTTTTAATAGTTAAATTTTATGTTTATTTTTAGTTTACATCATTCATTTCCACAAGAATTTGAGTTACAAATTTTCTACCCATCTTTCCCTTACCCACCACCCCAAAACAGCGATCCCACTGAATACCCCCTCCCCCAATCTGCTCTCTCCTATATCCTCTCCCATTCCCCCTCCAAAAGGGCGCAGTGGATCACTATGCCCCAGTGCCTGTACATCTTATTTCCCAGTTGCATGTAAAATAATAATTATATATATATATATATATATATTTTTTTTTTTTAAGCAGATTTTAAAACTTTGAATTCTAGATTCTTTCCCTTCCTCCATTGTCACCCACCCTTAACGGGAAGATAAGCATTTATATATAAATATGTATATATATATATATAAATATATAATAATAAACAAATTAAGCAAATAAATAATATATATAAAAGATAAGCAAATAAAAAAATATATATATATGTTGTACATGTGTAACTATGCAAAATATTTCCATAGTGGATATACTGTGAAAGACTAAGTTTCACTCCATCCTATCCCACCCCCCACTTGTTCTATTCCCTACTTTGATCCTGTCCCTTTTCAAAAGTGTGTGCTTCCAATTTCCCTCCCTTCCATCATACCCCTTTCCCCTTCCCCCCTACTCTCCTATAGAGTGAGATACCCTATTTAGTGTGTATGTCATTCCCTCCCTAAGTCAAATTCAGTGAGAGTAAGGTTGACTTATTCTCTTTTGCCTTCCTGTTCTTCCCCTCCATTTTAACAGTTTTCCCTTGCCTCTTCTATATGAGATAATTTACCCCATTCTGTCTCTCCCCATCTCCTGTCATTATATTCCTCTCACCTCTCAATTTCACCTATTAAGTATCATCCCTTCCTATTCAATTGGTCCTGTGCCCTCTGTCTATGTATACATGTACATATATATACACACTCACATATGTATTCATATACCCTCCTATATAGACATATATGTACATATATATACATACATACATACATTTCTATTCCCTTCAACTATTCTCACACTGAGAAAAGTTTCATAAGTTACAATTATCGTTTTTCCATGTAGGAATGTAAATAATTCAACTTTGATAAGTTCCTTATGATTTCTTTTCCATGTTTACCTTCTCATGCTTCTCTTGCTTCTTGTAATTGAATGTCAAATTTTCTATTCAACTCTGGTTTTTTCATCATGAATGCTTGAAAATCCTCTATTCCACTGAATAACCATATTTTCCCCTGAAACATATTACTCAGTTTTGCTGGGTAAGTGATTCTTGGTTTTAATCCCAGCTCCTTTGTCCTCCAGAATATCATATTCCAAGCCCTTTGATTCCTTAATTTAGAAGCTGCCAGATCCTGTGTTATCCCGATTGTGTTTCCATGATATTCAAATTGTTTCTTCCTGGATGCCCGCAGTATTCTCTCCTTGATCTGGGAATTCCAGAACCTGGCTATAATATTCCTGGAGTTTTCTTTTTGGGATCTTTTTCAGGAGGTGATCAGTGGACACTTTCAACCTCTACTTTGCCCTCTGGTTCTAAAACATCAGGGCAATTTTCCTTGAGAATTTCTTGAAGGATAATTTCTTTTTTTGATCATAGCTTTCAGGTAGTCCAATAATTTTTAAATTATCTCTCCTGGATCTATTTTCCACGTCAGTGATTTTTCTAATGAGATATTTCACACTGCCATCTATTTTTTCATTTGTTTGGATCTGTTTAGTAGTATCTTGATTTCTCATAAAGTCACTAGCTTCCATTTGCTCCAGTCTAATTCTGAAGGAATGATTATTTTCAGTAAGCTTTTGAGATTCTTTTTCCATCTGGCAAATGCGACTTTTCAAGGCATTCTTCTCCTCATTGCCTTTTTGAGCCTCTTTTGCCATTTGAGTTAATCTAAGTTTTTAAGGTGTTATTTTCTTCAGTCAGGTTGTTGACTCTCCTTTTATAATTTTCTTGCATCATGCTCATATTTCTTCCCAATTTTTCCTCCACTTCTCTTATTTGATTTTCAAAATCCTTAAGCTCCTCTGTGACCTGTAACCAGTTCATATTTTTCTTGGAAGCTTTTGCCGCAGGGGTTCTGACTTCATTTGTCTTTCTCCTGTTCCATGCTTTGATCCTTTTGTACCCAAAATAGGATTGTAAAGTCAGATTGCTTTGCTTCCTCGTGTTGCCACTCAATTACTTGACTTTTGAGCTTTTTGCCACAGTAGAACTCTGCTACTAGAAAGAAGAGCTTTGTTCCAAATGCTGGGGTTTTCTCAGCTGCTGGAGGTATTAGTTGGCTGCCCTCTCTGAAGCCTCCACATGCTCTGGCAAACTGGTCATGCACCCCAGGACCTCCACCCTAGACAGTAATCCAGATCCAAGTGGGTTAAAGCAAGAGTGATTACCCCTCAGACTGGTCACTTAGTCCCCCTACAATCTGCAGGTCAGGAGCTTTGAAGCAACCACACAGCAGCGGCTGCACGGCTGCGGAGTCTCGGCCACTTCTCCCTCCAATGGGTAAAGGCTGGACTGCACTCCCAAACCCCCCATTCCCGCAAAGTCTACACTGACTTCTCACTTTGTCTTTGGCATCTATGGGTTGATAACTCTGAAAAACATCATAGCTGCTGGTGATCCAAAGTCCCTTCCCTGAAGGTTCTATTCTTTTGGTCCATAGACTAAAACTTGCTTACCTGAACACTGGAGATTTGCCCTTTCCTGTTCTCATTTTCTAAATTTCATATTTTGTGCTTATTAGATTTACTAGTTCATTTTTAAAATTTTTTGCTTCACTCTCATTTCTCTTCCCAATTTTTCCTCTACTTTCTTACTTGATTTTCAAAATCCTTTTTGAGTTGTTCCATGGCCTGAGACCAACTTATATTTTTCTTACAGGCTTTTGATGCAGGGGCTCTGACTTTGTTGTCTTCTTCTAGTTGTATGTTTTGATCTTCTTTGTCACCAAAGTAAGATTCTATAGTCTGACTTTTTTACACCTTGTTTGCTCATCTTCCCAGCCAAATACCTGACTTTCTAACTCTGTCAGGGTAGAACTCTGCTTCCATTGGGGGGTGGGGGGGAGGGTGAGTGTACTGTTCCAGGGTTCATGGATTTTGTATCAGCTGCTCAATCCCCCACCATGTGTGGGCCCAGAGCACTGAAAGCAACAGCTGCTACTGCTGTTACTCCTGCTGCTGCCATCGCTACCGCCACCTCCCAGCCACACTGTATTCCTCTTTCACCAGGTCCCATAGAGTTTTCCCACTGACTTTCTATGCTGTCTTTGGCATTTGTGGGTTGAGAACCCTGGAAACTGTCAAAGCTGCCAGTGATTCATTCCCCTGAGGCCTGCTCTGGCCCTGTCTATGTCAGCGTAGCCCACATCAGACTGTGCTCCACTCCCAGCCCAGTGAGAAATATCCTTCCTGTTGGCTTCCAGGTTGTCTTGAGCTGGAGAATTGTTTCACTCTGTCATTTTGTGGGTCCTATAGCTGTAGAATTTGTTTAGAGTCATTTTTTACAGGTATTTGGAGGGGTTTGGGGGAGAGCTCAAGCAAGTCCCTGTTCTTACTCCACCATCTTGGCTCTATCCCCTCATTTTTAAAATTTCAAAATGGCATATTCAGTTTATTATACTTTATTTTCCTATTCTGTTACTACATTTCAGGATATTATTTGTCCTCTGATGACTGTTGTTGCTGCACTCTTAAAATTCTTGTACCACTATCTTGCCATTACCACTCTCTTTCATATAATTATTAATCATTTATTCTTTTTTTTTTTTTGCTTTTTGGAGGGCAATTGGGGTTAAGTGACTTGCCCAAAATCACAAGGCTAGTAATTGTGTCAAGTGTCTGAGGCTGGATTTGAACTCAGGTCCTCCTGACTCCAGGGCCGGTGCTCTATTCACTGAGCCACCTAGCCACCCCTTAATCATTTATTCTTAATGTTGCTCTTAAGGATTCATTCTTTATTGTTTAAGATCTTCGTTTGGCCTGTCATTTACTTGTACTCTCTATACAAATTACTCAATTATTATGCTATGGTCCATTCCTGATATTTTACATTTATTTATATATTTTTTTGCCTCAGTGTGTGGTTTATTTTTGTAAAGATAACATGGCATGCTAAAGAAATTTCTATAATCATTCATATTCCTAAAAGAATCTTTAAAAAATATCTTTTCTTTATTTTCCCTTTTGATTATCTTTTTGTTATTCTTTCTATTATTGTTTTATTTCTGTTATTCTTATCTAAAACTGAGAGGGACACTGAAATATCCTGCCACTATCATATTACTGTATACATCTGCCTGGAGGCAGTTAGGTAGTGCAATAGATAGTTCTTGGCCTGGAGTCAGGATGACCTAAATTCAGACAGCCTTAAACACTTACTAGCTATGTTACCTTGGGCAAGTCACTTAATCTCTGTTTGTCTCAGTTCTTTCAACCATAAAACAGAAAAGGGCTATTGTGGGAAATGAATGAGATATGAATTCTTAGAGATAAAACACTTAGCACAGCATGTGGCATTTATTAAGCACTGGTGCTTAATAAATGCTTGTCTCCTTCCTTTCTTTAGACAGACATCTGAAATACATAAGTTTAATAGTGATATGTTGTTATATACAGTTCCTTTCATCATAATATATATTGTGAATGCCTGCTTTATCTGATAGCATAACTGCAACTCCTTACTAGGATTCTTGGTGTCTTAGACCATGCAAGAAGCTGAAATTGCTATATCTCTTGCACATAATTCATATTCTGAAGAGGTCTGTGAGACCATGGAGATTAGTAAAAATGTCTAGTCCTCTATCTTGTGGGTCATGAGACAGGAAATGGTGTTCATGTTTAATACATGTGATTTTAATACAGACATTGATTCAGGACTTTTAATTCATTCATTTTACAAATATTTATTTATTAAGGAACATCACACTGTAATTTATTGGAGTTATACAAAGGCAAATGATGATATGATCCTCAATCTGAAGGTACTTACACAATCTAGAAGATACAAGACACATCCAAATAAATATCTCATACTAATTTTGAATTACAAGTGTTTAAGAGAAATCTAAAGTGCTATGAGATCAGATAAAAAAGAAGCCACTTCCAGTTAAGAAAATCAGGGAAGATTTCACAAAAAAAAAGTTATGGTTGAAAAATTATGTAGACATTTCCCTTTTAAATTATGATATACATACCAGTATTTTCATAATAGCAAAGAATAGTAACCCTGAAAAGAGAAAATGACTGGGATATTAAAGAATTTAAAAATAATTTCTAAGAATATCATGCCTTCTTTGACTTTTGGGAATCAAGCATACAAATATTTACACTAAATAATAAGTGAAAAAGACAACTTCTAGATATTTTCATATATTGTAGTCATCCTTTACCTTGGAAGTTGCATTCTCCCATATGGCTAGACCAAAATAGTCCTCTTCCAATAGATTGAGATGTTCACATACTCTCTTTATCAGATCTTGTCCTTTAGCATGTTTCTGTAAACACATAACATTTAAGATGATATAAAATTCATTTAATTCAACTAATATTTACTGAACTCCCATCATTTGCAAGCCATTGTGTTGGGTCCTTTGGGAAAGTATGAAGATTACCTTTCTAGGTTTTCGTGACTCTGCTCTCTTCAGGGTCTTTTCTAATCTCTTCTTCTAAGCCTCATTTGCCTGCTATCTCCATATAGAACATGCCCACTAACCATAGCTGTCCTCTGCTCTGGCCTGGACCTATTCTCTTCTCCCTCTACCATATTTCACTTAGTGATGTCACTGTCTCATGGATTCAATGATCATCTCTATAGAGATCTATTTAACCAGCCCTGATCTCTTTCCACTTCTAATCTTGTGTTCTCAAATGCCTGCTGAACATCTCAAGCTCCACATTTCTACAACATAACTTATTTTTCCTCCTTAACCAAACTTCCTTATTAGCACCACTTTCTAATCACACAGGCTCACAACATAGTTGCTACTTTCAACTGATTATTGTCTATCACTCGCCATATTCAATCTGTTGCTAAGTCTTATGTTTCTACCCTTATAACATCTCTCAGTTTTAAGGCAGACACAACAGAGAGAGTTCTAGACCTGGAGTCAGGAAGACATGAGTTTTACTTAAACACTTACTAGCTATGCAATTCAGGACAAGTTACTTAACCTCAGTCTCTCTTAGTGAAATGCAGGTAATATTATAATAGCATCTACCTGCCAGAGTTGCTATGAGGAAAAAAGGAGGTAATATTTGTAAAGTATCATAGAACTTCTATCATCATTACCATCCTCTCTCCACTAAGACAGCCACCTAGGCTGATGCTTCAGGCCCTCATCATCTCTCACCCAGACTACTATAATAGCCTTCTAAGTGGTCTCCATGCCTCAATTTTCTCCCCACTCCAATCCATTCTTCATTCATCTGCCAAAGCAATTTTCCTACAGTGCAGATCTGAGCACATCACCTTGAAGAAATACCAGTGGCTCCCTATTACCTTCACAATCAAATATCAAATCCTCTGCTAGGTTTTAAAGCCCTTTGACACCTGGCCCCTTCCCATTTTTTCAAGCTTCTTCCTCTTTACTGCCCCTCTTCCTGGCCTTCTTGCTGCTCCTTGAACAGGACACTCCATCTCTCTGCTTCTGGCCTCTTCACTGGCTATCCTCCAGGCCTAGAATGCTCTGGCTCCTCAACTCTACCTCCTGGTTTCCCTTACTTCCTAAAAAAAAAAAAAAAAAAAAAGGGACTTTAGGGCAGCTAAGTAGCGCAGTGAATCTAGAGCACTGGCCCTACAGTCAGAAGGACCTGAGCTTAAATATGGCCTCAGATACCTGACAGTTATTAGCTGTGTGACCTTGGGCAAGTCACTTAGCCCCAACTGCCTTGCCTTCCCCCCTCCAAAAAAGAAAAAAAATTCTGTTTTTGGCAAGAAATCTTTCCAAGTCCTCTCTACTATTGGCTTCTTCTCTTTGATAATACCTCCCACTGACCCCGTATATTATCTTTATTTCCAAGTCGTGTCCCTCATGAAAATGTGAGCTCCTTGAAGTCAGGGACAACACTTTTTGCTTCTTCTGCATTCCCTTAGCACAGTGCCTAGCACATAGTAAGTATTTAATAAATACTTGTTGTTGATGATAGTGACATTGTCCTTGTTCTGAAAGACTAGGAGCTAGTTCCTCCAGGACTAAGGAAAAGTCCAACAAGGCTCTGCCCTAATCAGACAAACGCTGGAGCATTTTGTTGTTAACCTACCATCTTTGTAATCACCCAGGTTTGCAGCACTGGTGGCAATGTCAATTCTGCACTCTCACTCAACCTAAATATCCAATCAGCTGCTCGAGCTTGCTGTTTCTATCTCTACAACATTCCTCCCTTAACTCCTCTAACAGATACAGCATCGAAGTCAGGCACTCAACACCCCCTCCACTATTACAACCACCTGCCTGAACTATTTCAACAGCCTCCAAATGTTTCTTCTTGGAATCTTTGGTTTTATTCCAGACTCAGCTTAAGCCCAAGCTTTTGCTTGAGAACTTTTTTTTTTTAAAGCAATTGGGGTTAAGTAACTTGCTCAAGGTTACACGGCCAGTTATTTCTGGGTGTGGTGCTGAGTGTCTGAGCCCGGGATTCGATCTCCAGGTCATCCCAACACTGGAGCCAGTGCTCTTACTCGCTGAGCCACCTGGCTGCCCCTTGAGAAATTTCTTGATCCCCTCAGCTACCAGTGTCTTTCAACCCATGGCTACTTTGTGTCTGTTTTATACATTCCTACATAGGTGTGTTTCATCTTCCTTGGCAGAATATAAGCATCTTAAAGGCAGGGTCTGATTTGCTTTTGTTTTTGTATCTCCAGCACCTTTCATAATTCCTGGCACATGGTGGGTGCTTAAGAAATACTAGTGACTAATTTTAAAGCTTGAAATGATCTAGAAGAGGGAATCCTGAATGGTAATGGAATGAAAGACCAGGCTACCTGAGTATAAGCGGCAGGTACCAGAGATGTGTTATCTGAAAAGATAAGACTTGGCCAGAGGGGGCAGGGGTGGTTTGTGGAGGGGGTATGATGACTATCCTCAAAGGTCTAAAGAGCTGTTCTATGGAAAAAAGATTTGTTTTCTTCTCTTCAGACCCAGAGAGCAAGAACCAAGGTAGAAATTACAAAGAAGACAACTAAGGCTGATGTAAATACAAACTTAACAGAAGCAGGAAAAAGTAGAATTGACTGCCTAAGGAGGTAATGGTTTCTCACACATTATAGTTTTTTAAGTAAAGGTCAGATGACCACTTGTCAGGCATGCTGTAGAATTCTCATTCAAATACAAACTTAAATAGATGGCCACTAAAGTTCCTTCCAACTAAGATTTTATCATTATGTGATAAAGTTTATAACCTAATAAAGAGAATAAAAAGTACACTATACCATAAGTACACTACAAGGCAGATGCCTTAAAAGAGAAAGGAACAAAGTGATATATAGATTCACAGGAGGGAAGAATCATATTCAGATGTAAAGAGAGAGGGATCAATTAAGTCAAGTCAACAGCTATTTATTAGGCACCCACTAAGTAGTAGGCACTGTGAAAATTGCTGGGGATACAAAGGCCTAAAACAAAGCAAAAAAGAAAACAAAAAAAATCCAACACCCCTACTTCCCCCAAAAAGCTCAAGCTCCTGCTCTCAAGGAGCTCACAATCTACTAGGGGAGAGATATGCAAACAACTATGTACAAACCATATACATATATATATGTAGGATAAATTGGAAACAAAGAGGGAAGGTACTAAGATTAAGCGGGGTCAAGAAAGGCTTCTTACAGAAGTGGGACTTTAGCAGAGCCTTGAAGGAGGCTAGGGAAGCCAGGGTCAGAAAAGGCTTCATGAAATCTGAGGCTGACCTTGAAGGATGAACAGGATAGATGAGAATAACAGGCAAAGAGGGGATGGGGCAGATATTCCAGATAGAATGAAAAAGGTGAATAGCTGGCACACTGCCTCTATACTTAGCACCAAGTATTAACTCTTTCACTTGGTAATTTCTCTTACCTTTTAATATTAACAAACCTTCAGATGGCTACATAACTAACCCAGGACACAGATGGAAAACCCAAGCTCCATGTCATGTCACTATGAATGACTGTGCACAGCTGGTACAAAGTGACTTGGGAGCTGTGCCAGAATTAGTGTTGCTGTCTATAACGCAAAGGAGATTTTATCCCCTTCCACTGTCTCTTCAATGCATGATTTCCTTGAGCAAGCTATGGGCTACTGTCTGTGCAGCCACTGAATTAATTGGAAGCAGCTGTCTACATTGACAGCTAATTGTGGTCGCTGCAATGCAGACTCCCTACTACCCATTATCCCAGAAAAAAAAAAGACTCAAGGTGCTGAGGCAGACTCTTAGCTCTTTCCTTCAATAACAGGCCAAATTCGACATAACATACATATATAAGCTATCTGAAGGACTCTCACAGGGATTTTACAAGGTACTGTCTTAATGGTCCTTACCTAGGCTATTATCCTGGAACTGATCATCTGACTAATCAGTAATACAGAAGCAGTACTCAAACTGGGTCAAGTACCTGCTTTTTGAAGCCCACTTGTAAGATAGTACAATATGGTTAACAATAAACCACCTTAAGTCTTTTGTTACATGGAAGGGTTCTGAGAGGTGGGAAGAGAAAGGATACGGGGGAAATTCTGGTGACATAAAAATAAAAAACCTCAACTTTTTAAAAACAATAATCTCAGAAAGATGAATTTTAAAACACAAGGATTAAATAACCAAAGTTATTATTCTCAGTTGAGAATCAAAGTGGTATATATATATATATATATATGTATATGTGTATACATGTGTATACACACATACACATACATATATATTTCAAATATTTGAATTTCTGACTAATCTTTGGGGCTAAAAATATAAACCTAACTAACTTCAGATAAACATAAGGGAAAGACCACTGGCCAATGAGTCAGATAACTTGAATTTTGGTCCTAGCTCTGCTATTAACTCTCTGATTTTGAACAAGATACATAACCTTTTTTTGCTTCAATCTCCACACCTGTAAGATGAGGAGGTTGAATTAGATGATTTCTTAAGTCAATCTACAAGTTCCATTAACTTTGCTGAAAAAAATTCTCCCTTCAATCCTGATTAGGTGATTTCTACAGGAACTCTTTACCAGAAGAAATAATTTTATGTTACACTATATGCAAGTTCCTATTTCAATGGTCCAGTTTACTTTTTGACTATTAAATCAAACCTACATTAAAATTCTCTCCCAAGGGCTCTTGGTGTGGGAAGATCCTGGGTTCTGGAGGACGATACAAATGACAGGTACTACCCTAACAAGCAGCATAGGCTTTGAGAAAAGGACTGACAACAGATTATGTAGCTGTCATCTGAGGACCGGCAAGTGTAGGTCTGTACCCTCCTTCAGTGCCTGGGACCTTCACCATGAGGGTCCCTCTTCTCCTTGGTGAGTTCCTTCCAGGGTCTCTGTTCACAGAAGGGGTCCAGACTGGTCCTCATTCACTTCCCTCTCCTGGCTCTGCTTCTGACACCACGCATTCCTGTAAGAGTACCTTCCTCCACCAACAAAACCACTGCTCTTTGCCTGTTGTCTTTCCCAATTAGAATGTAAACTCCTTTTGCTAGTATTTGTATCCCCATCACTTAGGACAGTGCCTGACACACAGAAGGCAGTTAATTAGTGATTGTGACTGGCCTGTTTGGTTGCCTGGTAACAATTTTTTTTCAGGAACAACCCATGTTGTACAAGCCCAACAAATTACTTCAACTCTTTGGGCCTCAGAATCCTCAGCTGTAAAATGAGAGGGCTGGACAAGATGATCTTTAAAGTTCCTTCTAGGCATAACCTTTAGATCAAATGATCTACTAAGACAAGGACAGGCTGGAGTCTGCCCTGTGGGGTGGAAGTACCCACACCAATTTAATCATAGATCCCTGAGGTACTGAGACAAATAAAGTAATACATTTGGATGCTAATTTACTCTTGGCCTTCACAGAGTTACAAGATTTAGTCTTATAATTTTCTCCCATTATCTATGTTTTCACTCTGTTTCATGGATTACTATAACCAAAAATGTTGGCCAGCTTTCTGGCTAGACCGGTCAGCCATGGCTTTCCTGGTTTTTCACTACGCTCAAACTTAGTCTTTCCAGTTTGTTAGTACCAGTCAGAGTTGATGCTCCCCCTGAAAGAGCCATTAAGAGCCCAGGGTCATGTCCATACCATGATTAAGAATCAAAGTAGGACATTGAGGAAGGATTCACAGGTGACATGGAGGGAAAACAAAGCCACAAATGTAGAGCTGGAAGTACCTTTCCTAGATCATCTAGTACAACTCCCTCATTTTTACAAACAGATAAGTTAACAAAAAAGAAAAATGATTACTGCTGGGTGGTCTGTAGAAAAACACTAATTCAGTTTTGGTGGAGCTATGAATGGATTCAACCATTCTGTAAAGCAATTTGGAAATGTGCTCAAAAATCTATTGAATTATGAATACCATCTGATCCAGTGATATCATAACTAGTTTCATACCTGCAAAGAGATCAAAGAAAGAGGAAAGAGATCCACAAATACAAAAAATTTGTAGTAGCTCTTTTTGTGGTGTCAAAGAATTGGAAACTTAGGGGATGCCCATGAACTGAGGTATGGCTAAACAAGTTATGGTATACAAACATTATGAAATACTATGATGTTGTATAAAATGATGAGGGGGATGGTATCAAAGAAACCATATGAAGATTTGTATGAACTAATGCAGTATAAAGTGAGCAGAATGAGGAAAGACCAATTTATACAATAAAAGTATTGTAAAGACAAAGAACTTTGAAAGACAAGAATTCTGATTAAGGCAATGACCAACTGTAATTCCAAAGGACTCATGAAGAAACATGCTGTAAACCTCCAAAAAGAGCTGAGTGACTCAGAGTACATATTGAAGCATATCTTTTCTTTTCTTTTTTTCTATTTTTTGATATGACTAATATGGGAATTTGTTTTGTGTGACTATACATATTTGCAAAGGGTTTTGTTTTTCTTGCCTTCTCAATGGGTAGAGAAGGGGGAGGGGGAAAAGAATATGGAAGTGAAAATAAAATAAAAATTAATTGGAAAAAAAAGAATCCAAGCCAAGATGGTAAAGGCAGGGACCTCAGCTCTCCCAAATTTCCCTCCAGACAACATTAAAATAACACTACAAAACAAATTCTGAAGTGACAGAACTAATAAAAGGGACAAGGTGAAACAAATTTCCAGTCCAAGAAAAATTAGAAGGTCAGCAGGAAAGGTCTGTTTCACTGGGGTGAGAGTGGAGCACAATCCAGTGGAGGCTGTGCCCAGGAATCCAGCAGCAGATCTTGGGGGCATGTGTATCAGCTGCTGGACTTCCAGAACTCTCAGCTTAAAGACAGTAAGGGTAACAGAAAACTGGTCAGAAGAAGACTACAGGGAAATCTTTGCTGACATTGGGAGCAGGACTCTGTTGCATTGCCCATACACAGTCCAGGTCATAGTCCCAGGGCAGGAAGGAGCACTAGCAGGAACAGGGACCCAGGACACAGTTCCAGGGTGGAAAAGAAGGTTTGTGACTGCTCAAAGACCAAGGCACAAGACAGGAGAGCAATGACCACACCTGTCCTTAGATCATACCACCTTGTAAGAGCTGAAAACTTACAGACCTCCAGAACTAATTCTGAATACAGCAGCATAAAAAACCTAAAGTTTACAGCAATGCTCCTTCCACCTTGGGAGCAGAGTCCAACTTTAACATAAAGTTAAAAGTCAAGAAACAAGCTGAAAAAATGAGTAAAAACAACAACAAAAAAGAACTTGACCACAGACAGTTACTATAGTTGCAGGGAAGATCAAATCACAAACTCAGAACAAGATGATAATGTCAAAACAGCTATATCCAAAGCCTCAAAAACAAATGTGAATTGATCTCAGACCCACAAAGAATTCCCAGAAGAGTTCAAAAGGGATTTTTAAAATCAAATAAGAGAGGTAGAGGAAAAATTGGGAAAAGAAATTAGAATAATGTAAGAAAATCATGAAAAAAAACCCCAACACCTTAGTAAAGGTGGCATAAAAAATACTGAAGAAAATAATACCTAAAAAGCAGAATATGTCAAATGGCAAAAGAGGCATAAAAATCCATTGACAAGAACTCCTCAAAAAGCATAGTTGGCCTAATGGAAAAGGAGGTACAAAAACTCAATGAAGAAAATAATCCCCTAAAAATCAGAACTGGACAAGTGGAAACTAATGAGTCCATAAGACATCAAGAAACAATAAAACAAAATCAAAAGAATGACCTGGAAAATACATTGAAGGGAGCTAACTTAAGAATTACTGGACTATCTGAAAGTCATGATCAAAAAAAGGGCCTAGATATCATATTTCAAAAAATTGTCAAAGAAAACTATCCTAATATCCTAGAACCAGAAGGTAAAATAAAAACTGAAAGAATTCATTGATCACCTCCTGAAAGAGATCCCAAAATGAAAATTCCCAGGAATATTATAGCCAAATTCCAGAGCTCCCAGGTCAAAGAGAAAATACTACAAGCAGCCAGAAAGAAACAATCAAATATCATGGAGCTACTGGCAGGATAACACAATATTTAACAGCTTCTAAATTAAATTACCAAAGGGATTGGAATATGATATTCTGGAGGATAAAGGAGTTAGGATTACAACCAAGAGTCACCTACCCAGCAAAAATCCTTTGCAGGGTGGGAGAGAGGGAAGGAATGGGTATTTGATGAAACAGAAGACTTCCAAGCATTTCTGATGAAAAGACAAGAGCTGAATAACACTTGAATTTTACTCTCATTGGAACTGGCTTAAAAAGGGAATTAACATATACTCAGTTGGTTATAGAAATCTATTTTAGGGGGCAGCTAGATGGCACAGTGAATAGAGCACTGGCCCTGGAGTCAGGAGGACCTGAGTTCAAAGCTGACCTCAGACACTTGACACATTTACTAGCCATGTGACTTTGGGCAAGTTACTTAATCCCAATTGCCCTCCAAAAAGCAAAAAACAAAAACAAACAAAAAAATGAAACGAAATCTATTTTACCCTTTAGGGAAGTAGGAGAGAAGGGGGATAAGAGAAAAAGGTGGGGAGGGGGATCTGGAGAAGGTGGTGGTCAGAAGCAAAACATTTTTGAGGAGGAATAAGGTAAATGGAGAGAAGGATAAATGGGAGGAAATAGGATGGAGAGAAATAAATAATTAGTAATCATAATTGTGAATTTGAATGGAATGAACTCACCCATAAAAAAGAAGTAGACAGGAGTGGATTACATGATTTGTACATAAAGAGTGATACCACAGGCAAATTAGGGGAACATGGAATCATTTATTTGTCAAATCTGTGGATAAGGGAAGAATCTAGGACCAAACAAGAGATAGAGAGTATTGTGGAATGTAAATTAGATAACTTTGACTGCATTAAATTGAAAAGTTTTCACTCAAGCAAAACCAATGCAGCCAAGATTAGAAGGAAAGCAAAAAAATGGGGGGGTGGGGGGGAGCAGGAGGCAGAGAGAATTTATAGGAAGTTTTTCAGATCAAGGCTTCATTTCTCAAATACATAAAAAACAGAGTCAAATTTATAAGAATACAAGTTGTTCCTCAATTGATAAGTGGTCAAAACATATGAATAAACAGCTTTCAAACAAAGAAATCAAAACTATCTATAGTCATATGAAAAAATATTCTAGATCACTATTGATTAAAGAAATGAAAATTAAAACAACTCTAAAGTACCACCTGACACCTATCAGATTGGCTAATATGACAGAAAAGGAAAATGACAAATGTTAGAAGAGAGGTGGAAAAATTGGGACACTAACACACTGTTGGTGGAATTGTAAACTGATCCAACCACTCTGGAAGGCAATTTGGAACTATGTCAAAAGGGCTACAAAGCTGTGTATACCGTTTGACCCAGCAATACCACTATTAGGTCTGTATTCCAAAGAGATTGGGGAAAAAAAAAAAAAGGAAAAAGACTTAGACTTATATGTATAAAAATATTTACAGCAGCTCTTTTTGTGGTGGCAAAGAATTAGAAATTGAGATAATGTCCACCAATTAGGGAATGACTGAACAGAACAAGTTGTGGTATATGATTGTGATGGAATACTGTTGTGGTATAAGAAATTATGAGCAGGCGGATTTTAGAAAAACCTGGAAAGACTTACATTAACTAATGCAAAGTGAAGTGAGCAGAACCAGGAGAACATTGTATACGGCAACAGCAATATCCTATGATGATCTCTATCTCCTTCATTTTACAGATGGAGAAAATGAGACCCAAAGAATTTCCCTCTTGAAGTGACTTGAATATCTAACAAATAAGCGCTAAGCGGTACAGTCAGAATTTAAACTCAGGTCCTCACACCCCAAACTCTGTGGAGGATCCTTCCATTATGTCCAATACCTTTTTGAAGCCACAGAGACTTTGTAAAATAACAGATTTAAGGAAGGATATAATTGGACTATTCCCTTGTAAATTGTAGCAAATAATTATATATATCTCTCTGAAGAATTATCTAAGTCAGTTTAATAAGTACTCAAGTAAAGATGAGGTGCTTCATTACATCAGCAGAGAAACACAGGATTTGGGCATCTGAAGAGCTGAACTGGAATCCTGACTCTGCCACTAACAAGGTGACTTCACTTCATTCCCTCTAAGTATAGGATGACCTTACCTGCAAAATGAAAGCAGTGGACTAGATGTTCTCCAACTTGGTTTTAAGTGTCCAATTTGATGATATTATTTTCTGAAAAGAGAACTAATCTGTGGGGAATTCGTACTTCTTTGCACGTGGGCTTTGATGTTTTATAGTAAGGGACACCAACCTATTACAAAGGGTACAAGTAAGGGACATTTTGATACAAGTTGGATCCAACTTGAAAAGATGTTTCCTCCTGATTATACAGCCAAGTAACCTTGCCATCTAATCCCTTCATTTCAAAGTCCAATTTTATACAAGCCACTAAGCTGTCCCTACAATGAGCAGCAACTTGAACATCTACCACAAACACATAGGTACAGGAAGGTGATATAGAAAGAAAAACAGCTTTGGCAATACTCATCTGACAGGTTCTTATCTTTGGGTGGAGGCTATCTATTTAACCCTACAACATTGCAGGATTTCTGGTCACTGCAATAAGAACTGGTTTAAAAAAAAAAAAAGGAAAAGAAAAGACATGTACCCACCTCCACAACACATTCATAAACTGTGTCATCCAGCAAGGACACCTTGCAGTGCATGTTTCTGTGTCTTCTGACAGCTTTCTGGGAAGACCCGAGCTCTTTCTCAGTTTTTGGTTCCACGCTTTCTTTTTTCACTTCTGTGTTGGAGCCTTCTTCAAGTTCTTCTCCTTCCTTAGTTTCAAACTCTATGTCTTCTCCGTGTTCTTCTTGGGCAGGCTGTAGAACCACAACATAACCAAGTCAGAAATCAAGATCATTCATAAAATGCACTGTACTATTAATAAGAACAATACTATGAAGAAAACAAGAGATGCAGAGGCCCGGAAGACAACGGGGGCCGGCGCAGAGGCCCAGACGCCAGGGTGCGCGGAGGCCCTGACAAGGCCTGATCAATGTGGTAGCAAGTTGACCCACCAACCACAAGGTCCATTGCTAGGCCTATCACTGCAGGGCTGGGACTGGATGGAGTTGGCTACAGAACCCACAAAATGACAGAGAGAACCTAACCTCCTGCTGAAGGTAGTCCAGCAGGCCGGCAAGAAAAAATTTGAATACTGTAGAAACACAATCAAGGTAACACAGGATCTGGCCACTTCTGCACTGAGGGATCAAGGGGCTTGGAATATGATATTCTGGAGGTCAAAGGAGCTGGGATTAAAACCAAGAATCACTTACCCAGCAAAACCGAGTATCATGTTTCAGGGGAAAATATGGTCATTCAGTGGAATAGAGGACTTTCAAGCATTCTTGATGAAAAAAACAGAGTTGAATAGAAAATTTGACCTTCAGATACGAGAAGCAAGAGAAGCATGAAAAGGTAAACAGGGAAAAGAAATCATAAAGAATTTATCAAAGTTGAACTATTTACATTCCTACGTGGAAAAACGATAATTGTAACTTACGAAACTTTTCCCAGTGTGAGAACAGTTGAAGGGGATAGAAATGTATGTATGTATGCATATATGTGTGTGTATGTATATATACATATATGTCTATATAGGAGGGTTTATGGGCATATGAATGCATATGTGAGAATGCGTATATATATACATATGTGTGTGTGTGTGTGTGTGTGTGTGTGTGTGTGTAAAGGTATACATAGACAGAGGGTACAGGACCAGTTGAATAGGAAGCGATGATACTTAAAGGTTAAATTAAGAGGTGAGAGAGGAATATAATGAGAAGAGATGGGGAGAGATAGAATGGGGTAAACTATCTCATATAGAAGAGGCAAGGAAAAACTGTTACAATGGAGGGCAAGAACAGGAAGGCAAAAGGGAATGAGTCAACCCTATTCTCAATGAATTTGGCTTAGGGAGGGAATCACATACACACTAAATAGGGTATCTCACCCTACAGGAGAATAGGGGGGAAGGGAATGAAAGGGGTATGATGGAAGGGAGGACAGTCTGAGGGGAAGGGAAGTTGGAAGTACCCACTTTTGAAAAGGGACAGGATCAAAGTAGAAAACAGAAAAAGTGGGGGGTGGGATAGGATGGAGGGAAATATAGTCAGTCTTTCACAACATATCCACTATGGAAATGTTTTGCATAGCTACACATGTACAGCCTATGTTGAATTGCTTGTCTTCCCAGTAAGGATGGGTGACAAGGGAGGCAGGGAAGGAATCTGGAATTCAAAGGTTTAAAATCAAATATTTAATATTTATATATATATTATTATTATTTTACATGTAACTGGAAAATAAGATATACAGGCACTGGGGCATAGAGATCTACCATGCCCTACTGGAAAGTCGGAGAGGGGATGGGGAAAGACATAGGAGAGAGAAGATTGGAGGAGGGGATATTCAGTGGGATAGCTGTTTTGGGGTGGTGGGTAGGGGAAAAATGGGGAGAAAATTTGTAACTCAAAATCTTGTGGAAATGAATGATGTAAACTAAAAAAATTAAATTAAATTAAAAAAAAAAAGAAAGCAAGAGACAATTGCAACTAGATACAAGACTGTAAGATTCAGGCTACAACAATCCATCCATCAGCAATTATGAAGCAAGCACTGGCTCTGTACCAGGCACTGCAAGAGAAAGACAAGAAGGAATCAGTCCTAGCCTTGGAGGGGCTCATATTCTAATGGGGGGAGGGAGAGATTAACCCACACCTATATAAGGCTCTATGTAATGTACATAAAATGCATATGAGTTTCCTGTAAATGATACCAGGTCCTAGTCAATGAAAGTCTATAGAAACTAGTATTCCATGTGCCTCAAGCAGAGAGCCCTGTCTTTCAAAGCAGCCCATGAAAGTATGCCATGGAACCATAGTTCACAAGATGTAGCACCTCACTAAGCACCATCACCTCTTCCTGTTTCCAGCCTGGGCCCCCCAGTCATCATCAAGAGGAGAAATCACTGTGGGGGGCACCTTCCTCACACCTACCAACACCAATTGTTGGCCAAAGGCCACCAAGGGAGAGATAAGACCAAGAACCTCGGCAGGGGGAGCACCCCTCACAATCATGGTGCTGATTCCAGCCCAGCCCTTGAAGCCATCATCCCAGGAAGCAACTTCGGAGGAGATACAGCTTGGCAGCTGCCTCTGCAGGTGCTGCTAGCTCAGCTACAAAAGACCCAGGAAAGAAAATTCTTGCAAGTAAAGTCCTTAGTACTGACAAATGATTCAATATCATAAAATGATATGAAGGAATGAAGGAAACAAAGAAACAAGTATTTATTAAGTGCCCACAAAGTACCAGGCACTGTGCTAAATGCTTTCTAATTAGTATCTCATTTGATCCTCACAACCCAGGGAGGGGGGAACAGGTGCTATTATTCTTCCCATTTTACAGCTAAGGAAACTGAGGCAGAGGTGAAGTGCCTAGGCTAACACAGCTAATCTGTGTCTGGGGCAGGATTTGAACTCAGGTCTTCTCAACTCCAGTTCCGGTGCTCTATCCACTGTGCCATCCAGACGCCTCTCATATGATATTATCAGAGGAAATTACAGTAAGTATCATGCATCATCTGTTTTGCCACTATACCTCATGGATCATGGGACTTTTCCATCTGATTTGCAGGTGAAACCTTCTATATGTGTTGTCCCCCCCATCAGAAGATGAATTCCTGAAGAGCAGGGGATGTATGACTTTTCTTTTTGTCTCAGCACAGTGCTAGTGCGCAGTAAGTGGTGCATACAGTAAATGTTTAATAAATGCTTTTTCATTCATTCATTCTCATAGACATGTGTTATCTCTTCTCAAATTTCCCTAGAGCACTTTGGTCTCTCACTTGCCCATTTCTCCTCACCTTCTACTTACTTATCCTTAAACAAATTATATCCCCCAAGTGCCCAATACAGTGATTTACACATGAGGTATTTGGCATAGGCTACCTCTAACTGAATTCCCCTACCTAATGCTGTCAAGTTCTTCCCTCTCCTTTAACACTTTGCTCCATCTCCAGTGCCTAACCATATCTTTCCATTGTAGCAGCTATCCTGATTTAAGCATTAGAAATTAAGGAAATTTTATGTGATTTAGCACACTCTAAATTTCCCAAGTCACTAAACCTCATAAAAGATAGATAACAACTGTTTTATGGAATAAATCAACATCTATGGAGTTGTCAAAACTGCTTATCTATGAGTTAGCTAGGTCTTTCCTTCCCACCAAGAACGCTACCTGCAATCAAGTGTCAAAGAAGAACAGGATTTCAACTAAATATAGGCCTCCTGGGAAAAGCAATAAGCCATTTCCAAGTTTTTCAAAATGAATTTACCTACATACAGCCAGGATAACATTTTAGGGTCCCTGCATTTGAACATAACATATAATGAAGAAATTTCCACTAAACCATATTTTCTTCTGACAGAACAGAAACTGAAAATGAGGAAAACTGGATTTTGGTTGCCACAACATTAATAACAGCTCCATTTTATAAAGCTTTATAGCTTATGATACATTTTCTTGATTACAACTTCCCCCCAACTGGTTCATATAATTAAATATACTTTATGTATAATTCATATTATTTCTCAATGTTCATGTTGTGTCACCTCAAAAGAATGTAAGCTTCTTCAGGAAAGAGTCTATTTCCTTGGTCTCTATAGCCATAGTATAGTGCTGGCATGCCTGGTGAAGGGACTGTTCATTGGTCGGGGGACAGGCATAAAAGACAGGGAAATAGTAAAAAAAAAAAAAAAAAAGTGATTCAAAAACAAAATATGCCAATATGATCTAGTGAGCATTTCAAGGCTGAAAAAATCAAGTGTGATTTGCAGAATCTGGACTGTCCACATTTTATTGAGCAAATGAGCAAAAATATGCTCACTGCTGTAACTTCATGTTAGGATATCGATGAGGGTCTTAAATTATGTTATAAAAATGATAGCAGGAAACAATTTATATAGAGGAGGAAAACATGGATTCTCCATGATAATGTATTACTAGTTTCTATTCCAAATGGGGAGAAAGAATGAGAAATAAAGGCATCTCACCCCTTTTTAGGAAGGCATGGAACTATTCTGATACCTTTAAGTAGGTTTTCCTAAAAGGACTATGTTTGCTGGGAACCATTCCATTTCCACAATCTTCAAATAATATCAATTTCAGACCATCCCACTTTTTTCCTCTCTATTCAAGACCTAGGTTTGGCTTCATTATGTCTGAAGAAGTATTTTACAGCAATAAGTAAAGATGCTTAATAAACATTTGAGAAAAAACATTCCCTGATGTTATCAAGTTTCCATCAAATTATGTTGTACTTAACTTCTACAAAATAAAGCTTCAAATACTTTAGATAACTCCGTTCAGAGTGTTGGGGTTATCTAGCTAAGAAGTATCCAGTAAAGAATGCTAGACTTAGAATTAGGAAAAAAGTGAATTTGAATCAGACTATCTTAGAGAAAGCTTAGAGGGTAAGCCCCATCCACTTCTCAGTGCCTCAGTTTCCTCATGTGTAAGATGAAGCACTACTAAAGGTTAATACCTGCTCTACCTTAGCTTATTCTACTTCTTGAAATGAAGGGTAAAGGGCTTTGAAAATTTAAAGCACTATAAAAATGTCGGCTATGCTTATTAAGTTAATTAAGAAGTAACCCAAACAAGATGCTTCCAGATAATGAAAGTCAAATGTATTAGTTACCCTCATTCTCCCTCTTTCTCCATTTCTTACCTGTGTTTCTGCACTGCTTAAAGAATGAAGATCCAAAGATGGGTCTGTTTTAAGTTCAGGTTCGGGGGCAGCAATGGGGGCCTTTAAAAGGATCTCTTCCTCAAGACCAGCTCCAAACTCTGCTTCTCTCTGACCTCCCTCCCTTTTGTCCTTAGCTAATTCTGTTTCTTTGCCTTCATCTTCAGAGACTTGAGACTTAGGCCTCTTGAGAAAAGAGGAGAACAGCCGGGATAGGCCTCGGCTTTCTGATGTCCGCTCTTTGTTCTTAGTCAAGTCCTCATGTGGGGGGGTATCACCATTGGAAGCCTTCTGCTTATGTTCGGAATGATTAATCCCCTCAGCTGCCTTCTGTGATGACTCCTCCAGCTGAGCCTCTTGTGTTCCTGTTCTGGTAGCTCCTTCACCTTCTTCCTTCTGCTGTTGGTGTTGTGGATTCTCGGCCTCAGCCACTAAGCCTTTTTCTGTTGTCATGATGTAGCTGTTAGTACAAAGTGGGGGGAAAAAAGGCACATTTAACAAAAAGTTTTAAGTAAAACATGCTACTGTTGTTGTCTTCACTACTACTAGTCGTCAAACCTCAAATAAATTCTAAGCATCCAGACCCAATTCCTAAGTTTCTAAGTGTTTATGGTTCATGTTATATACCTATTATCACCAGCAATATATACAAGATTTTGCTTTAAGTCATATAAATATCTTCTGATCAATGCATCTTATATAAACTAGTATGCCTCAAGCTGGTAAAGGCACAAAGAGGGAGAGAGTCACTTAAACCAAATTCATATCACATAGCATTAAAGTTGAAAAAGACCCTAATATCAAGTACAAGCTTCTCAGATGGAGAAACTAAGTCCCTGAGAACTGAGTGGTATGCACAAAGCCAAAGAGCAGCAGAGCTGAGACCAGTACCCAGGCTGTCTGAACTCCTAGCCACTAGACTCTTTTCACTATCAGGTTACCCTCTAAGTTCCTTATTCACACACTCCAGGAATGCGTGAAGAACATCTATAAGATGGGATAATATTTACAGGAATTCAGTTTTCCCAAATTCACACCCCAAAGAAGTGGCATACAGTTACAGAGTTCCTATTCCTTCAATAATCACTTTGTACAAATTTCTTAGAATGAATAGAATGCCACAATAGCAAGAGAACCTATAGACTACATATCATTTAATACCAGATTTGCTAACAAAATGATGCAAATACAACTTTTGCAAAGGTTTAATTTTGGTTTTCTGTGTAAAAATATCAAACTCTAATCACCTTCAAAAAAGTATCTAATTTTGAAATCTTTATCATGTAAAATCCCCTCTTTCCAACAATCAATCTTATTTTTAGGATCTGATATGTATTTGATAAGAATAAAATCTGGAGGATAAATATTGACATCCCTTGAGGAGAGACAGCTTTTAGACATCACACATAGCAAACTTGTGGCTTTCTAGTTTCTTGATTTAAAGATTACCCAGGTATCAGTCATACTTCACAAGTACAGTAGGAGAGCAGAGGAGAAAGTCCAGAGAAGGAAGAATTATCGGATAATGAAAACGAAAAGAAAAAAGGTAAGTTAAGAGGAGGAAGAAAGGAATCCAATTTACTTTTCCCTTCCTTTGCCTGACACAGGAGCATTTCCAAGAAATTAACACCAGATTTCAAAACACCAAATCTTGATCTCTTGTCTGACCACAAATAATCAAAGTTATCTCAACACAAATGACTCCTTAGATGATAGACTTCACCAGGATCATTCATGGATAACTAATAGATTCCTGAAACAGAAAAAGTCAACAAATAGAAGACTCTTCAATTCTCACTTTCAGAAGATTTCTTACTTATACTCTCATAAGAGTAGAACATAAATGCATGGTAAGTCAATCTATTTAGTTTATAAGACTTTTCTGATCTAAAAATTGAACATTTCTCCTAAGCATAATCTATAATACACTTTCATATAGAAGGAATTATCATTGGAAAAGGTAGCTAACAATTCTAAAATAAGATGTGTTTTACTTTTCCACTGCTAAAACAACCACTTGTAAGAGAGTCACAACTTACACATTATCATATGAAAGAAAATGACCATGTCTATTAAAAAAGGCAATCTTCACAGAAAGACTTTTCTCAGCCACACACAAACAAGCACATATTAACAACAACAGCATTTACAAAAATAAATTCAAAAATGAAAAATAAGGATACTGAATGTAGCAAATTAACCAGACCAAATGTATATTCAATTACCTCTGGAGTTGTCAGGAAAAATAAATTAAAAAAAAACAACAACATCATATCTCCACTCACAAGATCACAGACATAAAACCTAACTTAAAGAGGAACTTAGAGGTCAACTAAATGCAAACCCTTTTCTTTACTGATGAAGAAATGAAGACCTAAGAAAGTTTAAGTGATTTGCCAAAGATCATTTACAGGTTTACAGGAAGTAAAAACAGAACTAAAAATCAAATCTACTTCCTTTGCAGTCTCAGTGTTTTTTCTGCTATGTAAAACACCCATCATTCATTCACAATAACTTATGATAAGTCTGTCTTAAAATAACCAAGCAAATTTGTCACTTCCGAAGTTGAAACCAAGGACTTAACATTCCAAATTGACAGGACAAATTATCTCCAGGAAAGGATATGGCTCTAGAAAACATTCTGGAATTATACCTAAAAAGTGTCCATACTGTAAATGCCCTTTCACTTAGCAGCATCTAAACTAGGCATATATGCCAAAGAGGTCAAGAACTAAAAGAAACAATGCAATTATGCAAATAGATTTATAGTAGCATTTTGGTGATAGAAAAGAACTGGAAACTAAGTGACCCTCAATGGAGGAAAGGCTAAACAAACTGTGACATATGAATATGCCCGAATATTATTGTGCTATAAGAAATGACAACTATAAAGAAATCAGAAAAAACATGGAAGAGCTGTAAGAACTGATGCAGAATAAAATAACAACCAGGAGAAATTTTTTAGGATGCCTAAAATAATGTAAAGGAAGAAACTTTGAAAGACTTCAGAATTCTGATTAATGCAGTGACCAAATCATAACATCAAAAGATTCAGTCAATAAATAATCATTAACTATCCACTTACATGTCAGACAGTGCTAAAGCACTGGGGATATACAGAAAGGTAAAATATCCTATTTTTAAGGAGCTCACAGTCTAATGAGGGAAACAACATTGCAAACAGTTGTGTCCAAATATGATATATACAAGGTAAATTGGAGATAATAAATAGAAGAAAGAATTTTAGCTGTGACTTGAAGGAAACCAGGGAAGCCAGGAGGTGAATATGAGGAGAGAAAGAATTTCAAACATGGAGGACAATGAATGAAAATGCTCAGAGTGGAGAGACTGGAGTGTCTTGCTCTAACAACAGTGAAGAAGCCAGAGTCACTGGATCACAAAGTACACAAAAGGAAGTCAAGCGTTAGAAAAAATTGCAAAGGTATGAAGAGATCAGGTTAAGAATGACTTTAAACGATAAATAGATTTTATACTTAATCCTGAAGGTACTAGGGAGCCACTGGACTTGATCAAGTAAGGGGATGACATAGTCAGACCTAACCTTTTAGTAAGATCACTTTGACTTCTTAAGTCAAGGATGAGTGAAGGAGGGACTGCGGAAAGGAGAGAACGGAGGCAGGGAGACAGCCATCAGGTTACTGCAAGAATCCAAGCATGCTTCTGGTGAAAGGTTATATAACATACAGATAGATGTACCTGATGTGCTGATTCGTTTTGCTTAACTAACTGATACAAGAGGCAACAGAAGTAAAGCAATGAGTTAGTAAGAAGTGACAGAGATGAAAAAAAAGTGAAGAATAGCAACATAAAAATACAAAGAAAAACAAAAAGTTCAGAAGGGAACACAAATAGGACAATTTTGTTACTATCTTGTTAAAGTTAATATATACTTTTGAAAACAAATAATATACAACAGAAGTTCACAGTTTAATACACCATCCTTTTTTATCTTCTATATATTAGAATATTTGTGATTGTTAGGTTCATAATAAGAAAAAATCAAAGAGAGCATAAACAGGCTAAATTCTCTATACGTAGACCTTTCCTATATAAAATGACAGTATGGTGGGGGGTGAGGGGGTTTCTGGATGCACAGTCTAAAAAGGTATCAGTTTACATGTTAGTCTTTGAGGGTTTTTTTTTTAATTTCAGTTCTTTATCCCTCAGAGATGAACCTGCATTAAATGATGAGTTCATGTTCCAACTCATTCCTAATTCTCTAATTATGTCCTATGAATGATATCCTATGTGGTAATAAACATACATTTGTTTCTAACAGCAAGAGCTTGGTGACATCAGTCAAATAATTTTTATAAAGTCAAGGATTGAGCAGGGAAGTTTATTTCTTTCATCTCCCTCCAGAACCTAGCATAGTAGGATGCTCAATTAATGCTTGCTATTTATGTTATAGTTCCCCAAATAGCATCATTGGCACAACTAATGGTTATTTCCCTAAAATCTGCAAATTCTGGAACTGCTGTATTTAATTATTTAGCTTTCAACTGTCCTCAAATTATCATAGTTTACTGAATATTCATTTATTCAACAGATAGTTTACTGAGCAGCTACTCTATGCTAGCATCTGTGAAGAATACAAAGAGTAGAACAGTCCCTCCTTTCAAGGAGTTTACAATCTATTAGTTTAAAAAAAATACATGTATACAAATAACTATGATAAAAGGCAATATGAGAAGAATGCCACGAATGATTACAAACTAAGCTGGCAAAAGAGTGTAGAGAAAAGAAATGATTTGGACTTGGAATTTAGAAAAGACCTGGGTTCAAAATGCAACTTTGACATTCAAATGTGTGATAGTAAGTAGGTCAAAACCTCTCTGGGCTTTGCTTTCTTCTTTTGAAAAAAATAGGGAAAATAATCTCTCAAGTACCCACTTCACAGGGTTGTTTTTAGGGTCAAATGAGATGATGTATGTAAATTGCTTTACCAATCTTAAAGTGCTATACAAATGTTAGATATGATAGGATAATTTAGATATGATAGGATATGATTTTGACTCGATATAAAAATGTGATCAAAGAGATAGTAGAGAAGGGGTAAGATTGCCAAAAAAGGAAAGAAAGACAAGAAACATAAAATTTCAGAGGTAAGAGAATCCATGGAAAATAGCTAATTCAACCTTTTTTTTTCTTTACTAATCTGTTTGTTTACTTTTAGTTTACAAGATTCAATTCCACAATTCCTTGAGTTTCAAATTTTCTCTCCCTCCCTCCTTCCCCCCATGACAGCATACAATCAAGTAAAGGATCTGCAAATACTTTCACATTAGACATTAGTCAGGTTATAAAGATGAATTTTATCAGATGGAATGAACAATGGGAAAGAGGAAACAAAACCAAACAAGAAAAAGAAAAAGATTTGGTAGTTTGCTTCAATCTGGATTCAAACTCAGTTATTTCTAGTTCCTTCTCTGGATGTAGACATCTCTCTCCATCATGAGTCTTTTGGGATTGACTTATAACACTGCAATGCTGAGAAGAGTCTAGTCCATCAAAGTTGGTCATCACACATATGTTGTGTCTGTAATTGTGTACAAATTTCTCCTGGCTGTACTCTTCTCACTCAGCATCAGTTCGTATAAGCCTCCAACCTTTTCTTTTTTATAGATGAAGAAACTCAAAATTTCTAGAATTCAATCTTAATCAGACAGTTAATGGTTGAGCACCCTCTCTGAAGCACTTTCTACTACACTATCATAACTCCCCAAGGAGAAGGAAAATTCTTGTTTCAAGAAATGGCAGATGGGGTGGACAGCTTGGGAAGTGGGGGTAGAGGTGAGCAATCCTATATGGAGGAGGAAAAAATTGCCATACGTAAGAGGAATTCTGTTCAAAGTGGAGGACAAGGTATAAATATGCTCTCAAACTGAAGAAATTTTATATAATCAGAGATCAACCAATACCTATTTTCTATATACTTCTCAGCACTTCCAAACTCCTATATACATTAATTCAAATTCCATCAATGACAGTACTAAAAAACAAGTGTTTACACATCAAGCAACCACCTTTAGGGTTTGAAAATAGACACTAGACAGTTAGCAAACATTAATTAAGCACCTACTATATGCTAGGCTCTGTTCTGAGTGCTGGGAATACAAAGAGAGGCAAAAAAATAGTCTCTGCCCCCCAAAAGTTCACATTACCAGCCCTAAAGAGTCCAGGGCTAGCCTTGGGCAGAGAAACCAAAAAATCTTTACTGTCTAGAACTAGCTTGGCAGTTCATGCTTTAAAAAAAAAAAAAGATGCAGGGTTTCTGCTTACATCACAAGGGAAGGGAAGTACGCAGCTACTTTAAGCAGCATTCCTTTTAAGAATAATGTACAGATCATGGTTATAAAATCTCACTGTATTCTATGCAGAAACTGAGTAAATGAGCAGAATTTATAGGGAGGAAGATTTTGACTCGATATAAAAAACTTTTAACAATCCTGTGATCATCAATATAGAGCTAGAAGAGAAATTATTTGATAGATAAAGGAATTGGCCCAGGTCACAGTTTCTAACACTAATAGAATTCTGTTTCAAGTCCTCTGGCTCTAATCAGGACTGTCCTACAATGAATGGAAAGTGCTGCCTCGTGACAGAGTGGGCACACAGCCAGGGTTTTTGAATCATGGCACTCACTGATACTTACTACATGCCAGGAGGTAGTATGGTACAGTGGAAAGAGTGCTGGTTTCAAAACTGCTGCTGCAGCTTATTACCTGAGTGACCTTGGGCCTCAGTTTCCTAATCTGTAAAATGAAGGTGCTAGATGAGATGGTCTCTGAAGTTCCTTTCAGCTCTATACCTATGATCCTAAGAGCCTACTCATGTTACCTTGAGCAAATAATTTTATGTCTTTGGGCGTCAGGATTAGATGAGTTCTAAGGTCCCTTCTGGCTCTAAATCTATGAGCCCATAATTCCGTGTAGATAATAATGGCTAGATGGCAACTTATTATGGAAACTGCTGGGAGTCATATTAAGTAAGAAAGTGGACTAGATGCACGACCTCAGAGTTTTCATATTCTATGAGTGCATAAAAAAAATTAAAGGAAGAAAGAAAAAAGAGAGAAACATAAGAAATGTGGGGTAAATAGGATATGAAAGAAGGCTGACCTATGTAGCCAGAGGTCAGATTTAAGTCTGAATGAAATAACAACTTTTATATGGCACCTTAAGGTTTGCAAAGCACCTTACAAATATTATCTCATTTGATCCTCACAACAACCTTGGAAGGGAGGTGCTATTATTATCCCCATTTTACAGATGTGGGAACTGAGGCACACAGAGGTTAAATGGCTTCAGGGTGCCAGTAAATGTCTCAAGACTCAGGTCTTCCTAATACAAGTCTAGCACTGCCCATTACACCACCTAGCTACATGAACAAGAAAAAAAAGAAGTAATTACAGGGGAAAAGGTCATCTTGCACTTTTACTAAAAAGTAGAATCTTCTAATAGAAACACATCAAGACAATTCCCCCAAAATCAACTTTCTGTAACTATAGTAGAGTTCTAACAATTGGCACTTCTATAAAAGCAACCAACTAGTTTTTTATTTTCAGGTAAAGATTCCAAATAAATGCATAACCCTGAGATTCTTTGTGTCTCCAACAAATGTGTTTGGATACTGTAACTTCCTAAAAGGCTATACAATTTTTTTCTAAGTATATGATATATTAGTCATTGATGTGGATTTGGAATATGCCATTTACATACAAACATGCTATTTTCAACAAGATGTTTCCATGGTGACCAAAAAGCTTGAATCAATGTCATATAGTATGACAACTTTAAACACAAATTCTTACTCACCTTCCTTCTGAAGAATACATCCCTAGTAGAAGCAAAACCCCTCAAATATTAGTCAACAGGCATTTATTAAGCACTTACTATGTGCCAGGCACTGAGATAAGCATTGGGGAAGCACAGAAAAGTACAAATAGTCTATACTCTCAAAAAGCACACATTGTAAGTAGGGTGACATGTCGATAACTAGGTGCATACAAAACATATACAATATAAATAGAAGGTAATCCTGAAGAGAAAGATACTAGCAGCTGAAGGAAAAAGGAAAGGTCTCTTGAAAAAGGGGGCATATGAACTGAATCCTGAAGGAAAGAAAGGAAACTAAGAAGGGAGGTGACAGAACAAAGTATTCCAAGCATGAGAAAGAGTCAGTGCACAGGCACTGAGTTTGGAGTACCATATTGGATGAACTGCAAGTAGGCCAGTATAACTAGGTCACAGAGTACATGAAAAAGAATAAAGTGTAAGAAGGCAGGAAAGGTAGAAAGGGCACAAGTTGTGAAGATGCATCAAATGTCAAAGGATTTTCTATTTGATCCTAAGAGTATAGGAAACCACCGGAGCTAACTGTACAAGGAGTGACATGGTCAGATCAGTGCTTTAGGAAAATCATCTTGGTACCTGAATGGATGATAGACTGATGAGGAGGGAAAGACTTGAGACAAGAAAACCAGGTAGAAGCTATTGCAATATTCAGGGGAGAGATGACAAGAGTCTTAACTACTATCATAGCTGTGTGAGTGGAAAGAAGAGAAAGTAAATGAAAAAATGTGAAAAGAGAAACAAGATTTGACAACAAACTGGATATGTGAGGTGAATGAGAGCAAGGAATCAAAGATGAAACCAAGGTTGTGAGACTGGATAACTAGAAGAGAATAGTGGTTTCCTTAACAGTAATAAAGAAGGGAGAAGTTGGGTAGGAGAATGGTGAGGACATGTTGAGTTTGAGATGCCTATGGTACAACATCCAGTTTAAGATGGCCAACAGGCAGATAAAGATGGAAAAATGGAACTCCACAAAGAACTAGGGCTGGATTTATAAATCTGGGAATCATCTACAAAGAAATCATTTAACATTTACCAGAACTGACATCACTACATAAGAGAACATGAAGATGAAAGAGCCTAGAAGGACAACTGTAGTTACAAGGTATGACATGAAGAAACCACAAAGGAGACAGTGAAGTAGCAGTTAAGACAGGTAGGAGGAGCACCAAGAGTGAGGGATATCATAAAAACCAAGAAGGGAAGGACTATCCAGGAGGTGAAGTGCTCACCAAATGCTGCAGGGAGATCACTGAGGACAAGAACTGAGAAGAGTCATTAGAACTGGCCATTAAGAGATCAACGGCTAACTCTGGAGATGCAGTTTCTATTGAATGATGAAGTTAAGAAGCCAGACAAAAGAGGGTTTAGAAGAGAGTAAGAGTGGAGGAAGTGGAGGTACCTGTTGTAGATAGTTTTTCAAGAATTTTAGCCACTAAGCAGAAAAGAGATATAGGACAATAGCTAAAAGGCATGGTAGAATCAAGTGAGTGAGAGGTTTTTAAAAATGAGCAAGACATGGGCATGTTTGTAGGTAGCAGAGAAAGAAGTAGTAAGTAGAGAGAAATGGAAGATATTATACTGTTAGAATTAAAACACATGTTTAAAAGGAGTCTAGAGTGTACAAAGAATGCCAGCTGGGTTTTCACAACAAAATATTGTGATGATTTACATGGCATTGCTGGAGTTCCTTGTAAGTGGAGCTACTGAGTTCTCCATCACTAGAACAGGGGTTCTTAATCTGGGATCAGTGAAATTTAAAAATATATAGATAGACAGATAGACAGACAGACAAACAGATAGATAGATAACTATATTTCAATATAATTGGTTTCCTTTGTAACCCTGTGTATTTTATGTTCTGTATTTCAAAACATTCTGAGGATGTCCATAGGCTTCACCACACTGCCAAAAAGATCTAAGACACAAAAAGAGGTCAAGAACTCCTGCTCTACAGACATTCAAAAAGAGGCTAGATTACTGTTGGTATTATAGGGGAATTTCCATTCTGCTAGAAGTTGAACCAAATGACCACTGAGATCCCTTCTAGCTGTTAGATTACATGATTCTATAAGGGGCTTCTGCAGATAACTAAAATTCACTCCCTTAAATGACAGACTTTTTTTTTTAAGTTTAACTATGACATTGAAGTATGGGGAAAGGAGTAAATATTTATATAATACTTACTATATATCAGGCCCTGTGCTAAATGCTTTACAAATATTATGTCATTTTATCATAGAAATCCTTTTTTTTAAAGATGGAAAAGTTTCTAAAATGCCATGTCATTCCTTGATCACTTAGAAACAGGTATTCAATTGAATAAACATGTACAAAGTACCTATTATATATTAAGCTTTTATGAAAAACCTGTTATATATTAGGCATTGTTTTAGTACTGTGAGGAAACAAAGACAAAAACAAAAATAGTCCCTGATGTCTTCAGAGACCTTATATTTTACTGAGGGGTGAGGAGAATAGAGAAAGGAAAGGCTGAGGCAGGGATGAGCGGAGAGTACAACCACACAAGTAAACATCAGATAACCTGAGGAAGGAAAGATCAGTAGCAAGAGAGACCAGAGGGGTTTCAGAAAGAGATGGCATTTAAGCTCAGTATTAGACAAAGAAAATAAGGATCTTAGACAAGGGTAACCATTTTAATACCAATATATAAAGATAGGACACAAAAAGCTGAGTTCAGGAAGCAGCTAGTTTGGCTAGAACTGAGTGCACAAAGGAAAATAATGTGAAATAAAGCTGGAAAAGTAGGTCTGAGTCAGATAGACATTAAAGTCCTCCACTAAAAGTCCTTCCCCATTATAACAGAGAGATTAACCCAATATTCTTGAACATCATGCCAGCCAAACATAAAGTCTGGCAGGTTCCACCAAGCTAGAAAACCTCAGTGTGACTCAGCAACGTGTGTGTCAGTCATTAAAACTAGCCTAGCTAAGTACAAAGAAACCCATAGCCAGAAGGCTGATAACAAAATGAAAAAAATTTTAGCCACAACAGATTATAAGACTATAGTAAAAGCAAAGTGAGGTTGTAATATGTATTTGTAGTATTTAAAAAAACACTCCTATGAAATAAAAAAACCTTTCCACTGGAAAAAAATATCTAAGGAAATACTGCACAATCTTTCTTCTTTTTAAGTAGGGCTCTCTAACCATGTCAAACAGTGAAGGCTTCCACTATTCTGAATGATGTGCATCTGAAAATTCAATAGAACCTGATTGAGACCAGTACAACTTCCACTTTCCTCCCTCAAAGAGGAAGATCAGTCTTTAACCCATTTTTACTGTATTCATATTTCAAACAGAAGAACTATCTAGTCAACAGACTCTTCTGAGAGATATAAGGATGCTGATTCAACTTGAACTAAAAGTACAACAGAAAAGAACCACCACACTGAAAATGCCTAAGAATATCATCAATACTTTAAGGTCAGCATAAATTAAACCTGATGTTTCCCATCTATAAAGGGGGCTATCATTTACTTTTATATCTTTATCATTCTCATTTCATTACTGTAAAGCCCAGCAGAGTTATGGACCACCTTCTAGCTACCCAACTAATAGGGGGTTAAAGTGGTTACTTTAATTTCCTTTCATTCATGTTCACTATCAGTGAACTTCATGTAACTTTATGTAACTTTAACAGAGTTAAAAGATAACTTTAAAGTGGGGTTTCTTAATCTGAAGCCTGGTTTTTATTAACATGTTAATAACTTTCTTTCAATATAATTGGTTTCCTTTGTAATTTTATCTATTTTTATTATTCATTTTAAAACATTACTATTCTGAGAAGGGGTCCCGTCTTTATCAGACTGCCAAAGGAAGTCTGTTGTGTCTTCAGCAAAAAGAAGGCTGAGAATCCCTGTCTAGTTTATCTGGTCCAACCCTCTCTATAGGAGGGGAAAGTGATTCCCATAGAGATAAAGTGAAGCAAGTTAATCCAAGGTCACAAAAAGAGTCAAATAGCTTGTGGCCAAGCTTGGATTGGAACTGGGGCTCCTGGCTCCTAGCCTAATGATACTTCTACTTTATTACAAACTCTCTTCCTTAAATCAGTAGGTATCCACAATGTGAACTCCGTTGAGACAAAGAGGGTTAAAATGAGAAGAAAGGTGAATGAGAGAGACAGTCAATCAAAAATGAATGAATAAAAGAAAAACTTATTTATTAAGAGCTTACTAAGTGCCAAGCACCTTGAAAAGGGAACTGGCACAAATACAAAAGCAAAGATAATTCCAGATCCCTATGAACTTACCTTCTAATGAGAAAAACAAATAAGCAATGGCCCATGAGGGGCACTTTGGCCCAGAAAGTTTCAAGGATGGTGAATAGAACCACTGGTGAGTAGATATCAACTCATTCAGGGACCAATAGCAGAAGTGATGTTTTCATGGTTCCCAGTTCCAGAAAGGAGGATGAGGTAGAGTAAGAAGTACCTAAACACAACCTACAGGGTGAGATATGGCCAGGAATTTCCTAAAACAGCTTCTATGAGAAACAATCACCAATCAAAAACGCAAAGCCCTAGTGTGAAAGTTCCTCTAGGGAGGAGAGGGGAACAAAGAGAAAGAAGGGGAGTAAAGGAAGGTTGTAGGGGAAGTAATAGTGTAAGTAGGGACACACATAGCACACTTTTCACATGGAAATATTGGCTTTTGTCATATTCTAGCTGTGGCCACCAAAAGTCAAAGGTGACGTTCAATGGGCAATGCTCAGTTTTTGGAATAAAAGGCAGGACATGGTGCCCTGTTTAAAACCCTAAAAAGTCACCAATTACCCCTGACTCTCCTGTTCCTTGCTCAGACCTGGGTACATCTGGGAGACACCACTGACAGAGATATATTTACACCAGAATTACAATTAGATCCTTAGGGCCAATTAAGTCTTTAAGTTTCTCCATACTTAGTACTTTCCCTAACCCCTAAACTATGTGGCAAAGTAGATTAGAGTGCTGGGTTCAGAGTCAGAAGACATGAATTAAAATCCTGTCTCAGGCACTTAGTAGCTGTATGACCCTGAGCAAGCCATTTAAACTCTCTAGGCCTCAGCTGCCTCATATGTAAAGTCGGGATAATAACACCTACTTCAAAGTGTTGTTGTGGGGTTCAAATGAGTTAACCTATGTAAAGTGCTCTGCAAACCTTAAAGTACCATATAAATGCTAGCTATCCTTATTATTATTAACAAATCCTCATATTTGGTCCCCCTTAATCCCTCTGATTTACTATAATCATTTGCCAAGCTAATAATCCTTTTTCCTCCTGCTACTGCTTTTTGAATTGCTGTTTCAAGCCAGCTCAGCCCTATCTCCTTCTACTGCACCCCCTGAAAGTTCCACTATACTGTTAAATTCCCTTTCAACCTAGACTCATCCTTTCATACTTTTTCTAACATCTGATGGCCAAAAAAGGCTAGTTTTCTCTAGAAAACATCATTTCTTGCCACATTCTCCAGTCCTGGACACTCTTTTTCTGATGCTCCTTAATTAATTGGGTTAGGAAGAAGAATCAGCATATTTCTTGCTCTGCACTCTGAGATACTTCTTTTGGCAGTATCATTCTAGAACATCTCCTCCATAGATTAGTTCCATTAATTCCAATGGAGTGCTGATTTCCCTATTGATTAATGTCTTGAATTGTTAACTGTCATGTACACATTTCCACGTCATTCTCTTTCTTTCTCAATGGGCTCAGTACTTCGGCCACAATTTTCTTCTCCATTCCAGTCTGGCCCTTATCCTTGGTAAGTTTGGCCTTTATTTTGATGCCCCCTTTTAATACATAAACCTCTTCAGTTTCCAGGATTTCCATTTTTAAACTACCACTGAAACATGTAGGCATGGGTCACAAACTTTACCATCACTCTTGAGTTCTGAAGCTAAAGGATAAATTTCACCTCCAGTTCTTTCACCTCTCCCACTCTCTCACTGTTCCTAAAGCTATGCTATGCTGCTCTTTGTTTTTACCAAAACTTCCAATCTCTTCATTCTTATCTATTATCTTAATCCATCATGAATATTCTGGTCTCCTCTTCTCTCTCCTCTCCTGGCTTACATGATGACATTTCTCTCTCTTAGTTCTCCTCTTATGGGCAAAACAATTGCTTCTTAGCCTCCTCTATTAGTTCAACATCCATTTCCCACTCTATAAGTAGCTTACATGGCTCTCTCTCTCTCTCTATCTGTGTGTGTGTGTGTGTGTGTGTGTATATATTCTTTCTCCCTTGGGGATCTCATTTATTCTAATAGGTCCAATCATCATATCTGTGCAGTTGATACCCAAATCTCCATATCCAACCCCAATATTGCTACTGAACTTCAATCCTGAATGTCTAGTAGCCTACTGAACATCTTCACCAGGATATTCTACCAATACCTCAGATTTACTATGTCTAAAATGCACTTTCTTTTCCTTATTAAAACTGACTATCCTCCAAACTTTCCTACTTGTTTTCAAGTTTTGACCCCACCCAGTCAGTCAACCAGACTCAAAACTTCCAAGACGTCATTGACAATTTCCTATCCCTTACTCGTAAATTTAGAGAATCCATCCACTGACTATCTGTGCCTGACCTATGGTAGAGCATTCTCAGCTCGTATTGGTCTGATCAGTCACAGTGGACACAATGTGACTTGATTCTAACATAGTGATGCCATTTTGGTCCTCTCCAAAAATGAAGGACAACAACCAACCCTTACCACCCCCATATCCAATCTGTTATGGATTGAGTCTAATTCAATAACAATGATCACCATTCCCTTTTTCTATTCACATGATCACCACCCTAACCATCGAGAACCTCATCATCATTCGCTTGATTATTACAATTGTTTCCTAATCAGCCTCCCTGCATCTAGTCTCTCCCCTCTATAATAAATCCTTCACACAACTATCAAAATAATCTTCCTAAAATTTAAGTATAACCATATCATTCTCCTACTAAAAACAACAATTTTTTAAAAGTCTTCTTAAAAACCAGCTCCCTATTGACTCTAGGATGAAATCACATTTTGGCATTTAAGGCTCTCTGCAATGTGGCTTGAAGCTACCTTTCTAGCTTTGTTTCACATTACTCCCCAACATACATTCACTTTCCCACCAATTGGATGGATTACTAGCTATTCCCCATACTTGACATTACACCTAGAAACTAATTCTCTCCATCAAATGAGGAATGGCTGGATTAATATGCTATATGAATGGAATGGAAAGCTACCCTGTCATAATAAATAATGCAAGGGACAGGGTTCAGAGTAAGTTGAGACAATCTATATGAACTGGTACAGAGTAAAATAAGCTGAACTATAAGAATAATTTGTACTGATACAACATTGTGAAAACAAACTACTTTGAAAGACTTAAGAACTTCAATCAATATGTATGGACCAACCATGATTTCAGAGGACTAGTTGTCACTGTTACCTACCTCCTGACATAGAGGTAAAGGATTTAAGTTGCAAAACGAGAATGTACATACATTTGCTAAAAAGTTTTTTTTTTCTTTTAAATTGAGGTCAAGTTGGAAGAAGAGTAAATAAATACTTGCTAATTGAAAAATAAAATGAAAAATAACCAGAACCAATAACTTATAGAGAAGAAAAAGTTTCTATATGGGCCAGTAATGGTTAATGTCTCCTTCCCTCCTTCTTTCCTTCCTTCCTTCCTTGTAAAAAGGGCAATCAATGATCTCTTCTAGACTTTTAAAATCTTCCACTCTGAAATTCTGAAAATCAGGCTCAAAAGTCTTTTAAAATGTACCCTCATCAACATGGATTTCTTTTATACATATTTTTGTCAGGTTCAGCTGCTCTTCAAATCAGCACCTTGTTAAGTATCACATTTCCACTTTTTCACATAGTACATTGGGTACCGAGGAGGTAAAATCCAAATATGGTGTATCCACTACTACTATTATATTGTATAAGTGAATCTGTGCTTTAAATTAGTATTACCTCACTGACTGCATTGTTTAACAGAAAGGGGTTGTACAGAATAACAGGCTGTTTTGTACTTTCAGGAATTACCACTACCAAAAATACTCATTTCTTATTGGCCAGTTTTCTGGAGATGAGCCTCTCCATATTAGTTAGGTCAATCTTTGGAAAGCAGACAATGTCACACTAGGACTTACTAAAAAAAAAAATCTTTTCAGCTTTGAAGAACCTGCCAGAGATTTGGTTAGATTTGCTGGAACAGTGTTAGATAAACACAAGTCACCTCTAAGGATTACCTTAGGGAAAAATTTGTCCTGGGCCAGACATTCAGATATTTTCAAAAACAACTATTTCTACAATTCTAAGGTTTTCCCTCACACTAATCAAATTGTCATGGCAGACAAAAGATGGAAATAGTTACTGTTGGAGGAGATTTGGGAAGACAGGTACACTAATACACTACTGGTGAGATTATTAACTGATACAAACATTCTAGGAACAATTCCAAATTTTGTGAGAAAAGTCCCTAAAATTGTTCATACCTTTTAACCTAGATATCCTACTAGGGGGCATATACCCCCAAGGAAATCAAAGACAGAAAGAAAATCCTCATCTATACTAAAATATTCAGAGTAACGCTTTTAGTGGTAGCAAAAAGTTGGAAGCAAAGTGGGTGCCCATCAATTGGTGAATGGCTGAACAAATCATAGTATATGAATGTTAAGAAGGAAAAAAAGATTCCACACACTTGTATTTTTATAGGGTTGTTAGGTTGTTATGTAGGTTATGTTGTTAGGTTGAAATGTAATACAATAGGCTATAAGAGACAATGAATGAGGAATTCAGGGAATCATGAAGATTTGTATGAGCTGATAAGCAGAAGGAGAATAAGATGACCAAAGATTACAGTAAACTAAATGAAAAGAACACTAACCAATCAAATCAATGGACATATTTACTGCCTTCTATGTGTCAGACACTAGTGTATGTACACACAAATAGAAAAGGGTCTCAGCCCTCAAGAATTTCACAATTTAGACAACTAAACTAGCCTAGGTTATTTCAGTTTAGCCAAACATTAAGTGATTCCAATAATAAATCTTAGACCTGGAGAGGAGATGAGAAACTCCCTTCCCTGGTTTTGCCAGAAAGATAAAAGACTAGGAGTTAGTCTTTGAATCATTTGGGGTTTTTTTGAAGGGTGGAGGAAGATGTGTACAAATATCTGGGGAAAACTGCTGCAAAAAAACAAAAATCATCCCAAAAAAGCTTTTAAAAAGTATTTCTGAAAGGCTGTCAAACTTTAGTGAAAAACTTGTTCCTTCTTTTAATTCCCTCATCTCCCTTTTAAAAATTTACATATTATATACCTGAAGTCTCAGTACTGAATCCTGTATTTATCCTCCAAAGCTTCCTATAGCTTCTAAATACTCTTTACTATGTTAAAAGAGAAATATGCCATTGTAGAAGTCTTTTACATTTTTTTTTGTTTGTTTTTTCTTTTTGGAAGGGGGAAGGTAGGGCAATTGGGGCTAAATGACTTGCCCAAGGTCACATGGCTAGTTTTGTGTTAAGTGTCTGAGGCCAAATTTGAACTCAGGTCCTCCTGACTCCAGGGCTGGTGCTCTGTTCACTCTACCACCTAGCCGCCCCAATCTTTTACATTTTAAATTAAATGAGTATGGTACAGTGTGAAGAGCAACGATTCTGGTTCAAATCCAACCTCAGACACTTGTAGATGACCTTGCTAAAGTCAATTATTTACTTTCCTCAGTTTCTTAAACTGTAAAAATGGACATAATAATAGCACCTACCTTCCAGGGTTATTGTGAGGATCAAATGAGATAATATTTGTAAAGCTCTTAGCACAGTGCTTGGCACAGAGGAGGTACTATATATCAAGTTCCACCTTTGTCATTTACTTTCAGTGGGACCTTGGCCAAGTCACTTAACCTCTGTGGGACTCAGTAGCCTAATCTATAAAATGCAAAAGATGGACTAATAGCCTCAAAGGTCTCCTCCAGTTCTAAATCTTTGATCCTATGACCACACTGTCTAGTAATTCAAAGAAAGAAAACAGATACCCTTTTTTAAAATCTAGGTACAAAAAGACCTTAAAAGTATTCAACCTTATTCCAAACAAACACGGACTTGTGTAGTACAGAAAGAAAATGTTTAACAACAACCATCTGATATGAGGAGGTGGTGGGGAGGGGCCAGAGAACAGAGAGATAAACATTAAAGAATGACCTCACACTTGGGAAGGCTACTCCATTCTGGGTTAGCTCCCCAGGGGTCTAAGTCCAGATACAGATATCCTAACCTGAGGCCATCTCTCAAAGAGATCCAGTTGGTTCTGCCTATTTATTTTGTATATATTTTGCATGAAAAGAAGAGGTAATTAGAGAACAAATAGGTAACCTCCAAGTCAAGAAGACTTGGGTTAAAAGTCTTGCCTCTGACACTCACTTGTTGTGTGACCTGGGCAAACTCTTAATCTCTCAGTACCCCCAGAAAACTAAAAATTGCAAAGCAGAGGCTGACCTGGCTCTGGCAGACTCTAGTTTCCTCATGGGAGTTTCCTATACCAATGAAATCACAGACCCATAAATAAATATTTTGTCTCTACATATATGCATACATATCTCCTCAGATAGAATGCAAGTTTCTTGAGGGCAGGGACTATTTATTTTTAGTTCTTTTATCCTCAAGTACTTACTATAATGCCTTACATATAGCAGGTATTTTAAAAATGCCTGTTGACTGCTTAACAGATCCTAGACCAAACTGGAGAGAGTCTGTGATCAAACAATTGGTAAAAAGCAAAATTCATATTGTAGCCTCCATTCAAAGAATTTTAGAGCTATAAAAGTTTGGAGATGCTTCTGTTTTTATTTACAGATGATGAGACTGAGGCTCAGAGAGGTAAGTGACTTCCCCCAAAAAACACTGCTAGTGATCAATATAGCTAAAACCCAGGATTCCAAAAATTCAATCTAGTTCTCTTTCCACTGTACCTTGATTCTGAGATTCTTTCCTAAGTGAATTTTATTTAGTTATCTGGACTGGGTTAAAAATTACACAGGCCAAATGGGGTCTGGTTGTTGCTGCTCACAGCTTGTAGCTTCCTGTTCTCTGGAACAAATGGCATTTTCCAAAAGCCATTTGTTTCCTATTTGTACTGAGAGAGTTGGCACCTAAATTAACCAATGAAGCCCTTCAGGTAAAAGCAAGTAAGATTAGTGGATTTCAAATGAAATTTTTGTATTTTAACTTTTATTCAGGTAGGAAGTAGTTTGGCTGCAAATAGAGAATTGTTGTTAAATTCCATGAACACATTCTATCTCAGTAAGGTGGGGATTTTGTTTCCATACATATAGCCTTGTCAATGAAATAAATACTTGAATCCTCTGCAAAAAGTTCAGGGCACCCCACCACCACCACAAATCACTTTGTATTTCCAAATTGTTTGTGTATCTACTGTATCATCCCAGGAGAACATTAACCTCCTTAAGGGTGGGAATTATTCCACGTTTTTAATCACTGAACTCTTCCAAAAGTTCAGTGCTTTCTAAGACCGTAGGTATTATAATAAATGTTTGTTGAAATATTGTTGATCTGGAGGAACTAGCACAGATTTAGGAAGCATTAGAGCTATAGGAGAAGCTTAGGCAGATTTTAGTGCAATGATTTCTCACAACTTGATTCTGTGCATATTCTGAATGCTTGCTCTTTGCTCATAAATAAGTTTTGTAATACTCATATCTCAAAAAGTGACAGATAATGAAATGTGAAGGCATCAGAATTTGGGGAGTACGAACAGGTCATAAAGTCCTACAGCACTTTTTACCTGGAAGGCAAATGTGGCAGCCTTGGGCTCATCAGCCTGATAAAAAGTGGCATAAGAATCTTAGTTCAACCCTCTATATTTCCTCATTTCTTATTAACATAGGTAATTGTGGGGTAGTTATGAGTTAACTCCTACATTCTTGTTGGTAAAATGGAGAAAAGGACAGGCAATTTAGCCTACTCTTAAGCAGCATATTCTTTCAAAACAATGACATTCTGACCTTTTATAAACCATAATCTGATTCCCTGGTGTCACTCAGCACCATTAAGAAACAAAAATACTCTAAGATTAATTTTCACAGCTTTCTGGCCACCTCTGGAATTCTTTGGTTTTGGGGGGGTATGGTGGTTTAGGGTTCGTTAGACTCAGAGGCAGAGGTGTTAGGGTTAGAATTTAGGGTTAGAGTTAGGGTTGAGGGGGTGCTTTAAAAAAACTTCCCCTTTCTCTTTTCTGATATCACTTTTACAAAGTGATTAAGTCTTGGAAACTAAAAACAAGTAAACTTGTAAATGTATATAAAAGTCATTTTTGTTATAAAATATGATCATAACCAGTACCCTGGGAATCCTTTCCCAGCTCAATTTTTCTTATTACCTTACAAAGTTAAATACAGATGTATTATGGATCTTTCATAAAGATGGCATATTATTTTAAGGTAGCATCTTAAATTTCAAATGGATAATAATGAAAGGAAAACAGACTAAGGAGGAGGAAGATGAAGGAAGTACAAGAAAAAAAACTTCATAGGAAAGGAAGAAAAAGAAGAGTTTCCAAAATGTATTTCCAAGTGTTTTTGCTTTTTGTTCTAACAGGGTAGAATAGACCATTTCAAAGGTCTGCTCCCAAAAGGAGCAATATGGCATTATGAAAATTTATCTACTGTGTTTCTAATGGGTATTCAAAACTTAGAGAAGCATTATGGAATGGTAGACTACACCTTAGATTTTAAAAGATCTGGCTTCAAGTATTACTATGAGCAAGTAGCTAAACTTCTGAGGATCCCTCAAGAAACTCCATATGACTATAGATTATAGAAGTTTCCATACTCAGATTAAATCACAGGTCCAGAAAAAAATAAAAATTATTTCAAGCCTCTATCAGCTTCTGTATGAAAAAAAGCACCTCACTTTAAAGCAACAAGTCACCAAGTAATATTACAAAGTAATGAGTATTGATGACTATAACTCTGGTAAGTGAATAAAACTTCTTAAACTCTCACTATACAGTATCCTATCAAGAATGCAATTGGTCTATCACACGTTTTCGGCCTGACTCACATGATGCTACCACTCAAACAAAGTCAGGTCCTCATATGCCACTTAATGTGTGACCTTGGGCAAGTCACTTAACCTCTGCTGGCCGTAGTTTCCTTATCTGTAAAAGGAGGAGGCTGGATTAAAAGATCTCAGGGGTTCCTTCCAGTTTTCAACAATTCCATCATATATTACCACATCTATTACTTCAACAGCTTCCTTCTTAAGGCTGCCTTAGGAAGTACTGGATTCTCCCTCATTAATGACCTTCAAAAAAAGGCTAGAAAATCTCATCTAATAGATGTCTAGTCACTTTTTGGGGGTATGGTTTGGACTAGATAGCTACTACAATCCCTTCCAATTCTTAAATGTTATTATTTTATTCAGTCCAAACTCAGCTCTACCACAACCTGTCCTGCATTCTACTGCCAGATTAATCATCCTAAACACTGGTTTCATCATGTTACTCCTCTGTTCATAAGTCTTCACTGGCTCCCTATTGTTTGCAACATCAAATCTAAACTCTATTACTTGGCTTTAAAAAACTCCATAGACCTTGCCCTACCAAACTTATTTCCCACTACTATCCAGTAAATATCCTCTCTTCTAGATTTCTCTTCCCCTCCTCAACCCCAGATAGGATGCCCTCCCTTCAGTATCCAAAATCTTCTTCAAGCACTAGCTTTAGTCCTGTCTCTTCTATGAAGACTTGCTTAATTGCTCCGGTCTTTATTAAATTCTTTTCTACGAAAAAAATTTAATTTCCATACCATCATATCTGTCTATGTATTTGTATCCTCCATGCCCAGCACACAGAAGACATTTAATAAATGCTTACTGATAACTTACTTGCAGCATGTCTCATTTAAGCTAGAATTACATGGCCAAGACACAGAACAGTGAGTATCAAAAGCACTACATACGGAGTCAGAGAACTTGATTTGTGAATCCTGTTTCAGCAATATACTATTAATGTGAAAACAAAAAATTATCACCTCTCTTGTCCTCAATTTCCCCATCTGTAAAATGCAGATCTGGACACTCTCAAAGTTGATGAGATTTAATAAATTCAATTCTACAAAAACCTAGTTATCCAATCAATCAGCAGTTTTTTAAGTGCCTCCTAGGTGTCAGACATTGTGCTAAGTGCTATGGATACCAACAAAAAAGAATGAAACTGGGATATCTGTGTTAAGTAAGGGCCACTAAATACAACCCGAAGCCAACCAGAAGCAGAAACGAATCTGACAAGTGATATGCCAGGAAAGCAACACAGCTGACTCTATTTTCCTAAGCAATAGCTTCTTGTTCACAGAGACTAGCAACATGTGTATGCTGAATGAGCCAGAAGTTAGTCACTTTGGGTTCTTCAAAAAGCTATTTTCCCTATACAGCTGTGTTTACTTACACCATGTCTCATTTTTGCTACAAGTGCAAAAATAGCAGAACGTAGATCTCTCCCTTCCCATACACTTTCCCTTGCCTGTTAGCTGCCTTTCTGTAGTTTGTGAGCCAGAGCTGTAATTAGTACACCAGAGGGTACTCCTCTAATAAGGAGCAGTCTACCCACAATATGGCATGTGTACACACACATATCAAGTGTGTTCTCAAAGAACTAAGAACATTTCAGCATGCACGAAGGTTTGGGGGATGCTAAATGGCTACAGCTGTTTTGAGTGGACCAGTACTCTTCCAAAACACATCTTCTAAAAGGAAGCAATCACTCTGAGAATGAATGAAATAAATAGGTTAAATCATTTCCATAATAAATGTGAAAAGCTGAACCATATTTGCCAAATAAATGATTTCTAAAATAGTGTCACAGAGGCTATATTTATTGAATTAAGTAAAGGATTTTGAGTAAAGTAGACTAATGCTTAAGAATAGCAGAAAGAACATGACTAGAAAACCGGAAAACAAGAAAACCTGCATTTAAATCCTGGCCCTGATACTTGCCACCTCTGTGGTCCTGGACAATTCACAACTGCTCTAAGTTTTCTTTTCCATTTCTACATCTGTATTCAACATCTCACAGAGTTATAACAAGGAAAGCCCTTTAAACATTACACTATATAATAGAAATATCAGTTATTAGTATTACTTACCAATCACTAATGTAATATTACTGACATCCATAATATAATAAAATACTAGTTATCAGTATTACCTATGTATCAAAGCTATTATATGTGTCTTTGTTATTAAGAGCTGAAATTATATGTAGGCCTTGGGTCCAGATTATATCTTCATGTATATCTAGTTTAGTCTTTTTTTATTATATTTTTTTAATCAGTCAAGATATATCTTCTCATTCTTCCACCCCAATTCTATCCCAGTTAGAATACAAGAGAAACAAAACTTATTGTTAATGATTTTGATAATCATTGAAAACAAATTTCCACATTGGCCATATCCAAACAATATTTGTCTCATTCTGCATTCTGAATCCTTCACCTCTCTATCAGGAGATGGACAGTATATTTCATCATTAGTCCTTGGCAACTGTGGGTAGTCATTATACTGGAAAGTGTTCCTAATTCTTTCAAAGAGGTGTGCCTTTATCATACTGTTGTTACTGTATAGTTTCCCTAGTTCCATTCACCTTACTCTGTATGAATTCATACAGGTCTTCCCAGGTTTCTTTGAAACATCTCCTTCATAATGTCATATGGCACAAAAGTGTTCCATCACATTCATATACTATAATTTGTTCATTCATTCCCCAATTTGTGAGCACCCCCTCTGTGATAGTAATGGCAATTAAAGATTCCCCTGTATTGGCTTGGTTTTCAAATTGATTGTGTTAAAACCCAGAGTTTGTTAATCCCACCTGTGGGAAGGGCTTGTCGATGTGAAAAGAAAGTCCTGAATTGGGAGGAGCTGGTGACGTTGATTTGGAGAGACACTAGAGAGAGGCGGAAGATCTTTTTGGAAGCAGCACCTCGTGGAGAGAGAGAGACTAAGAGAATTGCTGGTGGCCGCTTTGAATTGCCCTGGACTTTTGAGACCTGCCCCCTGAGCTGCCAAGGACTGAGGAGACATGGCTGTTTTGCTGGTACTTTGTCTGTCTGTTTTGATGTTGTTTTGCCAGATTTGTCCACTGGTGAAGGACAGTGCTGTTGTTGCAGGGGTCTGGAGACTGTCCTGCAGACAGAGTGAATACTGTCCGCTGGTGAGGGACAGTACTGTTGTTGCAGGGGTCTGGAGACTGTCCTGCAGACAGAGTGAATACTGTCCACTGGTGAAGGACAGTGCTGTTTTTGGAGGGGTCTGGGAACCTTTCTGTTGGTTCGGAAGCCCTGAAGAAGGATTTTCTTGTTGTATGTTTACAGAAATCCTGGGAGAGGGCTTTGCTAATGTGTTCAGGGGTTCTAGGAATGTTCTACAGACAGAGGATAAATTCATGAAGGGACTGGCAATGTATCTTATGGCCTTGCTAAGCCTTGTCTCCCCAGGAACTAAGATTGCTGAGAACTTGCCTCCTGTCAAGATGAAGAAAAGACCTCCATTTGGGTATTAAGTGCTGTGTTTAAACTTGATGTAACTCTGGGGTAGATTCAATTGTGATCCAGGGGTGGGGAACTTTTGACCTTATGTTTGGAAACTAATCTCCATTTGAGAAGAGGGGCTTTGTGGTGGACTTAATTAAGGTATAGCCTAGGGGTGGAGAAGTATTTAGAACAGAGACTTTGTAATTGATTGAATGATTGGAAGGTCCTGGGGTGGGGTAGTCCTTGGAGATTATTTAATCACACTTAGTAAATGCTGTATTTTGAATGATGTCATGTTTTGATCTTCTCTGTTCTTGGTTTGTCACTGAATAAAATAGAGAGCACCTATGCTGGTATTTTGAACCTGGGAAGTTGCCTTCTTTTGGCATTACATTACACCCTCAGATTCCCATTCTTTGACACCTCAAAAAAGGACTATAAACATTTTTGCACATCCTTAAAGTTGTTTTGCTTAGGGTTAAGCCCTCCTTTATCTTACCCTCTCTAATTCCCTTTAGCATCTATTCCCAGTGGAGTGCAATTCATTTCTATAGTCAATTCTGTGTGTATGCCTGTGTGAGTGTGCATGCATGTGCGTGTGTGTGTATTCTTCCTTCAACTAATTCAAATAGCAGACTGCAGTGTGAACTACTCCTGCCAACCCCCTCTTCTTATCTGTACAGATATCTACTTGTACATCCTATTTATGCAAGGTAATTTTCCCTAGACTTCCTTTCCCTTCTCGCCCACCCACCCAATGTATTCCTCTTCCCCTTTCTATTGTTTTCTTGAGATCATCAGGATATCATAGGACCACTCCAGCATTTGTCTAACAGGAATCCCTCTATAAACCCTGATGATGATAGGATTCAGCTGGTGAATATGTATCATTTCCCCATAATTGGATGTAAGCAGTTTGTCCTTGTTTAGTTCCTTATCACTGTTCATTTGTGTTTACTTTTTTATATGTCTCTTCATTCCTGTGTCTGAATATTGCAGTTTCCCTGCAGCTCTGGTCTTTTTATCAGGAATGCCTGGAAGTCCTCTATTTCAATGAAGATCCATTTTTTCCTTCCTATCCATTATACTCAATTTTGCCAGCTAAGTTATTCTTGGCTAAAGTCCATATCCTTTGCTTTCTGCAATGATACTCCCAAGTTCTTTGTTCCTTTATAGTGGCATGGCCCCTCAGTACTTGAATTCTTTCTTTCTGGCTGTTTGTAGTATTTTTTTCTTTGATCTGAAAGCTCTGGATTGGGGTATAATATTCCTGTAAGTTTTGATTTGGGGGTTTCTTTCAGGAGGTGACAGGAGGACTCTTTCTATTTCCATTTGTCTTCTGGTTCGAATCTAAGAGATCTGGACAATTTTCTTTTAAGATTTCTTCAGATATTGTAGATACTATATTTGACTGCATGTTCTCATAGGGGCAGGGAGGGGGAGAAAATTTGAAACTCAAGGGATTGTGGAACTGAATGTTGTAAACTCAAAGTAAATAAATTAATTAAAAAACAAAACAAAAAAGGAGTTTTCTTCAAATATCATGTCTAGGCCTAATTTTTTTTTTTTGGTCATAGCATTCAGATGGTCCAATGAGTCTTAATTTTTTTTCCCTCAAAATTTTTTCAAGGCAGGTTGTTTTTGCTATGAGATACCTTAAGTGGCTATTATGCTCCAAGCACTGGAAATACAAGGAAAGGAAAATACAGTCCCTGCCCTCAAAGAATTTATATTCTAACGTTGTTATTTGTTGTCCAGTCATTCCAGTCATGTCCAACTCTACATGACACCATTTGGGAATTTTCTTGGCAAAGATACTGAAATGGTCTGCCATTTCTTTCTCTGGCTCATTTTGCAGGTGAGAAAACTGAGGCAAACTGGGTTAAGTAACTTGCCTGAGGTCATACAACTAGTAAGTTTCTGAGGTCACATTTGAACTCAGGAAGATGAGTCTTCCTGACTCCAGGGCCAGCACTCCATCCACTGTACCACCTTGCTGCCCCTACATTCTAATAGGGAGATATATAAATAAATACAGAGTAGATAATAGTGTGCATATGAGAGTGACCATCAATCAGATCACAAAGAAAAAGAAAACATTTCACTTAAGAACTAATTTGGCATAACTATGTAAAGTCATATAGAAAAAAAATTACCCTTCCCCTCCAACACAATGAGTAAGGATTTTTTTTCCCCAATTTAAATAGTAATTCTATTCAGCTTACATACTTGCATCATCAAATGGACAAAACTGATGACACTGGCTTTTGTTACTGAATTTACTATTAACATTGCTAGTGACAAAGGAATATCCTAGATGAAAACAGGTTATCGGGCATAATAAGATTGGTATGTAAAGAAGTTTAAATACAATAATACCTAGTAAAAGTAAATAAATATTGGAGCAATTAAGCACTCTAATCTATTCTAACCTAACAACATTCTTCCTAGTGCCCTTGGACAAGTAATTAATTAAGATCATATAATTTAGATCTCAATGAAATTAATAGAGCTACCTCATTTCACAGTTAAGGAAACTATGGTCTTAACAGAGACAGTTACTATATTTTGTCCAAAGTCACATAAGAAGTTCATATAAGGGTCAGAACCCAAATTCATGTCATTCTAACTCTAAATACTATTCCCCTTTTATTTTACCAAAATGCCCTGCAATCTTTTGAGCGGGAAAAAATTCTAACTTGTCCTCTCCATGTTTTCCAATTTACTAAAATGCTCAAATCTGAAGCCTAAGTAAAAGTAGAACATTGTATCATAAGGTCAAAAACTGGATCTAACAGGAGCCTAATCATAGACAACATCATGAAAAACTGGAAATTTTTAAGTGTGCTTAATTAGAAAAGATTTTACTTCACCATTAATTGAAATTTCATCTGTTGCCACCAGCTGATAAAATACTGCGCAAGAGAAAGTTCAGAACCTAAACAAAGCAATTTATCAACTTCTCTGCAGCCAAAACTGATTTCTATCTCCCTTTGTGGGATGTCTGTCCTCTTGAAGTAAAGTCATGGTATAGGATTACCTAAAAATGGAATAGGTACAATTGTTTTTCCAGAATGCCAAAGGACTAAAGATATTTTTCTTTTCACCTCCACTCTTTTACTTGGTCATCTTATAAACGGAAGAAAACAGAATATAAAACATTAAACTCTTCAAAAAGATTATTTTGCCAAGTGTCACCAGTCTACAACTTTAAAAACCAGAAAAAGCAGTGAAATTTCTTGATAAATAAGAAAGGAAGAGAAAGAAAAAGAAAGGTCCTGAAAGATTAGAGTTCTCAACCAAGAAATCTTTAGCTGGAACCTCTTTTAAAAACTATGAAAGTATTACAAACATAGAATAGGACAATAGCATGAAGAGAGGGTAGGACAAGAAGTATTCATGTAAGAATACAAAGGAATCTGATTCTAAAACTGGAAAGATTTTATCTCAAAGGATTAGTTCTTTGACTGAAACTGTGTAAGTTTAAATTCCAACAGAATCAACTCATATCCTTGAAGATCCCCCAAAAATAAGATTTACACCATGAACTTAGGTTTTAAGGAGCACTAGAAGCCCTTAAATATGAGAGGTATGAAAAACCATTCCTCAACAGTTATCAGATCAAAGGATATAAACCAAGACCAAGTCAGGATTGAGGCAAACTCAGTTGGAAAAGGATTCAAAGGGCAGAGGTGCAAAGAGAATTATTTAAACCAGGAGGGTGCAGTCACACCAAGTGAACCTCAGGATGAAACCAAAGGTGGATTCCAAGAGAAAGGAAGGACCTTCCTCCACCAAGGAGGTTCGAGAAGTGCCAACATGGACAAAAAAAGCCAAAAATTCCATGGAAGGGGAAAGGAGAAAAGGAATGTGTTCTTAATGAGAACATACTTATGGATATTTATGGGAGTTTTTTCCAGAAGGGTGGGTTTGCAGAGTTCCACACATTCTCAATTCTTGTGAAAGACATGAGATTAAGAGCCTAAGTCTTTGGGTATGGGACAGAGAATCTAATTAGACCTTACAGAAATCAAAACCATGACTACAGCTCCACTAGCACCATAATTCAAATCAAATGAGATAAAGATATTTCTTACAATTATAGAATTATAGAATTGAAACGGAAACCAGTATTCATCAAGTCCAGCAATTACTATGGTATAGTGCATAGGGTACTAGACTTGGAGTTGGGAAGATCTGAGTTTATATACCTGTGCGACCCTGGACAAGTCACTTAATTTCTTGGGGCCTGTTTCCTCATCTATAAAATATCTGCTTGTACTTCCAGCTATGAATCCACGATCCTATAACATGATACTACAAAGAAGAACCCCACCTATAACACAACTTGTCAATCAGCTTTTGTTGAAGACCTCTGGTGAAAAGAGAATCCACAATTTCCCAAGCAAGCCCAGTCCACTTTTGGACACCTTCAACTATCCAAGTTAACTATCCTAACAAGGAAGTTATGTGGCATAGTAGATATAGGCATACCTCACTTTTTTGCATTTCACAGATCTTGTTTTGTGTTTTGTTTTGTTTTTTTTAACAAATTAGAGGTTTGTGGTAACCCCGCATCAAGCAAGTCTATCAGCACAAGTTTTTTCAACAAAACATGTTCGCATTGTGTTTCTGTGTCACATTTTGGTAATTCTCAAAATAAACTTTTTTCATTATTATTATTATATGTTATGGTGATCAGTGATCTTTGATACTACTATTGTAATTGTTTTGGTGCACCATGATCCACACCTATATGAGACAGCAAACTTAACTGATAAATGTTGTGTGTGTTCTAACTCCCTCCCCACCCCCACCCCCATTCTCCCCCATCTCCCTATTCCCTGAGACACAATATATATTTTTTTATTTTTTTGTCTTTATTAATTTGTTTGTTTACTTTTAGTTTACAAGATTCAGTTCCACAATTCCTTGAGTTTCAAATTTTCTCCCCGTCCCTCACCTCACCTCCCCCTCCATCCCTCCACCCCCCCACCCCCGCCCATGGCAGCATACAATCAAGTATAGGATCTGCAAATACTTTCACATTAGACATTAGTCAGATTATGAAGAAGGATTGTATCAGATGGAATGAACAATGGGAAAGAGGAAACAAAACCAAACAAGAAAAAGAAAGAGAGCAGGTAGTTTGCTTCAAACTGCATTCAAACTCTGTTCTTTCTCTGAATGTAGACATCTCTCTCCATCATGAGTCTTTTGGAGTTGACTTATAATCCTGTATTGCTGAGAAGAGTCCAGTCTATTGAAGTTGGTTGTTACACATATGTCTCTGTAATTGTGTACAAATTTCTCCTGGTTCTGCTCTTCTCACTCAACATCAGTTCGTATATGTCTCTCTAGGTAAATATGAAGTCTATCTGCTCCTTGTTTCTTATAGTACAATAGTATTCCATTACATTCATATACCACAACTTGCTCAGCCATTCCCCAATTGATGGGCATCCCCTTAATTTCCAATTCTTTGCCAACACAAAAAGAGTTGCTATAAATATTTTTGTACATATGGGTCTTCCTCCCACTTCTATGATCTCTATGGGATACAACCCTAGAAGTGGTATCGCTGGGTCAAAGGGTATGAAATTATTTATAGCCCTTTGACCATAGTTCCAGATTGCTCTCCAGAATAGTTGAATCAGTTCACAACTCCACCAGTAATGCATTAGTGTTTCAATTTTTCCACATCCTCTCCAGCATTTGTCATCTTAGCCAATCTGACCAGTGAGATGTGGTACCTCAGAGTTGTTTTGATTTGCGTTTCTCTAATCAATAGTGATTTAGAGCATTTTTTCATATGCTTATAGATATCTTTAATTTCTTCCTCTGAAAACTGCCTGTTCATATCCTTTGACCATTTATCAATTGGGGAATGACTTGTATTCTTATAGATTTGACTCAATTCTCTGTATATTTTAGAAATGAGGCCTTTATCAGAGACATCGGTTGTAAAAACTCTCATTTTTCCACTTCCTTCTTAATCTTGGTTACTTTGGCTTTGTTTGTACAGAAGCTTTTCAATTTAATGTAATCAAAATTATCCATTTTGCATTTTATAATGCTCTCTAATTCTTGTTTGGTCATAAAGTCTTTCCCTCTTCATAAATCTGACAGGTAGACTATTCCTTGCTTAGAGTATCAGCCTTTATACCTACATCATGCACCCATTTAGACTTGATTTTGGTATATGGTGTTAGATAATGGTTCTATGCCCAGTTTCTGCCATACTATATTCCAGTTTTCCCAGCAGTTTTTGTCAAGTAGTGAGTTTTTATCCCCAAAACTGGGGTCTTTGGGTTTATCAAACAGTAGATTACTAGTCTTTGACTGCTAAGTCTCGTGTACCCAGTTTATTCCATTGATCCACTACTCTATTCCTCAGCCACTACCAAGTACTTTTGATGACTGCTGCTTTATAATACAGATTAAAATCTGGTATAAATTTCCCTGCTTCCCTGGCATTTCTTTTCATTAATTCCCTTGATATTCTGGACCTTTTGTTCTTCCAAATGAATTTTGTTACTATTTTTTGAGACACAACAATATTGAAAAATATTACATAAAGTTGGTTGATAAAGCAGTGTCAGGGTTTGAGAGGCTTGATTCCAATTTTGAAAGAAGTTCTACTGTGAGTAAAGTGCTATCAAATAGCATAACACACAACAACGGAATCTTTTGTGAAAGGAAGAGTCAATGGATGAGCAAACTTCATTAGTGACTTATTTTAAGAAATTGTCACAGCCATTCCAACCTTCCACAACCACCACTCTGATCAGTTAGTAGCCATCAACATCAAGGCAAGACCCTCCACTACCAAAAAGATTATGACTCACTGAAGGTTCAAGAGATGGTTGGCATTTTTTTAGCAATAAAATATTTTTTTAATTAAGGCATGTGAATTTTCCAGACATAATGCTATTGTACACCTAACAGACTACAGCATAACATAAACATAACTTTTATATGCACTAGAATATTCAAAAATTGTGATTCACTTTATAGAGATATTCATTTCATTGTAGGTAGTCTGGAACTGAACCCATAATCTCTCCAAGGTATACCTGTAGAGTGATAGGCCTAGAGTCAAAAAGACTTGAATTCAAATCAAGCCTCAGACATTTACTTGCTGTATAATCCTAGGCAAATTACTTGTCTGTCTCAGTTTCCTTACTATAAAATGGGAAGAGACCATAGCACTTACTTCACAGGATTGTGAGAATCAAATAAGCTAATAGTAGGTGTTTAATAAATAGTAGGTGCTTAATAAATGCTTATCACCTCCCTTACCCCCATGAAACAATTAGTCAAAATCTGCTTCTTCACAACTACCAGCTAGTTTTGTCCTCTGGGAGTAAGCAGGGCAAATTTAATCCTTTTTTCAACATTATAACTCTTCAAACACCTGAGAATAACTATCCTGTCCCCACTACATCTTTTCTTCTAGAACCTAAACACTTCTTTTTTCCTTCAAATTATCCTTATATGAAGATCTATATCTCGAAGTCTTTTTATCATTGTTTGCCTTCCTCTAGATGTTGTCCAGCTTATCAATGTTCTTCCTAAAGTGCAACATACAAAACAGAACAAATGGGCTTTTGTAACACAAGTGTTCGAGCGAACATATTAACACAACCAATGGAATAACAAAGGTCTGGCTTCCTCCTTTTTCAATTTAAAAACTAAATGTTTTTGTATAATTGATATCATATTGCTTATCCTCTCAGGAATGGGTGAGGGGCAAGAGTAAGAGAAGTTGGAGTGCAAACTTTTTTAAAGTGAGTGTTAAAATTTTTTTAATGTAATAAGGAAGTATTTAACGAAATAAACAAAATGTATTTTTTTTTAAAAACCTAAATGTTTTCATGTAATATGAAATAATGACAGGGGTGGTTTCAGAGAAACACAGGAACACTTGTTCAAACCGATATGGAGTGAAGTGAGGAGAACAATTTGTACAATAATGCATACAAAAATATGGTAAAGACATTCAATTTTGAAAAGGTTTATAACTCTGATCAATTTAGTGTCCAACCACAATTCCAGAGGACTGATAGTGAAACATGCTATCCACCTCTTGAGAGAGAGAGAGAGAGAGAGATGATGGACTCAGAGTGCAGATTAAGACATAATTTCTTTGGACATGGACAATGCAGCAATTTGCTTTGCTTAACTATACATATTTGTTTACAAGGATTTTGTTTTTCATTTTTTTTTCCTTAGGGGGTGTGGTGTGCAGGAATGGAATATAGATTTTTGTTAATTAAGAAAAAAAACTTCTAAGATAGTCAAAACTATGAAAACAGCATTGTTCTCATGTATTACCTGAAATATTTAAGCTTTTAGAATAATCAAAGCATGTCCTGTGGGGATATTTAATCTTTTAAAAAAGCTTAAGTACTGCATTCAATCAGATAATGTTTCAGTATCTTCATAGGAACTACTCAGCTGACAGAAAAGAATGATTGCCCAACAGACATTTTCCTCATCTGATGTCTGCTCCTGAACCAAGAAATGATGCAGAAAGCCTCAGCTGTCCATGGAACCATCACACTATTAGTGGGTGTACATGTGTTCACTCTTGCCTTGAGCCACTATATCAACTTATTCCTAAATGGGTTGATAGAGCTAACACAGCTGAGCCCAGCATAAAATCTGTCACATAATGTTCCCAGGCAAAGATAAGCTGAATCTGTATGAACCTTCCAATTCATATATGCCTTCAGAAGGAAGGAATAAGGAAAAGAAGTTAGAAAAGTTGGTAGCTTCTTAAGTAATAGAACTGGTCTAACCGAATTCATCTTCTGAAATCAAAAGACTGAGGAGAATACTTATCTTCTATCCTTCGGTGAAGAGGTGATGATTAACTAAAAGTAAGGAACCAGACATGCACTCTCAAACACAGCCTGACTGTTGTAAAATTGTTGTAAAGGGAGAAGGGAGAAATGTGGGTTGGTGAGTAGAATGAAAAAAAAGGAAAAAGAAAAAAAGTTAGGATATTTTCTTCACTTAATTAATTTAACAGTGGCCCCTACAACAAGTCTAGGTGTTTGTATATAAATACAACCAATATCAAGTTTTCAATACTATTCATATTCTATCAGAATTACTGTGAGTTTAGAACTTTAAAAGAAAAAAATCATTAAGCCTAGGGCAGACTCATACCTCAGCATCACAAATACCCAATTATACTTTTAAAAAAAAAGCACATGAGCAATTACCTAGTCTATGGCAGAATATATGAAATACAAAATACCTAAGAAGAATTCTGAAGAATAATCCTTTATATCTATATGTGACACTTTATAATTTACAAAGCCCTTTTACTTCCACTCTATCTGTAATTGGAAGCAATCCTGTGAAGTCTGCAATGCAAGTATTATTATCCACACTTTATAAATGAACTTAGTCTCATTCATTCTGTGATCATTATCTACAGATACTGACCCAAGAAAACACAGCTAGCTAGATCCCAAGTCTAACTCCAAGGTAAGTGCTGACTCCAAGATAAGTATCTGCCAAGATACTATACTGTCTTTATCATACTAGCCATTTTCAAAGATATCACTCTTGCTTTCTAAACTCAGAGTTAAATGCTTAAAAAATTATAAGTTTTTATACCTACCCTCTGACCCAGCAATACCACTACTAGGTCTGTATCCAAAAGAGAAAGAAAAGGTGGGGAGAGACCTGTTTGTACAAAGATATTTATAGCAGTTCTTTTTGTGGTAGCAAAGAATTAGAAATTGAGGGGATATCCATCAGTTGAAGAATGGCTGAACAAGTTGTGGTATTATGACTGTAATGGAATACTGTTGTGCTATAAGAAATGAGGAGCAAGATGGCTACAGAAAAATCCGGAAAGATTTACACAATCTGGTACAAAATGAAATGAGCAGAACCAGGAGAACATCAATACTCAGTAACAGCAATACTATACGATGATCAACTTGAATGACTTAGCTAATCTCAACAATACAATGATGTAATACAATTCCAAAGGATTCAGGATCCACATTCAGAAAAATGCAATCCAACACCAAAGAAAGAACTGATGGAGTCTGAATGCAGATTGAAATATACTATTTTTGTGGCATTTTGTGTGTTTTCTTTCACAACATGACTAAAACTGAAATGTTTTGCATGATTGCACATGTATAACCTATATTAAAATGCTTACTGTATCAGGGAGGGAGAGAGAAGAAAAAGAGGGATGAAGAGAATTTGGAACTCAAAATTCTTAAAAATAAATGTTAAAAATTGTTTTTACATGTTACTGGGGAAAGTAATAAAAAAATTTTTTTAAAAGATCACAAGTTTATGTATCTTCCAAAGACTACTCTTCCCATTGACACAAAGCATTGTGTGCTACATGGTTAAAAGCTTGTTAAGAGACTGTTGCTATTGTTTCACAAAACAGTTTTTGTATCAAACCTCTTGCTCAAACAATCGCACTTAACCCAAGGCATACAAATAATTTCTAAACACCAAGTACTATATTTGGCTTCATACATAAGATATGGACATTTTTGTGTAATTTTCAAAGGAAATAGTTAAATTCCATTCAATCATTTCAACTAGCAGCAAATCAAAATGCTAATCAATGATCTAGCATAATAAAAAGTAACCTAACAGACTGGCTAGTTCATTAGTAGTATGAAATGTCCTAAATTGAACAATAGGATCAACAACCCATTCCATTTACTCTCTCAAGTAACTTGATTTATAGCAACATCTAAATATTGAAAATGCAACCCTCCCCCCCATGGTCACAGCAGTGTTACAAAGAACCTTCCCCACCCCCACCCCCAACCCCCCAGGGCTCCAGGTCTTATAATTAAGCATAGAATTTGAAGTTGAACTTGTTCATTAATTTAGTCCTCTCCAGCACACCCACAGCTGCTCATTCCCACTCCTGGGTAATTATGCATCCTTTTGTTCTCCCATTATTCTCTGCACAGGACCTTTGCTTTCAGTCAGAAGGCATCCAAGCTGCCTTTTCTCTCTTATTACTTTATCCCCTGATAAGCACTTGTTTCATTCTTCACAAGACACTTTGAGCTCTTTACTTCCAATTACTTAGTCCTTTAAATTTTTCTTAAACATACACAAGGCCTCAGAAGACAAGAGTTAGTTTAGGAGGAATCCTGCAACATCCCTTTAAGGTTTCAACCAGCTATTTTCTTCCTAAATTGTCTTTATTCAATAAATTACTTTTTTTCAGCAATTAAAGGTTAAAAAGTTAAGAGGAACATGAAAGATAATGTAGAGTTTGCATGTCGCCCAATATAAAAACCAGGTATGTGTCTATTCAAAAATTAATTGATCAAAACCATCAATGTTAATGGATTGAAGTGTTTTAATATAATTTAAAGCCAAAACTTCATCTAGGGGGTGATGCTGTAAAACATTTCTCCAAATTTTCACATAATCTAGATTCTGTTTGGGCCCAATCCATTCAGATGTGGATCTTAGAGATGTTGTAGAACAAAGTTTCATACAATCTTAGAGCTAGTAATCATCTTTGAAAAGAGGATGTTAAAATACAGAACACCAGCTCTGGAAGGGACCTTGGAACACAGAGTGTCAGACTAAAGAAGACCTTCTATACCATGTTTCAACCCAATAATACTACAAAAGAAGAAACTGAAAGCATAAGAGGTGATTTCCAAAATTATCCTGCAAAATTAAGGGGCACAGTAAGGACTAGAACCCTGGTATTCCAATTTCCAAGTTAGTATGTCTTCCATTATACTACACTGACAACTTTCTGATAACTGAGTGAGAAGTTAAAAGCAAAGAACTCAAGATCTGGGTTCAAATCCCATATCTTATACTTACTGTATGACCACAAGCAATTCATCTAACCTCACAAGGTCTGTTTCTTCAATTTGTAAACTGGGGAAAATGATGTCTACAGTACAACGCAAATAAGAATTATCCAAAGCACTTTGCAAACATAAATATCATCAAAAGCTTATAGGATAACAAGTTTAAAGCTGAAAGAGACTTTAGAGATCAATGTGTTCAATGGTCATTCATTTGTTATGTTTTTTTTGTTGTTTGGTTCCATGATTTCAAGTGACTTGCCCATGGTCAAACTATCAGTCAGTGTGAGAAGCAGAATTTGAACTTAGGTCTTCCTGACTCTAAAGCCTTGTCCTGGCCACCCCAGTGTACCATGCCACTGCTCATCATCATCACCATCATCATGATTCTTTAGGGCCTTTTTCAAGCTTAAGAGTCTATACATTTTTTTAAAAAATCAAACCCTTTCAGGGACAAAAATCAATCAATTAGCATTTGTCCAGCACCTACTATTAGCCAGGCCCTATTCTAGGGACCCACTGGGAGACACAAAAGTAAAATGGTCTCTGCCTCTGAAGATGCTGCAAACTGACCAGGGGAGAAAACATGTCAATATGAAGATTTTTTAAAAAATAGATACAAGGCAATTTTGGAGGGAAAATATTAGCATCTGGGAACATTAGGAAAAGCCACATGTAGAAAGTGGTATATAACCTGAACCTTAAAGAAACTAGAGATTCTATGAGGCAGATGTGAGGTAAAAATGACTCCAAAACATTGATAATCAATGCTTCTGAGAAAAAGACAGCTTGAGCACAAACTCAACTAGAATGCATGGAGGAAATGAAGCCAGAGTTAGAAAAAAATACTTTAAAATGTTTTTATTAATGAAATAACACTTGAGGGGAAAAATGGAAAAGAAATGAGAACTATGGAAGAAAGAATTGGAAAGGGAATTTATAGTTTGGCACAAAAGGTACAAAATTTTGGTCATATAAAAAACTCCCTGAAAATTAAATGGACCAAACAGAAGTCAATGATTTCATGAGAAAGCAAAGTCAAAAGACTGAAAAAATAAAAGAAAACTAAAGGCATCTCACAGAAAAACATAGAAAACAGAAGAGAAATAATTTAAGAATCACGGGACTATTTGAACACTATGAACACAAAAAGAACCTATACATCATATTTAGAGGAAGAAAACTACCCAGACCTCTTAGAACCAGAGGACAAAGTAGAAATAGATTACTGGTCACTTCCTGAAAGAAACCCCAAAATGTAAACTCCCAGGAACAGTACACCCCAAATCCAGAGCTTCAAGGTTTAAAAAAAAAAAAACTGTCAAGTAGCCAGAAAGAAAGAATTCAAGTACCAACAAGCCATACTCGGGATTACATACAATTTAGCATCCACCACTATAAAGGAATGGAGAACTTGGAATATAATATTCCAAAAGACAAAGGACATGGGTTTAAGTTAAGAATCACTTACCCAGCAAAACTGAGCATAAGGCTGGGGGATACAGGGGAAGACCTTTAATGAAACAGGATTTCCAAGCATTCCTGATTAGGGGGGACAAACAGAGCTACAGACAAAGAGCAAAGTTCAAACTCAAGAGAGAAGGGAAATGTAAAAAGGTAAACACAAATGAACAACGATAAGAGATTAAACAAGGATAAGCTGCTTACATTCAAATATAAACTATATTATCATTGGAGTTCTTAGGGGAATCTAGTAAGACAAGTTTGTGAAGTGGTTCTGTTATGCTTTGATGATCTTAAGGGGAAAATGGAAAGAAAGAGGAAAAGGAATACATGAAAGAAGAGGAAGGATGGGAAAAGAAAGTTAGGGGAAATCATCTCACATAATTAGGGTGTACAAGAAGACAGGTATACAAACAGGGTGAGAGCGGCCCCTGACACTTGAATCTCACTCTCATGTGAACTGGTCAAAGGAAAAAAATACACAGAAAAAGAGAGAGAGATACAGAAACACATTTCATTGAACAGGGAAACAAACAGGAGGGAAAGGGGGAATTAGGGAAGTGAGAATTAGAGGGAAGACAGATTAAGGGAGGGATTAGTTCTAAGCAAAACAAACTCTAAGGATGTATAAAATATTCATAGATCTTTTTGAGATGGCAAAGAATGGAAATCTGAGGGGGTAGCCATAAAATGGGGAATGGCTAAACAAGTTATGGTATATGAATGTGATTGAATACTATTGTGCTAAACTCTTATTAATGTAATTAATGACCAACCAGGATTCTAGAGGATCTGCTACCCAACTCCTGATAGAGGTGAAGGACTCATAGAGCAAAAAAAGACAAATATATTTTTGGACATAGCCAACATAGAAACTTGCTTTAATTATACATGTTTTATACATTATAATGAGTTTTGTTTCTCTTGTGTTCTCCTTTGGGGAGCGGGGAGAGATTTGAGAAGTATGGAAGGGGAGTAGAAAAGGCAGGTCATGGATGATTTAAACAACTTTTTAAAAAAATTTATCCTTTTAAAATATAATTTTAAATATGCCTATTAACATCCATTCTCTTGTCACAGAATGTCTGTAGGACACTATGATTGATTCTCAGGTCCCAATAGCCTGAGGCTTCCCTGCAAAACCAGGCTATATAAATCAGCAGCACCACACATCTGGCATGTCTTACTTACTAATTAAAAAATGTCAGCCTGATTCAGTCAATATAGAAAGATTTGATCCTCCTGGAAAGGAAATTTACATTCTCATTTTATTACAGGATCCATTCACAGATTCTTAAAAAAAACAAAAAGAACTAGGTGCTTAATAAGGAAGAAAAAAATTACATTTGCCACCTACGGCATTCTATTATCATCCAAGTATTCAAACCCATTTCTCAAACTTTAAAAATGAGAAAGATCTTTTTGTCACATCAAAGAATTGGAAACAAAGGGAATGCCCATCAATTGTGGAAAGGCTGAACAAAATACTGTATATCAATAAGGAAATATTACTGTTAACGATGTTGTAAAAAAAAATCTGAAAATCTTAGGATTTTTATTTAATTCAATGACCACCTACAATGCCAGAGAATTGATGACAAAACATGCTGCCCATCCTCCCAACAGAAAGGTAAGGTGTTCAAGGTGCAGAATGAAAGATTTTTTTTTTTGACAATGTCAATGTCATTTTTTGTTTTGGAAAACAAATTTGTAATTTGTTTTGCTTGACTATACTTGTTATAAGGATGCCATTTTTCCAATTTAGGTAAAATTTCAGGGTGAGAGGGTTAACAATCATGTTTCCAAATAAAAGAAGCATTTTTTAAATGCAAAGAAAAGAACAGAAGGAAATTCAGAAGGAAACACAGAAGCAGAACAGGCTTGAAGACAATGTTAAATTTATATGCTTTTTTAAAAAGTTGTACATAGTAGAGAATTGAGACTTTATAAATAATCATATTTTTTTCTGTTTTTGAAAAATGTACTTCAAAGTGAAAAGGGAAGGGTAGGGAGAAGAGAGAAACCAAAAAGAGAAAAATGAGTTTAAAATGCATCTCTATAGCCATTCTGGAGAACAAATTGGAATCATGCCCCAGAAGTTACTAAACTAGCCATACCCTCTGATCCAGCGACAAAGATATCAAATAGGAAAAAATGTACAAAAATATTTATAGCAGCTCTTTTTGTAGTGTCAAAGAATTAGAAATGGAGGTAGTACCCATAAATTGGGGAATGGCTCAATAAATTATGATATATAAATGTAATGAAATACCAGTATGCCACAAGAAAAAAAATGACAAAAGAGGTAGTTTCGGAGAAACCTGGGAAGACTTGTATACTAATACAGAATAAAGTGAGCAGAACCATTTTTTACTACAATAACACTGTAAAAAGTAACAACTTTAAGACTAAAGATCACATTGATCAACAAAATAATCAACCATGATTCCAGAGAACTTGTTTTATAGAATGCTACATAACACCTGACAGGGAAGTGACAGACTCAAAGATGCAGAATGAGGTTTACATTTTGGACACTGGCAATATGGGAATTTGTTTTGTTTGACTATGTATAACTGCTTGGTCACTGAAAAAAAATTTTTTAAGATATATCTCCACTATATCTTACTGGTCTGGAATACTAAAAAAAAAAAAACATAGAAATATAACCTTTGTCCTTTTCCCTTTTTACTGAAATGCTACATTTGATAAACTATGGCTACTTAGATCTAACCTCATTTACAATATTTTGTTTGATGGCATAAACACTTGCTTGAAAAGAATGTCATTTTTAAACCCCTAAAATATTTAGAAAACACAAAAAAGACGTCATCAAATATTTAAGGAATATCTATTAAATACAGTTCACATACACACAGAAGTCTTTCTCAGTGTGATAAAGAAAATCCTCAGACATGTCCCAAGGTTCAACATCCTCCTCCCAGAACCAAATTATCCAACAGCCAATAGTCAACCACTATGATAGTCACCAGATAACTAACCATGTACCAAGAGGGATTTCATAGCCATAAGGTCAATTAGAGTTAAATCAAAGGCAATGTACACAAATGGTTTCAATGCTGCTGAACTCTACTTAAGACAGAAAAGTACAAAGCATGAAATAGTTAACATAACTATATTTACAACTTCATGGCAATACATTAAAAAGTAATGAGAAAAGATATCAATGGACAGCTTGAGTGGTACAGTAGTACCCACAGAATGTTAATTAAAGACATAAAGAAAGTCTTCAATCAAATTGGACAGACTGTGACAGATTTCTGCAAGGACACCGACAAGAATCACATAAGATGAAGAGATGTAGATGGGCTACTATTTGTATTGTTGGAAAAAGTACCTACATGACTATGCTTTGAAATATATCAATGATCTTTTAAAATTCATGACCAGTATTGGTTGCTTGAATATCCATTTTAAAACAACTTGAAAACTTTGCCTCTCTCAGGGAAAAAGAGGTAAAATTTTGAAGCTCTGAAAAACAGTTTTTAATCAAACTAATGACAAGGATATGCACCATTGTGTTGAAGGCAGTGAATTAAATCAGTTTCTACTACAAAGTTGAAAAAAATACTAACAAGACTCCTCTTTTTGGTAAATTGAGCTATTATTCCTATCAGAGTTAAATCTAGCACCAAAAGAAATATTCCCAATGGAATTCAAGTAAGAGGGGTAGTTCAAACATCAACCGGGCTACTACAATAGACCCTAATCAATCTCTCCACTTTCAAGTCTTTTCCCCCTCCAATTAAACCTACAAAACACTACCAGATTTATCTTCCTAATGCACAAATAAAATCATGGCTCTCCACTATCTGAAAGCTTTCAACAATGTCCTATTACTTTCCAATATAGCCCGAACTCAAAACTTCAATAGTTAGGTGGTGCAGTAGATAAAGTGCTGGTCCTAGATTCAGGAAAACCTGAGTTTAAAGCCAACCTCAGACACTTACTGGACGACCTTGGGCAAGTCACTTCACAATTATCTGCCTCAGTTTCCTCAACTGTAAAATGGGAATAATAATAGAGCCCACTCCCCAGAGTACTGTGAGAATCAAAATAAGATATTTGTAAAGTGTTTAGAACAGTACCTGATATAGTAGATGGTCTATAAAGGCCAGATATTATTATTGTGGTTAAACTACCATTCATGGTCCACCCAATTTACCCTTCCACTATTATCTCTCATTACTACCCCCCACATTCTGTGTTCCTGCCAAACTGAACTCCTGGGCCATAGGACCCAATAATAATCCCATGTTCTTTCATCTTCACACCCTTGTACATACTATCAACAGAATCACTGAGTTGGAAGGTACCTCAGAGACCATCTAGTCTAAACCATACACACACAAAAAGGCATTTCCACCATAACATACTGAACAAGTAGTCTCCAGTCTCTGCTTAAAGCTATCCAGGGAGGGGGAACCCACCATCTCTTGAATCAGCTAATTTCACTTTGACAGCTCTGTTAGAAAGTTTTTCCAAACAAGGCTAAATTTAACTCTTTGCAACCTTCTAACAATCCTTTGGGTTCAAACAGAATAAATCTAATCCCTCTCCTGAATGATGGCCTTTCAAATGCCCGTAATGGTAATTTGAAGACCTCTTTTTGTATTGGCAAGGTAGCAGGTACTTAGCACACAATAATCATCAAGTCTCAGTTGGGGAAACAGAAGGTATATAAACTCCTGTCTCCTGTTACGTTAGTAACACGAAGGGGTTGGCTGAAACAGGAAGCTAATGCTGTGTGTATATAAGAAAAGCCCCAGAGAGGTACAGTCAGAATTTCTCGGGACCAGCATCTGGTGGCAGAGCAGCTACAGAAGAGAGAATGAAGAACTGAGCCAGAATTTCCTGAGAACTTGTCGTGGTGAAGCTTCTTTTGAACAGGAGTCCAGGAGCCTAGAGCCTGGAGCCTGGAGCCCTGGAGCCCCAGAGCCTGGAGCCCAAGTGACTGAGGAAGCATGACTGGGATGCTGAGACTTTGTTTGTTTATGGCTTGGTTGAGCCTTGAATTCCCCGGAGCAGAAATTGTGAAGGATCTGATATGGACCAGACCCTGTTAACTTCAGTGTGGAGCAGGACCTACCCAGAGAGCTGGACAAGGAACTGGGAGCTGTCTGCCATTGAACCCAGGTGACAGTGTGGTGAATCCAGGTAGAATCTGGGACCATGGAAGGGGATCCAAGGAATCTAAGAACAGGCCCCAAGTCAAGATGAAAAGACCTCTCCATGGGTACTGAAGAATGATGAATTGTAGTTTACTAGTGACCTAGGGGTAAAGGGTTTGTGTATGATACTTAGTAACTGATTGCTGAAAAAGTGACTGATTGAGTTAATCAAGTTGCCCCATGAGTGGAAGACTATCTATTGTACTTTGAGATGATTGTTCTTTGTTAAGACTTTGAATAAGTGACTGATGGAGTGCCCTATAAGTGGAAGACTTTGACTATTGTACCTTGAGACTATATTGTGACACCGATTGAGTTAACTTAAAATTTTGCCCCATGAGTGGAAGACTTTGACTATTGTACTTTGAGATGATTGTTCTTTGTTCTAAATATGGCGACCACTTTGGTGAAAACTATTTGGTCATTTTAATGATAAGCTGTTTGTGAATATAAGTTGTAATATTGTGAATGCTGTACCTTAATTTTTTCTGTGAATGTTTTGCTTTGATTTGCTATGGAGTAAACAGAGTGTTCACTATGTAATCAGAACCTTAAAAGCTGTTCACAGTAGCAGTTCTTCTGGAAAGCTTCTGTGTGTGGCATTACAGTGCCTAAAGATAGATACCCCTAGGTCTTCTCTCCTCCAAGCTAAACATCCCTAGCTGCTTTAACTAATGCTCACATGTCATGGACTCAAGGCCTTCTGCCATCCTGATTGCCTTCCTCTGGACATTCTCTAACTTGACAATGTCTTTAAATCTTGGCACCAAGAATTGAACACAATACTCCAGAAGCAGAATAGAGTAGAACCATCACCTGAAAGTTTTGTCCCTCTTAATTCAACCTAACATCATATTTGCTATTTTGGCTACCACATCACACTGCTAGCTTCCATTGATTTTTTTAAAAATATATTTTTTTAATTTTTAAATTAATTTTTAATTCATTAAATTAATTTAATTTAATTTTAAAAATTAATTTAATTAAATTAATTTTTTTTAATATTTTTTTTCAGAACTGCTACCTATTCATACTTGATTTTTGCACCCAAGGGCAAGATTTTATGTTTACCTATATAATTTCATTTTATTAGATTCTGCCCAATGCTCCTGACTGTCATCTAGACTGGGCTAGCTATTCCTCCCAGCTTTGCATCATCAGCAGGTTTGATGGGACTTAGCACCTTTATCTAAGTCAATAACAAAAATTTTCAACAGCACTAGGAAAAGAATAGATCCCTGGGGTCTACTCCACTGGAAACCTCCTATCCTGGTAACCTTGAATCATTAACAACTACTTTTTGAATCTGGCTATCCAACCAGTTCTAAAGCTATCTAACTGTTAAGTAAAACCAAATCTAACTCTTTCCCATTTTCTTCATAAGAATAAGGAGACACTTTACCAAAACCTTTGCTAAAATCTAAGTGAACTTTTTTCACAGATACTATACATGCCTCTCTAATGCCCTTATATTCCAATTTGTTAATAATAACCACATACATGTTTTATTTCCCCTACTGCATTGCAAGCTCCTTGAAGGCAAGGACATGTTTTTGTATTTACAGTAAGTAGCAATTAAATGTTTGAATGAATGGGAATAGAGAAAGAATAAAACGTAGGGTCCCTTTTAAAAGCTATCTATCATCTTCACTGACCAACAGAGAAAACAAATCTTGGTAAGAAAATCTATTTTGTACCTCTTGGTATCTTCGTGAAAGAAAGTTGAGGTGCTTTTGACTTATAAACTAATTTGAATTAAAATGAATCTTCAAAAATGTTTTTAGCTAATAATTTAGTATGAACATTAAAACACAAGGAAACAATTCAGAAAAAAAGCCTCAAGTGCTATTATCACTTATTGACAGGTCAAAGGGAAATATTAACTTATTGTAATTCTTTGTTAAAGATACATACCTCCTAGGATATGAAATAAAATGGAAAAGAATATCCATTTTAAATAAAAAAGAAAACTTTAGACTGAAATGACACATAACTTGCTATGAACAGATGTCAGTGTACCCCCATCAAAGGATGCCTCAAAAGTAGTAACAGAGTAACCTTGAAAAGAATATTTCCCCAGGAATGCTTACCTAACAAAACTTGCCTATAAAAATGTACAATTGATTCTTCCTTATCCTTTTATTGCATGATGAATTGTATAGAAATTTGATGACATATTCCATAAGAGCATTTCTAAAAGAAAAAAAAAATCTGTGTTTTGCTACATCTCTTCTATTTTCCCTACCTGACGAGTTATGGAAACTTAGAAAACAAAAGAAACAATATTTGGGGAACACCCTTTTCTCTGCATGAAGCAATTAAGAACTGTATGTATTCATCATCACAGAATCAGATGGTCTTGGAGTTAGTACCTCAAGAGGTCACCAAATCCAACCTTGATACTCTTCTCATCCCCAAAAGTGGTCATCCAAACCCCACGTCAGAGCGAAACCAACAGAAGAAGCAAACATACTAACTACCAAATCAGACCTTTCCATTGTTAGGGCAGTTCTAATTGTTAGAAACTTTTTCCTTAGACTAGGCCAAAATCTGCTTCCCAATCCACCCACTAGGTTCATTCTTCCCTCTGGGGCAAAAGGGAACAAGATTAACTCCTCCTTCCATGAAAGATGCTTCAAATATTTGAAGAAAACAAGCAATCATGTCTAAAACCCTTTCCTCAGACTATATGGCTCTGAGAAGTCACACAGAGCTCATTAGAGTCTATCACTCTAGGGCATAAGCGGAGCAGATCTACTCCCAAATACAACACTCTTTCCACTATGACACTAAATACATTTTTCAGTAAAAACAAATTACTTTTAAGATCCATTATTTTTCTCTTAAGTGTATTACATGTCATTTGTAGTTTCTCCAACACAGAGTAACAATCAAGACTGATACCTAATAGTCAAAGTAGGAGTCTGAAAGCCAAGATCTCAATTCTATTCTCAACTAAAATACTAATAATCTAAAACCAACTCAGTGTCTGTTTTTCAATCACAGCCTTTTCCTTTCCAGCTTCAAACTAGAAGCACTAATATTGCTCTCATTTAGTGCAAAGGAGAGGTAGCTGTGGTTTAATGGATAAAGAAATGGCCTATGAGTCAGGGGGATCTGGATTCATATTGTGTGACCCTGGGTAAATCATTTAACCTCTCCGTGGTGCTTTTAGCAACTCTCTAAGACTCTTAAGTTACAGAGAGAATCTGCCTGACCTGCTTAATAGAGGGAGTTTTCTGACCTAAAAGTTCCCTAGATCAATAAAATCAATCCTTATTCCTATCCCTTGCTAGAGATTTCCAATGGGACATATAACTTGTTAATTACCTCTGAAAAATGCTATATAAACAAAAGTATAGTAAAATGCCAGTGATTCATGATACATTCACTTGTTACTTGTGAAAATGCCTGAGTCATGTGAAATTTACCTACCTATGGAGAGGATACCAACTTAAAATAGAATTTTTTTCTTAAACTTTTGAGTCAATTTTTACATTATTAATACACTTTACAAAATCAACCCTTTAAGATAAATATTGCTATCTGTTCGTTAGCAAAACTAATGTTAGTGTTTGGCATTAAAACTTCAGAAAAATTATAATAAATGTTTTGATAACACTGGGTAAAATGGTTAATTGTTATTTTTAAAAAGTGTTTTGAATCCAAAATACATTTTTATGTGAAATGATGAATATTATTTATACAATGGTCCTCACTGTTGCAAACAAAAAACTATTTAAATAGCATAGCACAGCATTTTGCAATTGTAAATAAAATGTACATAAATATAGGCAGGCTATTATTATTTCATTGAACAGATGAGTTATTCTAACATGACACCAGTTAATACTGAATATAATCCAGGGAAAGAAAATTTAGGGAAAAAAAACACTAAAGGAGAAGTCAGGAGACTGGGATTCTAATCCTGTAAATGTATAGAAGAAATATTTCTTTCTTCTACATCTACTCTGTCATTTTGTGACCTTGGGCAAGTTCCCCCTGTCTCTCTAGGCCTCAGTTTCCTCCTTTCTAAAATAATACAGTTGGACTAAATGACCCTAGCTTTAAGATTCCTTTCTGTTAAGATTTTAAGTCTCATAAAAAAACAAAACATACCAGGGCTGCTAGGTGGTGCAGTGAATACAGCACTGAGGCTGCAGTCAGGAAGACCTGAGTTCAAATCCAACCTCAGACACTTAACACTTAACAGCCATGTGACCTTGGGCAAATCACTTAACCCCGATTGCCCTACCTTCCCCCCTCCAAAAAAAAAAGCAAAAAAAAAAAAAAAATAGATATCTAAATAGATAGGTAAATAGATATACCAAGTAAAACAATGATCAGTAAGCCTGTTACCAGCCCTAAATTAAGCATGAACTTAGCTCCCTCAAGACAGTTGACTCTAAACAGACAAGATATAAAAAGACAAAAATAAAATAAGCTTAAAGTAGAAATGTGAAGATTATCACAGGAAAAGCAGTTAATACACATCTGCCTCACTGCTTATGCCATGTATACAGCACTTTAAAATTTCATACAGCTCTCCAAAATATAAGGCCTTTGAAATGTAAAGCAGAAATCAAGTATATTCCTACCAACACAAAACCTGAACTTACTGTAATTTCAATATTTAAATTTTCAGTCAAAGCATCTAAGAACCCAAAGGTCTCAAGTCTCAGCTTCTGGATACAAGAGCCCACACCAGATAAAAGACAAGAGAATAAGGGGGAATTGGTTTAGTCCTCCTAATGCCTCCAACTTCTCCCATCTTTCTACCTCACCAGTTTTTTTTCCCCATACCTACTTCTTTGGGCCACCAAAATAAAAAACCAAATCATCAGGAGCTGCTATTGTCAAATTGCCACAGGACAATTTTGCTTTCAAGCAATCACCCAACTAACTAAACGGCAGTATATATGATCTTTTGATATTTGATATTCATTCTTCCATAACAAAAGCATAAAGAAAAAGAACAAAGATTCAGTCCATGACAAAACTATATATGCAGAATGGTCAAACTGTAGCATGTCAGTTTAACAGAATATTAATGCATTATGACAAATATGAAGAATACAAAGAAATATGGGGAGATACAAAGTAATACAAAGTGAAGAAAGAAAAGACACATACTGATAATTCTGAATAAAAGGCAAAAATATTTTAAAATATACAAAAGAAAATGAGTTAAAGGGAATATGAAAGCAAACAGGACATTTTTGTTCCTATTGTGAAATTAATACATTTTAAACAAACTAATATAATTTATTTCACATACGATAACTTAAGATTTTGTCGATTTGAATTCTGTTGCTAGCTTAAAATATTTTTTAAAAGAATCTGAAAAAATTAACATCTGGCCTGCTTTTAAATGAGGGACAAATCCCAGGTTGAGAAAAAATACAACATTCACACTTTGTTTGCTCCTCTTTAACTGTTCTATTTATAGTATACAGTTTATGGAAAATAGCTTTCTGTACATTCATCTGTGCTAAAGGAGTGTTATGGGGCAAAGGGAATCTAGCAGAGACGGTAGGAAACCAGTCATGAAAGTATAAATAAATACCTTTCATCTGCATATAAAGAAAGAATTTTCTAACAGAGATATATCTCAGGATAGAATGGATTGCCTAACAAAGTAGTGAGTTCTCTGTCACTAGGAGCCATGGAATAAAGGATCATAGAATTTAGAACTGGAAAAAAAACATCGAGATCATATAGTATATAACCTCTTCATTTTACCAATGAAAGTCCTGAAGGCAGTAACAGCTTGTGGAAACACACAGCTATCTTGGCCATAGTTTTTCAGCCACTCCATGGCAGCCTTAATCTAAGCAGAAGTCAGACATTTTGAGGGTTACTCTACAGATTCTTGCTCGGTCCAAGAGGCTAAAACTGGATGGAGGCTTCCCAACCATCTCAACATTTCTCTATTTGAAATATGGTGATTGAACCCAAGAGTTTTAAACTCCATAGCAGGGGTGGTGGAAGGGAAGGAAAAGTGTAATGATTCATCACTACTAAAGAGTGGAATATTTTTTGAAAATTTCTCACTTCTTATTTTGTAATTTTTTTGTTGTCTCAAAAAGGAAATTAAATTATATGTATATATTGCTTAACTTTGATTATATGAAATTGAAATACTGTTGTACAAACAAAATGAATGCATTTAGGTAAGGGAGAAAAAAGAAAATCTTAAAACAAGTCACCTTACATAAGTAATATTTTAATATCCATAGGCATATACTAAAGATGCACAATATACAAGATGTACTTCTGCAGAGGACTCCTAAGAAATCTTCCTCCTACTTCAAATTCTTTTGTATTTCTCATTCTTCATCTTGATCTTTAAATCCAAGTTTTGCCAATGACTTTTGAGCCATGATCTATTTTTATTCTATAACTTGATTCATTTCTGCACAAAGCATATCCAAAATTATTATTATAAAAATTATAAAATTTTATTATTACAAAACTTATTATTATAAATTCACTTTGTGAATTCATCTTTAAAAGCTTTATACTCACCTAAAGTTTCTGAGTGGAAAGCTGCCCTCATATGGGGAGCAGTCCTGAAAATTCTTCATCCTAAAGTTCATGAAGTAAACATAATAGCAACAGCTCCTTAACTCAAGAGAGGGTATTTGTGGAAAAGTAAACCACAAGGCAAAGGATACAGAGTCTTTCTTTTTCGGCTTTTTTCTTACTTTTTGTGGGGAGTAAAGAGGAAAAAAATGAGAGCATGTGTGGGAAGAAGAATATGACAGAAGGAAAAGATGGGCTGGTCACATGGAGAGAGCAAGGGACAGCAGGTGAATGCACAGAATGCTACACTGGTACCAATGTGATGCCAAAAGAAAGTGAAAAAGGTCTCTAGTATGTTGGATGGACGTGTATGATGGACCTTTGGGAGGATATGAGAACACTGAGTAAGCAAGGACACAGACAAAAACTGCAAAGGATACAGACATATATACGTGCTAATATTCATTACTAGAAGAAACTCCAAACACTGATACATTTGACTTTTTCTGGAAGTAACAAGCCAGACCTGAACATAACAAATAATCTCTCTTCACCACCACCAGTGCCACTACTACTACTTAGATTCAGACTATAATAACCTCTCTTCAGCCTTTCAACCCATCTTCTCTTAAAAAAAAAAAGAAAATTTTCTTCTAAAAATTCTTTTTAAAAAATAGTTTCTCAAGCATCAAAGGGAGTATAAAGGTAAGATTCAGTAAAAAAACTAACTCAGGGCAGGGGCAGAAGAAATATAATAGGCAAATAATTTCTCAGAATCAAGAGAAACATAATATGAATTTAATCCAAAGCCATGAGTACTTAGATGGAAATCATAGAACCTCAGAGACAGAAGCAACCTTAGAGAGTCCAACGTTTACCCAAAACATGAATTCCTTCTATAGCAACTAACCTCTTCTAGTAGGATCAAGTCAGAAATGGGATCTTTAGTATAACAGAATTAGATAGTATTTACATTTACATAATGCATGAAGTAGATGGTACAAATATTATTTCAATTCCTTCCCCAAGTACACTGGCATAGGCACCCCCCTCCACCAATGCTGATCCTAAATTCTCTTCACCTTAGAAAGTACTCTTCATGAATTACAGTGGTCAAAAATATTACCAGATTAACAATCTTATGGTGACAGCCTCAGATGCTTCCTAGTTGTGTGACTCAGAGCAAGTCACTTAACCTTGTTTGCCTCAGTTCTTCATCTATAAAATGAGCTGGAGAAAGAAAGGGCAAACTACTCCAGTATCTTTGCCAAGAAAACCCTAATTGGGGTCGCAAAGTGTTGGACATGACTGAAAATGACTGAACAACAACGCTTTCCAAACTTAGCTAAATCCCTCACTTAACAAATACAGCCCTCACTGGGACAGTCCTAGTAACCTTTCCAACTTAGTAGGAACTGGTAGAGCTTAGGATTAACCTCTGAAAATTCAGCACTTCCATACCATGATGAGTAGGGCTTTCATGATAGATTTCTTGTACAATATTATTCTCACTTTACAGATGAAGAGATTGAAGCTTGGAATAGTTAAGTGCCTTCTCATTGTTGGTAGAATTGGGTCTGAAATTCTATAAAAACTCACACTTCTTTATTAAATAAAATAATCTTAGAGCCTCAAAAGAAAATACAGAACAAAGACAACCACAAGATAAAAATACAAATACTCCATTATAAACAAGAACATTTCATGTAAAGATGTAAAACTTAATGTATATACAAATCCAGGAATTCATTAGGGTATAAACAATTTGCTTTTTTGTTTACTTTTCAATAATAAGATATAACATGGTGTGTGATTACTACAAAATCATGAAGATTCAAAGGAGTTTAGTTTTCTGGCAACCTTTATATAATCATTTCCCTACAAACACACCCTCCTCAAATTGGCCAGGCCTCTTCCTGTTTTCCAACTGTATATGTTTACTTTCACATCTGCTGCAAAAGATAACAGCAACACTAGAGAACACCAGCCACAGGACTGTGCTTTACCAACCCCGGAAGTGAAACTCTAACAGCTATGAAACTCAAAAAACATTCACACAAACTCAAGTGTTACACCAAAAACATGCTCTGAGGCCAGGAAAGACTACTGACCAAAATACAAAAAGTGACAATTTAATTAGAAAAACTAACGGGGCAAAACATAAAAGTTGTCACTCTTGGTCCAAAGGATCTAGACCCACATGAGAACATAGAAAAAATTTTCTTCTTTCAGAAAAATACATTCAACAACCAAAAAAAAAAGTTGATTAAAACACTGATCATCAGGGAGTCTCTTTTCAGAACTTTAAATAAGCTATGAAGAAAGTCTTTTTCTAGGAAGTAATTCAGAACTTCCAGTTTTATTTCTTATGACTCCACACATGTTAATCCCAGCCCAGAAAAACTGGATTACTCACCTGCACTCCATAAACATCCCATCTCTATGCCTTTGGTTAAACAATGTCTCATTCAGGTCTTCCCTGATTCTCTTGCACATGTCCAGGGAGAAATTACACCTTTTCTTCCTCAGAACTCACGTAGCATTTGGTATTTTTCTTAAGCAAATAGGTTCTCTTTTGCAGCATACTTATTTGTATATGTGATTTATCTTCATCCTAGGTAGAAAACTCCAGGAAGACAGGGACCATGTTCCCTTCCTGGAATGTTCTCTCTCCTCACCTCCTTCCTCTTGAAATCCTTAGCTCCATTCATGATTCAACTCAAGTGCCACCCCTTAAATGAGGTCTTTCCTGATCCTCCCAAATAGTGAATGCAATCCACCAAAAAAAAAAAAAAACTTATCTGTGTGCACCTAGTTTCTCTCCAGTTGAAAATAAGCTCCCATTTTGATTTTTGTCTTCATATCCCCAGTGACTGGTACATACGTTAGGCTCTTAATAAATGCTTACATTGAATTATCTCTGTATTCCTCTCCTTCTCTACCAAAAACTCCTCCATGTGAGTTCCATCAGCCTCATTCCTCCATGCATCAGCACACACTTTCTTTTCCTTCCCTGTTTATAGACTATCTCTAGTCCTTACAAAGGCCAACCCCTTGACCTAGTTACTCTTTCTTTCCAGTCTCCAACAGTTGTCCCCTCTCAGGATTTAGTACAGTACCTGGAACATTAGGCACTTAATAAATGGTTTCCTTTTCCCCTTTTAGTCCATCCAGCTACTGTCCCATCCTTTAACTCTCCTTCACGGCTAAACTCTTTTTTTTTTTTTTTTGCTTTTTGGAGGGCAATTGGGGTTAAGTGACTTGCCCAAAGTCACACATAGAAATCCACTGGAAAAGTTGAAACAGGTGTGGGAGAGAATATGGAGAGAGCAGATTGGAGGTGGGGTTATCCTGTGGGACTGCTGTTTTGGGGGGATGGGTGGGGGAAAAACAGGGAGAAAATTTGTAACTCAAAATCTGGCGGAAACGAATGATGTAAATCAGAAGTTAATAAAGCATTTAAAAAAAAAAAAAAGAAACCTTAGCAATCACATCAAATTCAGTGTTTTCATTGTGAATGTCCAGCTCAATAAAAAGCAGCACAGAACAGAAGAAAGAGTCCTAGACTTAGAGTAAAAGAAATCAGTTTCAATTCCAGGGACAACAACACTAGTCCAATGATTATGGGTTCAAATCCCCCCTCTAAGCCTCAGTTTCCTTCCACTGAAACTAGAAAAATAATAGTTGTATACAGTACCTTACCAGGTTGTTGTGAAGAAGGGGTTAAGAGCTAGGATTATAGCCTATGTCTTGCTCACTTGTAGCTCATGAGCTCCTGAGAGAAGTTAAATGATTATTTGTTCTCAGGAATGTTCTCCTCCAGCACTTATTGGACTACAGGACTACAGACTACTACTACTCATGCTATTCTGTGAACTCCCTGATTTGTCCAAAGAATAAAGTTCAGATTTCTGGCATTCAAGGCCCTCCACAAAAGTTGTCAAACTGCTTTTCTAAACAATGTCTCAACATAAAACCTCTGTTCAAGTCTATCAGCTATTTCCCATGGGTGCCTAGTATTTTCTTTCCTCCAGAACTTCACCCGTGCTTTTGCCTCTACCTAAAATGCCCTCCCCTGAACTTCTGCCCATTGAAACCATTTTTCAAGGCAAATTCTCAAATGCAGTTTCCTTCATAAGCCCTTCCAGCTATCCCAGCCCCAGCCAGAAGTGTTTTCCCAACTTTACACTAATGCAGGACATGTAAGTGCTATGTTAACGAGACCATGACCTGTGCTTGAGCTACTTACTGGACTGACATGTACCATGCAGGATCAGAATCTCCTAGAAAGCAAAGATTGTCATATATACCTTTGTATTCCTAGCATAAGAAGTACGGGAAACTTTATGAGAAGCCCCAACATTTATAGAGTACTTTTACATTGATAAAATACTTTATATACCATATAGTAATAACTTAAAATGATACAGGGCTTTCCTGACAACCCTGTGGGGTCAGTAGTGTGAGAATTAGATTCATTTTATCAACAAGGAATCTGAAGGTCTGGGAGGTAAAATGATTTGCCCGCCCATGATCACATGCTTCCTAAGTTCCTAAGATGGAATTTTAACCAGGTCTTCCTGATCCAAATCCACCACTGTATTCACTAGGCACACTAACTACCATTCAATCATCACAATAGCCCAAGGAAGGAAGTACCATGGGTATTACTGCCTCCACTGGAGGTTCAAAAAGGCTGTGATTGATCAGTCAGCTAGTCAGCAAGAGAACCACTGCTGCTAAGTAAAGCGGTGATCCAGTACTCTTTCCGCTATGTAATGCCTTCACATTCTTAATGTGAGAGATGTGAGTATGAAAGCCTGTATAGGAATGAAAATACATAGCTGCCAGCACAATATCTCACATGTAGTAAGCATTTAGTTTATTGAGTGGATTACATCAAGTAATATTTCACTGGAAATGTAAAGACCCAAATTCTATTTCTAACTCTACAAAAAATACATCAAATAACTTCTGGCAATTTTTACCTTTGATGTTTGGATTCACATCTACAAATTACAAACTGATGAGAATCAGATTAAATGACAAATTCTCTCAAGACCCCTAATTATTAATTCCAAAATAATTATCTAAGTATTTACTTGTTCCTTGATCATATACAGAATGAAAATAATTAGGCCTCACAAAAATGAAACCACAGATCCTCCTGACCAGATGGAGTCTTCTTCCCTTCTCTTCATTACATCCAAGCTCTGCCCATCAAGGCCTGACTCTTCCTAACCTAACTGAATACTTGTGATCTGACTACAACATTCAAAGTTTTCTCCTGGGCCAAACCCTGGACCCCCATTAAAATCCACAACCTAGCCTTAACTCTTCCAAACCCTTTCTCTCTTTATACACTTCAATTCCCTTTGCCTTTCATTGACTTGAACCATATCACAGGAGAAACAGTTGAAGGAATTATGGATGTTTACTGGGGAGGAAGGAGTGGGAGACAAAACAGGATAGATCCAAAGAAAAAGACATAATAACAGTCTTCATATAGTTGAATGGCTGTCATGAAAAAAGACTAGATTCATTTTGCTTTGCTTTATAAAATAGAATTAGGTCCTTCTATTCAGCAAATATTTAACTTCAATTCAGCAAATGTTTATCAATCGCAATGTGCAAGGGAGGCACAATTTAGCTTAATATGAGAACTTTTTTTTCTTTTTGGAGGAGGGAAGGTAGGGCAATTGGGGTTAAGTGACTTGCCCAAGGTCACACGGCTAGTTTGTCTGAGGCCGAATTTGAACTCAGGTCCCCCTGACTCCAGGGCCAGTGCTCTATTCACTGTGCCACCTAGCCACCTCTAATATGAGAACTTCTTAATCACTAAAACTATTCAAAATGGGAACATGTTACCTCATGTTATATAGTGAGAACACTCAAAAAGAGACTAGAAAACTATCTGTCAAAACTACAACAAAAAAGATTCCTACATTCAGAGAGAGGTGGGATTTTCAGGCCTCTTCCAACTTGAGAATTCTATGATCTTATGGCCTAAACTCCATAAGCCCAACTGTCCAGTGTAAATGGCCCCCACCACTTAACTGACCATCTCACATTCCCCAGTATCTTCCAAAGGATATGCATATAACTGGAAGGTGCTCTTCTAATTCATTAGCATGAATGGTGAGAAATATGTGGGCCCAAGGATCTGCCAAATATTGACTGTCTAGATGAGTTAAGGTTCCTGCCAAGGCTCTTGTTTTTATTCTGAATTTTCTTGACAACATAGGTGGTTACTATGTGTCCAAGATGGAGCTAAGAACCATGGAGAGATGCAGGAGGAAAAAGGAATCATAACATAGGTCTCTGACTCTAAATTTACAATCTGATTGGGAAGCCAATACAATAAAATCCAACAGACATTTATTATGTCCCTAATATGTGCAAGGCACTGTGCTAGGCCCTAGGGATACAAAAATAAATAACAACAAAAAGTCTGACCTCAGGAGCTTTCGTTCTACCGGGAAGATAAAAATCTGTAAATAAATAAATAAGTATATGCATGATATTTTGAGAAAGGAGAACAATAAAAACTAGAGGAATTAGGAAAGGTTTCCCCTAAAAGGGAGTTTATTAGCTGTTTTGCTACATAAAATAATATCAAAAGACAGAAGGTATATAATTAAGGAGTAAATTATGCGGTAGATTAAATGTAGTCGGAATTTCACAGGATTATCAATGAAGGACTAGAGTAGTTGTCAAAGATTTCACTGATTTTTTTTAACTCACTTTCACTGCTACTTCCTTTTAGTTACCCTATTTTTTCATTCCCCACCTCCTTAGGATAAAAACTGTTTTACCTTCTTTACATTTTCTTGGCCTTGGCTGTTTAATTTCCAATCTTCAGATGACTTTAAAAAACCTAGTGACTATCTAAATATATGAAGTAAAGATAACCTGATATTTACATAATGGCTATGATGTTAGCACAACTTAAGTATTACATAAAATTATATAGGTTTTGATACATATATTCTTTGTAATCCATGAAACATTTCTCCATCTTACACCTTAAGATTGGTTCATATACAAAAATATAATTTTGTTCAGTTGTGTACAACTTTTCATGCCCTCATTTGTGGGTTTTCTTGGCAAAGATACTAGAGAGGTATGCCATTTCCTTCTCCAGATCATTTTACAGATGAGGAACTAAAGTAAACAGGATTTAAGGGACTTGCCCAGGATCACACAGCTAGTAGGTGTCTAAGGCTGGATTTGTACTCGTGAAGATGAGTCTTACTGATTCCAAGTCCACTGCTCTATCCACTTCACCAACTAACTGCCCCCTAAAAGGCATAATTAGCAAACAAATAAAACTGCTATTCACATTCACGTTGTAGAAACACAAACACTTTATGGATTTTCTTGTATTTAGAAGCAGTGATGTTACTTCAAGCAGAGAAGATGCCAGGAAGCTTGAAGATTTAAAAATAGCCTCACAAGAAGCTCATCTCTAACACCAGATGGGGAGAAACTACTCTATAAAGATACATGCGTGGGAGGACACATACACAACATCACATGACACCACATAGAGGACTTGTGTAATTACATAATGCTGCTGGGATTAGCAGGACTCTGCAGGTAGTAAGCTTGCAATGGTGTAGAAATTCTGGGTCACTAACTAAAAAGATGGGGGGGGGGGGAACAAGAAAGGAGGAGAGAAGGGCGAAGGGCCCAGGGAGAAGGGAGCAGTCTGCAATGATAATGAGGCTTCCTCTCTAAACTGCACTACACATATCCCTTCTGCAAACTGAGATAGATAGTGGTTAACATCTGAGGTGTAATTCTGTAGTTCTTGACAGTTCTGCTTCTGTCCATATCTAAAATGCAGCCCATTATGACTTCCCACATTCTGCGTACCAAATTTATGGATCAAGGTAAAAAAATCTTCCACCTGAGGCCTGGTGGCTTTAAATTAACCAACTCCGAACACACACACGTTATACACAGAAAATCATACTGATATGGTGGGTGCTTTACTTGCATTGTAATCTGACTGTATTAAAAGAATTTTAATGAGATTACTTAAGAATTCATGTAAGTACTTAACAATAGCTACATAGCAATTACAACTGAACCCAATAAAGTACTGCATCTTCATAAATTACAAAAGGGATGTGTTACCATTATACATATATGGCAGAGTTCTAAATTAGAAAAGATCTTTAAAATACATCTATTCATTTGTATGTCTCATTCTGTTCTTCAGAATCATAATATTTAATAATACCACAGAGAGATCTCAAAAATTACAATGATAGGTTTGCTGACTGAATATTGGTTAACAAGATTAGCAATTCTTTATTAAGAGAATAGCAATTTTTAAAAATTTCTGTATCAATCTGAAACCATCACATCACATTTCCCATCTAATCCACTTAACAAGCAAAACTAAATAAATAAAGGTGGCATGCTTGAGTGAAAAGAACTCTTGACTTATCCTTTACTCAGATGAAGGGCACAGAGGAAGTGCTTAAGAAATTTTTGTTGATTTGACTTTACCCAGTTTACAGATTCAAGTGAGTCCTGGTTTGTTCTTACTGTTTGGCAAATCACTTAATCCCTCTGAATCTTAATTTCCTCATCTTTAAAATGAGAATAGTATCTGACCTATCTACCTCATTGGGCTGTTTATGGAGATCCAAATAAGAAAAAATAAACAAATTAATTGAAAAGCCTTTATTAAGCATTTAATATGTGTCAAACACTGTACTAAACTAAGCCCTGGATCAAATTATCATCTCTATGCAAACAATTTTCGTATATTTACCTAGCCTAACCTCTCTCCTGATCTCCAGTCTTGAATCTCCAGCTGCTTTTGGAATCTTGACCTTTACGTCTTATAGACATCTTAAAATCATGTCCAAAAACAGAACTCATTATCTTTCCCTCCAAACCCTCCCCCTCTTCCAAACTTCCCTATTACTGTTAAGGGTTCTACTATCCTCCCAATCACCAAGGCTTACAATATAGGTGCGATCCTCAGCTTCTCACTCTCTCTTACCCCATCATATACAATTAGTTGACAAATACTGTTTTTACTTCCATGTCTGTCTCCTTCTCTCTGACATAGCCACCACCTTAGTCCAGGCTCTCATCACCTTTCCCCTGGACCATTTCAATAGTCTTCTAATAGTTCTTCCTGTCTTTAAGTCTCTTCCTATTCCAACCAATCCTCCACAGTCTGCCAAAATGATCTTCCTAAAGCATAGGTCTGACTATGAATATTTAATAAATGGCACTGGCTCCCTATTGATTCTAGAATAAAATATTATTTCAGATTTATCTGGGCCATTTTTAATTTCTATTTTTGTTTGTTTTACAATGTACATTACTGGTATGACAGTCAATAATCAATTAAGTGCCTCTGTAACAGGCACTGTACTAAGTTCTGGGGTTGCAAGAAAAGGCAGAAACAGTCCCTGCTCTCAAAGAGCTTACAGTCTAATGGGGAGAAAACATTTAAATAAATAGGGACATATGAGATACATACAGAATAGATGAAAGGTATTTTAGAGCGGAAGCCTGTAGTATTAGGGGACTGGGAAATGCCTACTATAGAAAGTGACATATGAGCTGAGCCTTGAAAGAAGTCAGGGATACTTAAGAGGCACAAAGTGTGGAGGGCCAGAGATGGATTGTGGCATGAGAACAACAACAAGCAAGGCCAGTATAGCTAGATCAAAAAGCAAACGGATGGGGATAAAGTATAAGAAGACTGGAAAGGTAGGAAGGGGTTAGGTTGTAAAGAGCTGTAAATGCAAAACACAGAAGTTTTTATTTGATCTTGGAAAGAATAGGGAGTGTCTGAAGTTGTGTTGAGGGGAGGGGGTGACAGGGTCAGGCATAACCTTTAGAAAGCTAAGCAAAGGATGGATGGGAGTAGGAAGAGACCTGAAGCAAAGACTCCAATTAAAAGAAATGATGAGGGTCTGAACAAGGGTGGTGGTTGCATGAGGAAAGACGAGGGGAATTATACAATAGATGTTGTAAAGACAGAAAGGACAGGATGTGGCAACTCACTAGATATGTGGGGCGAGTAAGAATGAGCAGTTCTCTGTGACACTGAGGTTTTGAACCCAGATGATTTAGAAGGATCGTGCTGTCCTGGACAGTAACAGGAAAGTTCAAAAGAAAAGTGGGTTTTGGAGGGAAAAAACAAATTCAGTTCTGAACATATTCAGTTAGAGTTCCAAAAGACAACTAGTTCAAGATATTCAATAGGCAGCTATGATGTAGTCTCAGAAGAGAAACTAGGACTGAATATATAGAACAAGGAAGCACCTAAATAGAAACATTAATTGAACTCATGGGAGCTAATGAGATCACCAAGTGAGAGTGTAGAGAAAAAAAATGAGAAGATGGCCCAGGACATAGATTCAGACATAGACACAATAGAGCAGGACATGGATGAAGATCCAGGAAAGAAGACTAAAAAGTCACTAGTAGATAGGAGGAAAACCAAAAGAGAACATCATATGATTTATAAACAAGTCTATGTACACATATCAGGAGTGTAAGCTGAAAAATGTTTTACTGATACTCCACACTCATAAAAGTTTGAAGATCAGAGTCCTAAAGGAGCTGGAAGTTGATTAATCCAAGCCCTGGATTAACCTTGAAGCAATGACCCCCAAAATACTAAGCGATGGTCAGAAGAAAGACTGAAGTCACACAGTTTATGTGTAACAACATGGGTTCGATATGGAGATAATTAATGGGAAATTACCATAATTAGAGAACTGCTCTTTATGCAAATTAAAACATGGTCCCTTTCTTCAACACATTAAGAATATTTGACAAGTGCCACCAAAGTCATAGAAAAGACCAATAGGTCTTTACATACACACACCTTTTGGATAGAAATATATTAATTTATATATAAATATACATACTTATATGTCTACAGGTAAAATAAGCAAGTCTAAAGAGACTATCATAAACAAACACTCCATTCAAATTTTTTCCTAACAGCAATAATTTTCTTCCCCCCAAAAATTGTGGAGATGGTTTGAAAATCACAGTATCTATCATTATAGACTATTAGAACTTCCTTTCTTAATGCTACTGGTTTATATGTATTATTTATACAAAACTCTAGGTATTCTTCAACCACCTCACTACACAGTCACTAAATCATAGTAGAGTGGATCAAAATACTAATCTAGCCCAGTGTGTTTACAACTATATTTATTACACTGAATAGTACTGACACACCATGAACCAAGTCATAAAAATTACACCATATGCTACCAATAATATAGCATCAAATTAAATAAACAACAAAAAATTAACAATATCATTTTGGCATCCGAGTATAATTTAAGAATTATTTGCTACAAAATGAAAGAATCATTGCTTTCTCAATAGTCATGAATTATCTGCAACTGGCCACTTTCAAAGATCAAATTTGGAAGATTCCCGCCCAAGGAGGGAAAAAAGTTGTTCATAAAAAATGTTGATAGGATGATCATATCACTGAAGAAGAAAAAGGTAAATCTGTGTCTGGGTCATTTTTTTTTAATTTATTTTGGGTCATATTCTTAAAATCCATTTAAAACACAATCTGCATCCAAATGTTTAAGAGATCAACAACGGGCTTCCTGATGAAGAAAGCCTACAGGAAGCACACCAATAGGGAAAAGGACAACAATCGTGAGAAGTGTGCTTGTCAAATAGTAAGGACATAGAAAAGTGGTTTGATTTCTTGATTTTTACAAGCAAACTCACCCCCTTTATGACTGCTTCTATTCTGAAGCTTATAAGATTAGACCATCAATAGGAGGCTTTCAAACAGACACTTTTAAAACCTAACTCTATGAGCAAGCCTTGTGCATAACTCACATTTCAAATCACAAGCTGTATATTTTACACCAGAATCTGCTGGTTAACATATCCAAAGTACCTGCATAGCACTGAAGTGTCCTGTGGCTTTTGGGGCAGCAACCCTGAAAGGCTCACTCAGAAAGGAGAGAAAAAGTACAACCTGAAAATTTGACTTGCCAAGGAAGCTCAACTTCACATTGTTGTAAATATCCTATAATTTCCATTTATTCACCATCAAAGAGCAGACATTAAGGAAGTTTTTTAAATTGGCCTATGGTTTTAAATTTTCCAAATTGTTCTATTTGAACTGCACACATGAAAATATTATGCTAGTTAAAGTTACTGTGAGGCACATAAAGCCTTGCAAAAAGAATACTACTTTTTTAAAAGGGCTGGGCTTTGTAGAACAAGGAGCTGGGGCATTGAAGTGAATAGGGGGAAATATCAAGATTTACTCAACAAATATTTTCACATTTGATCTTCACCAGAATCCAATAATGTAGACAGATCTGATAATACTCTTATTTCATAAATGCAGAAAAGGGTACTAACAAAGATTAATAAAACAATATACAAGATGATGGTTCAAAATATGAATTATATATATATATCCCTTTAAAGAATAATTTAAATGCAGCCTTCTACAGAAATCCCTAACCTATTCGAGGAGATTTTGGACTCAAGGGTCCTGGGCCTGCCTCAATAAGATCTGAGGTCAGATAATGGCTGAGGTGGTATGCTGGCCATGATTTGGCTCCCCTGGTACATGCTGCCTGCTTCCTATCTCCTTCAAAATTTGTGCAGCTTCAATGAGGCTAACTTGCGTTCCTCACAGAACATAAGCTCATAAGTTTCTTGAGGACAGGAACTGTACCGTTTTTGTCTCTGTATTCCCCAGTGCCTAGAATGGTACCTGGAATGTAACCAGTACTGAATAAATGTGTGCTGATTATCTCTAATAGTGGAAAAAAAAAACTTTATCAGACAACTGTATAATGGCTAATTGTGGTATGTGAAAGTAATGAAATATTACTGTGCCATAAGGAATGATGAATATTTCAAAGAAATAAAGCAGGGTCAAAAGAATTAACATATAGAATTAAATATAAGCAATCACTACAATTATGTACAACTTTAAATGGCAAAATTCATCAGAAACATTGGTTGGTACTAATTCATGAAGCATACAGCAATACTTTCTACAAAAAGATAGAAAAATATTTATACATAAGTATGCAGTACAATAACTTCCAATTATTCCTTTATGTTGTTTTGTTTAATTGCTTTCAGGGATTGTACATTATACAAGATTCAGTAAGGAGTATGTTGGGGGCAGTTGTTTAAACAATCTAGTCAAATGAAATTTATCAATACAATTATTTTAAGAAAAAAATTTTAATTTTAAACAGGTATTAAGTATTTCCTGAATAAAGAGGTTCAATCCACTGGAAAATTTAGGGTTATTCCTAAATTTAACAATGACATATCTAGAGGAGTTTGATTTAGTTGTAAAATGAACACTAAAGAAATAAATTGCCTCTTTCAACAGCAAAGAGCAAGTGCAGACCACAAGCAGGGCACCCCCTGGAAGGACCTGACTTCCTCCTGTTAGCCTACTCTATCTATTTCCTAACTGCTGAGTCCCTCAGCACCCAAACTGGCAAATGGTAAGATTCTTAAGTAAAAGTGCAATCAAAGAGGCAAAGATTTCCAGAGCTACCAGTAATGCAGCCGCTCCTCCCATCTCCAAAGCAAAATAAAACCAGGAGAAATTTAGGTACTTGAATCTCTCATTAACCCAGGATTATCTCATTAGAGAAAAACTGGACAGCTGGTGCTACTGATAAAGCTCAAAGTGAAATCAAGAAAAATAACAACAGATAATCAACCAGGTTTCTTTCAAGTCATTCATTTTTTTGCCTACAACATTTTCCACTACCATTAATCATATATAAAGTCTGTTTGTGCAATGAATGTCTTGAGATAAAGTATTTTTACACATTCAGTAGTATTAAGGCAAAAAAAAAAACTTTATAAATAACACAGATGACCAGCAATATTCCAGTAGGAATTTATGTATATGCAAACACATTAAATGGCTTATTTGGGATCATGACATATATAAAATGAATTCATCTAATTTTCAAAATAAAAATTTTTTTCCAATCTGATTTTGATAGTTGTCTTTCTCCCCAAAATTCCTTCATTCAATCCTCCATTTCTTAAGTGCCTATTAAGTGCACTCCTCCACTTCCGTCCTATTTGGACTTCGATGTGATGTGGAGCAGAAATGAGATGGATTCTCCAGCAAGAAGAATACAAGCTTCATCTAACAAACAAGAAAGGCTTGGGCTATCCACCTAATTATATTCAGGGAGACTCATCACCAAAGGCTGAATGACAGCTAATGATAGTTTTTTGATCACTGCAATTTACATTAGGGATGGCATTAGTATACTAGGAAGGCACTAGTGAAAAATGGGGATTTTGAAATATAGGAAAAGTACTATGCTGGGCACTCAAGAGAGATGCAAAAAAAAAAAATTGTACCTCTGTCCTCATGGAGTTTATAATCTAGCAACAGGCTGGCTAACAAGGTCCTGACAGACTAAATACTATCTGACCAATTTAAGGCTAAGTACTTTATGACAGCATTTTGTTCAAATGAATCTAATACTTTATAGTCAACAAACATAATGGGATCATGTATTCTCTACAAATGTATGAGTGTCAAGATGTGGTCTGCTATAGAATATTATTTGCAAAAGCCTGCCCAGTCCTTTCTTTTTTTTTTTATTAATTCTTTAATTTATTAATTTGTTTGTTTCCTTTTAATTTACAGGATTCAATTCCACAATTCCTTGAATTTCACATTTTGCCCCCCTCCCTCCCCTTCCCCCCCCATGGCGTCTTATGATCAAGTATAGGATCTGTAGATACTTTCACATTATACAATGGTCAGGTTATAAGGATGGATTGTACCAGCTGGGATGAAAAATGGTATAGAGGACATAAAATCAAATAAGAGAACAAAAAAGATCAGGTATCTTGCTTCCACCTGGATATAAATTTAGTTCTTTCTAGTTCTTTCTCTGGATGCACGTTTTTCTCTCCATCCCCAGTCCTTTCTTAATATTTTGTTGGTGATGCTATATGACTGTGAATCATGAATTACTACAATCTCTGAGGAATCACAAATTGCAGTTCACCCAAAGGGCAATGGAGAAATGCATGGTGGGAGTAAATAGGCTGAAACGTTATTTCCAACGATGAACTGTGGGCCAAAAAACAGCACAAAAAGATATCAAAGAGATGTGTGTCTACAAAAGGATGTGGGCCAGCCATTTAACAAGAGGAAAGAATAACAGATAGGTTACATTGGTAGTTTAAATAATGCCAAAATACACAAGCTCTAAAACTGGGTAGACCTCTTATCAAGGATTTGCAGGAGGACATGAACAACAGCAGAAAAAGATGAGAAGGCCTGGGTGAGTTCTGATCTGCAACTATTAGAGGGAGTATGAACACTGAGGAGATCCACTGAACCATCTGACTGAGGTCTACCTATCTAGGATCATTTTGTAAAATTTTACAATTAACGATTTTCACAATAAGCTATTATGAATATGTATGTAACTCCTTGGAAGTAGGTTGGTCATTGAATGCTTTACAATATGCTTCTAGTTAAAGATAAAACCCCATTTCCTCTATAACTTGGGGAAATGAAGTACAAGAAAAGGAAGTGTTTTGCTTTGGATTCATTTAACGCTTAGTATTGACTAAGTGGTGGGAAATATAAACATAAATAATAAAATCCCTGTCCTGGAGGAATTTACAGTCTAGTAGAGATGGTAAGACAATACAGGAAAATTATTAAAGAAATATACTTTCTAGTATAGTAATTTGTATATCTCTTATCATCCCTAGGAAATGGCAACCTCTAAAGGCAAGGACCATGTCAAATTCACAAAATCTCAGATGAGGTAAGACCTCAGAGGGCCAAACAGCCCAGACACCCATAAAAATGCCCTCTCCACCAAACACAATAACCAATCAACAAGCATTTATTATCTCCTATTCTCCTAAGACATCCCACTTCTGGACAGGGCTAATCTTTAGGAAGAGTTCTAGACCAAAATTTCTCTCTGCACCTTGCACTTGCTCCTCCAAGTTCAATCCTCTGTGCTAAGCAGAAAAAAAGTCTAAACCCTCTGCAATGGAATTGCCTTTCAATTCTTTCCTTAGTCCTCCAAGCCTTGTTTCCCTCCTTGCAACCTAAGATGGCATTAAAATTTCTTAAGGCTATATCGAAATTTGTTCTGAACCTGCAATCTACTAAATATACCAAATCTTTTTCATACAATTCTATCTGGCCACACCTTTTATATACTGCAGATGAGTTTTAGAAAAACAACAACAATTTCACAAGTGTGGAAAAATTAACCTTTACATTTACCCTTACTGAATCTCACTTTATTCTATTTGACTTAACATTTAAGACAGCTCAACTTTTATTTATTCACAGCATTCAAGGCATAAGCCTGCAATTCAAGAGATTTAGATCCCCTCATTACATGAAAACCCAGATGTGTGCCTGTTTAAAACAAAAACAACAAAGGATACAGTGAGGTGTGCACAGTGCTCCATAAATGAATGAACATACTAGGGATACAGCAGTAGTATTTGGAGCTTTTTACATGTATTACCTGTATACCAGGGGTTCTCTGCCTCTTTCAAATCCCTTACCTTTAAGCTTTCAGTAAACAAATCAGTCAACAAGTAACTTCGGATTAGTCAAGTACTATCTTGTGTGGTTTGTCCTTCATTCTTGAAAAGGACCATGACTTCAGGGAGATGATGACATGATTTGCAATTGATATGAGGGAGGAAGGAAGGGAGGGCTGTGCAAGGTCACTGGCCTCACTTTCTCCTCCAGAGCCATCTGGGTCCAGTAGCCAGATATCTATCAGGACAACTGAAGATGGTCCACGATGTAATGGGAGACCTTGGTCCTTTTAAGCTAAGGTCTTTTCAAGTTCTCATTTTGAGTGAGGAAATGCCCATTCAGGGAATAGGCCTTAAGAAGTGAGTCAAGGGATGATCCCTTTAACAAAAAAAAAAAATTAAACTGGGATGGCAAGACCCTCAAGGTTGCTGGCCAAAAGAGAAACAGTTACTATCTCACTCTGAAGCAGGAGAGCCCAAAAAATAACCATCAAGTGGTGTTTGGGCAGAGACCTATTGTTGTCCAATCCATGAGATCCAGAGTGAATTGGGTTTAAGGCTTGGTCTTTGAGAAAGAACTAGGTAGTCTTTGGCCAGCAAAATTTACCTTCCTTTGGGCAGAACTCTTGAGGCTACAAATACTATGAATGAAATAATTCCTGCTCCCAGCTTACATTCTAAGAGGGAGACAGCTCCATCGTTCCCAATTCAATGTGAAAGGAAATAAATTCTAGATTCTCCATATACATGCTCATAAGAAATAAAATTAAAATGTTAATTTCAATCAAACTATATAGTTATTTACCAAATATTCCCACATCCCCTTGAAAAGTTTCTCATAGACCCTGGGCTTATACTTACTTATAAGTATCCAGGTAGAGAACCCTTTTGGCACACAATGAAGCCCCAGTGATTTGAAATGGAGATTAAGATCTTCCTTATAAAAAAAAAAATTAAGATCTGGGGAAATTTCAGGGGAGTTTCACTAAAGGTTTGTATTCTACTAATACCAGAATTCCCTTCCCCACCTCTCTGTATACATGATGCACCCTCACTTCCCTCCCACCCCCACTCCTCCGGCCTGGAAGGGCCTCTTGCCTCACCTCCATTCCTTGAAACTCCCTAATTCCCTTTGAGGCCGAGCTCAAGTGCTATCTCCCACAAGGATATCTTCCTGATTTCCCTCTCCCTTCTCCCCCCCCCTTAGTGTCTTCCCCCACCGTGAAATGACTTTGTATTAATTTTGTATAAATCTAGTGTTTATTTAACTGTAAACATGCTGGACCACACCATATGTAAAATATAAATTTCTTAAGGACAGAGACTATCACTTTTCTGCTTTTGTAGCCAACACCAGCACCTGGTACATAGCAAGCCCTTAATAAACAATTGTTGCACTGAACCTAGGAAATTGAATTTCTTCGATTTGTTATATTCAATCTTCTTGACTATTACTGGAAAACTTTCCATTGGCTAGCTTCCTAAAAAGACTATCAATAAAATTCTTTATCAAATATGTCTTAGGATACTTGGAAAAGAGATAGCCTGTTAAATATAGTACCTGTTACTAATGACAACACTACCAACACAATTAATTTCCACATTTCTATTTTTCAGTCACACAGCTGAAAAAATCAGCTCCTAACTCATTAATCACCTGTGTCTGGTTCTAAACTTTCTGGATCACATCTTGAACAAACTTAAAAACCTGAACGGAAATTTCATATAGAAATTTTTAAGGTCCAAAGAAAATTTTAGCATCCCTCCTGACTGAAGAATCTATATTAATTTCAGTTAATTAAATATGAGCACATACCAATTTTTACCCTTTCTCCTTTCCCTGTGATCTAGACCACTGAAAGGCCAATGAATTTTTATTTGAAATGTGTAACTTAAGAACTGGAAAGAATCACAGGAAGCTGTCGACCTCTGCTAAAGAATGAATTTACAATATCACTGTTTTAACTAAAGGAAACACAACTCAAACACAAATACGCTCTTGATTTTTCAGTCCTGGTTGGTTAGTTAAGAGAGTTGGTAGAATAAAGCTTTACAAGGAATACTTTCTCCTCAAAAAGAACTAAAAGTTTTGACTCCACCCCCCCCCCAAGAAAGTCACTTCCAGAATTCTGGGTAGGGATAGTAATAAATGCCACCCTATATTTAAGAAATGGAAAACAAAATGAAGACATTGAAAACAAGATCCAATGAAATAATAATTGTAAAGCCCTTAACACATTGCCTGGTACACAGTAAGGGCTATATAAAAGTTATTGTTATTGATTTAGGCTTCATATAGAAAACTAATTTCTAAAAATTTCAATATCCAGAAGGCAAAGAATTGATAAGATTTACAGAATGGAAAGAGGACTGTAGCCTATATCTTAATTTTTCAATAGGAATTTATATTACATGAACAGAACTGGTATTAAATGGGACTTTAGAAAAGGAAAATGGTGGCTTGAAGTAAAAGGCCAAACCAACAAAGGTTTCATTCAAATTCAGACAGACAATGGAAAAAGAGTAAGGAATAAAAGAACTGCCATATATCTTCACGATGAGCCATAAAACCCTCTATGATAATACTCAGAGCATAACCATTTATTTCAGTTTTCCCTAAAAGCAGAAAGAACAAAATAGCAGCTGTGAAACCATCCAAATTACTTTAAAAAAAAAAAGCTTAGCATCTTTCAAAAAAATCTCCAATACTCATGCCAGAAAGTCTCCAAAGACTATTCAATTATGACAGAGTATAGTCAAGAAAACAACCACATGACAGTCACTATCGTGAGGCTAGAAACCAATCCATCAGCAATTTGTTCCACATGAGATCACTTTCTCTCTCAAAAGAATGCCTGTTCCTAGGAAGAATAAACCTGTTCAGCCAAAATCTCACCAGTAAGAGCTTGAAGATGAAATTCTAAGGACAAGTCTAGGACCCCAATATCTGCATAGGTAAGGTGACAATACAATCCTTAGCAAACTTTATTATTGTGTGTGTGTGTGTGGTCATAATACCAAAAAATAACCCTCTGATTCTACAGAATCCTAAAAATTAATAATATAGATAATTAATCTTTCAAATTGACAGACTGTTAAAAGTGCATTTTTCTCAAATGCCCAAAACCATCTCACTAGGAAGTAGGACTGAATCTGCCACCAAAGTACCAGCAAGCACTATGATAGAAGGTAACAGGGAAGTGGAATGAACCCTGGATTTGTGATTCTAGAGACCTGAATTCAAATCTATACTGTGTGAGCATGAATGAGTCATATGACCTCTAAATACTTCAGTTTCCTTGAACAAGTTGGCCATGAGGAAAGTGCTTTGTAAACTTTGAAGCACTATATAAATATAAAAACTATTATCTCTCATATGCATATGCCCTATAGCATTTCAAAGCTTACAGAGTGATCTCTTCCCTCCTCTGCCCCCCATCCTGAAGCATGTTACAGTCAATGATGGTGTCAGAACCTTTGCAGAGTTCCAGTACCAAGACCAGTTGTCACCTCTCCTGAGCTTCATTTTCCTCTTCTTTAAAGTGGGAATAATAATAATTGCAGAGTTGCAATGAAGAAAACACTCTGTAAATATTTATAGAGGTAGCACAGGCAGTGAAGAAGGAAGAGAACAGAATTAAGAGTCAGAAGATGCGGGTCCAAATCGAGGTTTTGCCACTTACTGGCCCCAGAAGACCCTGGGCAGGTCTTCTGGTCCTCCATTTCCTCCTCTGTTAAAACAAAGTGGTTGATCCCTTCTGCTTCTAGAGGTACCTAGGTGCTGTACTTGGAAATCCACAAGACCTGAGTTCCAATCCCGACCCAGTGCTTTACCAGCTGGGTGACCCCAGACCTCTCAGCCTCAGTGTCCTCATCTGTAAACCAGGGATGAGAGCGTCTACCTCCCAGGGTGGTGGTGAGGACAACCTGGGATAACGAGTAAAATGCTATGTAAATGTTGGCTATTGTTATTGCCATAACAGGCTATATCATTGATAAGAATTAATAATAACATCTAGGAGCCTAGGAAAGGTGAGGTACCCCTTGCCAGGCAATCTCTGACCGAGGACCCTGCATGAGCTGCACAGAAGGGGAGGGGGACGAGGAAAATGAAAAAACTTCTTGGAAATCCTCCATCCCCCTTCATTTCCCCCCCCCCGTCTGCACCCCGACATCCTCGAGCCCCAGAGCCCTCCTCGGGAAAACGAGGGGCTCGAGCCCCAGCACCAGATCCGCCGCCAGAGGTCCCGGTTTCGAACTTGCAGGGTGACCTTGGGCGAGTCCCTCGCCCCCTGGGCCTCAGTTTCCCCACCCGTCAAAATCACCCCGTTCCCTGACACGTATGGGGAGCCCCTTCCCGCGGCGGGGCCTCGGGACCGCCCGGCCCGGGGATTCCGGAGGCGCTGCCGCAGACAAAGAGGCTGCGGCGGCTGCGGCGCCAGGACCGTCCCCTCAGGGACAGCTCCGCGCCGGCCCGGCTCGGCCCCGGCCCCAGCCCCAGCCCCAGCCCCAGCCCCGGCCCGCCTCGCCTCACCTCACCGTGCACGGCTTGGGATGCTCGCGCCGCTCCCGCTCCCGCCGCCGCCCGAGGAACAATGGCAGGAGGCGCCGCCGCCTCGCGGGCTGCCCGCCTGACTGACTGACTGACCAACCGACCGCCAGAACCAGCGAGCGGGCGAAAGAAGGGAGGAAGGAAGGAACGGGCGGCCTGGCGCGCGCCTCCCCCTGCCGACAGTCCCCGGCGGCGCCGCGGCCCCGGCCCTCGCGGCCCTCACGCGCGCCCGCACGCCTCCCCCCTCCCCCAGCCCCTCCTCAGCTCTCCCCCCTCCGTGCCCCACAACATTGTAGTAAACTCCGATTGGGCCGCGCTCAAGGGAAGGAGGGGGCCGGGCCCGCGGGCCTCCAGCCCATTGGCTGAGGCCAAGCTCCGGCTTCGCCCCTCCCGCCCCCCCTTCCTGAGACCAGTAAGGAGGAGGAAGGGGCGGGAGGGGAGAGAAGAAAAGGGGAGGGGGGGGAGGAAAGGAGCTGGTGGCGCGTGCGCACGCGCGGGCCGAACCCTTGCTCCAAACCCGGGCCGGGTTCTAGCTCTCGCGCCGCACCCACGTGGGAAACTAGCCCGCTGGGACCCGGGCCTTTCCGCCCGGGGAAGGGAGCGGGGGACCGTTCCAGCCCCGGGAAAGGCCGGCAGGCAAAAGGCAGAGAAACATAAGGGGAGACAGCTGGAAGCAGGGATGCCGAACGCGCTAGCCCCACCCCTGAGCCCTCCTCTGTAGTGCGGCACTTTTGCCCATTGGCGGAACGTGGAGGGAGCCTGGCACCTGCACCTAGCACCTGGCACTCGCTCCGGCTGGCCCTGAGCCAGGCCCGCCAGGGCATCTGGAGAAGGGCTACTCGGCATCTGATTCACCTAATGTAAAAGGGGTCTGAAAATCCTCCCTGGGCCTCAGTTTCCTCCTCTGCCATTCGAGTTTGGAGCACGATATCTTTAACCATCCTTCCAGCTCTGACTTCCTAACACTGTCTCCCCTCACCCCCTTCCCAAAGGTGGTGCCCTACACACCTCGCTACCCAATCCTGATTGCCTGGTGCTGGCATGTTTAACAACAAGCTCTCTGGAAGAAAAAATATAGTATACACGTATGTGTGCCCACGGCATAACTTTAAAGTGTAATCTGCATTGTTAACATTCTGTCCATCACTTTCTTGTCTCCAGACAATCAACCAAACAGTAAGTCAAGTATTGACTTGTAGTGATTATCGAATTCCTAGGTTTAAGTGGTGAAGTGGATGGAGAAGCTTGCCTTGGAGTCAGAAAGACCCGAGCTCAAATCCGGCCTTAAACCCTTGCTAGCTGGGTGATCCAGCAAGTCACTGCCCCCCGTTTGCCTCAGTTTCCTCATCTGTAAAAATGATCCAGAGAAGCAAATAGCTAACCACTTCAGTATCTTTACCAAGAAAACCCCAAATGGGGTCATGAAGAGTCAGACTCGACTGAACAAGTGCACATGAAATTTTAACAATTGGCCCCCCCTCACCTAGCAGGCTCCTGCTTTAATGCTGGTCTGATTCTTAGCAGAATCCCATAGTTCGAACCTAAGAACTTCCCAGCTTACCAGGAGTCTCCCACATTATTCCTCTCTCACTCTGTGAACAGCTGTCCTAGGCCTAACTGCTGCTTCCCATAATCCACATTCCATCTCCCTTCTACTTGCTTTTGCATTGGCTGTCCTACTTCATTCCTGGAATCGACACTACCACTCCCTTCTCACCCCAGACCCTCAGAGTCCTTGGTTTCCTTCAAGGTACTTCAAGTTGTTGTTGTTTAAGGGGCGGCTAGGTGGCAGTGAGTAATCAGTGGCCCCTGAATTCCGTTCCAGCCTCAGACACTTAACACAAAAAGACTAGCCGTGTAACCTTGGGCAAGTTACTTAACCCCAATTGCCCTCCAAAAGGCAAAAAAAAAAAGTTGTTGTTCAGTCTTTTATGTTCATATTTGACTCTTCTTGACCCCATTTGGGGTTTTCTTGGAAAAGATACTGGAATAGTTTGCCATTTCCTCCTCTAGGCTAATTTTACAGATTAGGACATTGAGGCAAATGGGGTTAATCGACTTGCCCAGGATCACACAACTAGTTTCAGAGGCCACATTTGAACTCTTATCCTCCTAACTCCAGACCTGTCACTCTCCATTTCACCACCTACCTGTACCACTTTATAAATAAAGACCTTCCTGATGCCTCCTTTCTCCAAACCCCTCTCCCAAGCAGGATGGTACAGTGATTAGAAAGTCAACCAATAAAATCAGAAAGACGGGTTCAAATTCTGCCTGACAGATACTACCTTCGTGACTCTGGGCAAGTCAATTAGCCTTCAGTGTTCTAGGCAACTCTCCAAGACTAGAATTTGCAGATAAGGTACCAGAAGTGATAGAGGAAGTTTCTTCACCTGGCAAGGACTTCACAAATCCATTCTCTCTCTCTTAATCCCTCTCCCTCCCTCCCTCTTCTCCCTCTCCCCCCCCCTCCCTTCCCTCCTCCCCCTCTCTCTCCTATCTCTCTTCCCTTTCTCTGTCTCCCTCTGTCTGATTCTCTGTCTCTGCTCTCTCTCTCTGCAGTCTCCTCATTAGTATTCAAACTCTGTATCTTTCTATCCCCAGACAGTACCCAACATACACAGTAAATGTTTATTAATAAATGTTTGTTGACTAATAGTGGTGCTGTGGGAAAAGCACTGGATTTGGAGGAACCGGGTTCAAATACTGACCCTTCCTCTTTTTAACCTGTATGGCCTTAGGCAAGTCATCTAATTTCTCTGGGCCTCAGTTTCCATGGTCCCTTCCAACTCTATGAGCAGATGATTCAGTATTAGTGTTAGAAAGTACCTTCAAAACCACCTGGTCCATTCCCCTTATTTTACAGATAAAGAAATCAAAGCCCAGAGAGGAGATAGTGACTAGCTAATAAGTAAGAACCATGACCAGAACCCATCTCCCAATTCCCATCCCAGTGCTCTGTTCACAATTACCGTTGCCTTTCAAAGGTCTTATTGGCTTCCTTTACAGGGGACTTAGTGACTAGGGAGGATTTTGTGTAGGTTTTTTTTTTTTCTGGGTGAGGAAAGAGGTTCAAAATGGTATGAATATAGATGGCTCTGGGCATCTTGGCCTTGCAGAACTGCTCTGCTCAGCACCGAAGGGACTGGTAATTGGCTGGCTGTATGTATAGCAGTTTGTGCTTGACACCATGGGACCCACAACATGTCACTTCCCCACTAAAGAAATGTCAGTGGCTGCCTCCTGCCTCTGGGATAAAATAGAAATTCAACTTCGGACTTTACCATCTGTCTCCAACCTACCTTTCCAGGCTGATGGCACACTGTTCTTATCCACACTCCAAATCCCAGCAAACTGGACTATCTGTGGTTTCCTCAAATCAACTGTCCATCCCCTGTGTCACCTCTATTCCCCACTGCCTAGGAAACCACAGCCTCACCCCACTCCCAGAATCCCTCACTTCCCTTAACACAGCTCATGAACCACCTTCTCGTGAAAAACCCTTCCAGATCCTTTCCTTATCTACCAACTGTTTTTGCATCTCCATTACCTAGTACAGTGCCTGGCACATAATAGATGTGTCAAGCAATCAAGAAGAACTAGCCCTGAAGACAGGAGGACCTAAGTTCAAATCTGACCTCAGACACTTGATACTTACTAGCTGTGTGGCCGTGGGCAAGTCATTTAACCCTGATTACCTGGGGTGGGATAGGGAGGGGGCATTTATGAAACACCAGCCAGATGCTGTGCTGGGAACACAAGTACAAAATAACCCCTACTAGCAAGGAGCTAACATTCTAATGAAGGAGACAACAAGGCCATATATTTAAAAAAAAACACACACAGCATAATATAAAAGGAACAATACAAATATATAGACAGTAAATACAAAATTGGGAGGGGAAGCAATATTTGCCAAATCTGCAGAGGGAGGGAAGGAAAGAGGCAGACTTCCTGCCATCAGGAAACTAATACTAGGTGTCCCAAAATAAGACTAAAAACTACATTAAGACTTTTGGGACAGCCCAATTTCTGTGAAAGGAAAATGTTCACAAAGCCTACTACTAGTGAATGTAATATAAGCAAATTAGGGGAGTGTGGAATATTTTGCCTGGCAGATCTATGGATAAGGGAAGAATTTAAGATCAAATAAGAGATATGGATATGGAATATAAAATAGATCATTTTGATTATATTAAATTTAAAAGGTTTTGCACAAATAAAACCAATGAAGCCAAGATTAGAAGAAAAGTAGGAAACCAAGGGGAAATTTTTAAGTTAAGTTTCTCTGATAAAGGCTTGATTTCTCAAGTATATAAAAAACTGAGCCAATTTTATATGAATATGAGTCATTCTCCAACTGATAAATGGTCAAAAATATGAATAGACAGTTTTCAGAAGAAATCAAAGCTATCTTATAGTTATATGGAAAAAATGCTCTAAATCTCTTGAGTAGAGAAATGAAAATAAAACTACTTTCAAGTTTTTTTTGTTGTTGAGTTGTTTCAGTCATGTCCAATTCTTTGTGACCCCATTTGGGGTTTTCTTGACAAAGATACTGGAATGTTTTGCCATTTCCTTGTCCAGTTCATTTGACAGATGAGAAAACTGAGACAAACAGGGTTAAGTGACTTATCCAAGGTCTCATAGCTAGTAAGTATGTGAAGCCAAATTTGAATTCAGGAAGATGGCCTTCCTGACTGTACGCCCATGGAGGTACCACCTCACATCTATCAGATTGGCTAATATGACAGAAAAAGAAAATGACAAACATTGAAGGGGATGTGGGAAAATCAAGATACTGATTCATGGTTGGTGGAGTTGCATACTGAGCTAACCATTCTGAAGAACAATTTAGAACTATACCCAAAGGGCTATAAAACTGTGCATAATCTTTGACCCAGCAATACCACTACTAAGTCTGCATCCCAAAAATATCAAAGGAAAAGGGCCAATAAGTACAAAAATATTTACAGCAGCTCTTTTTGTGGTGGCCAGGAATTGGAAATTGAGGGAATGTCCATCAGTTGGGGAATGGCTGAACAAGTTGTGGTATATGAATATAATGGGATACTATTGTGCTATAAGAAATGGTGGGCAGGTAGACTTCAGAAAAATCTGGGAAGACTTATGTGAACTAATGAAAAGTGAAATGAGCAGAACCAGGAGGACACTGTACACAGTAATAGCAACACTATATGATAATCAACTATAAATTTAGGGTTACCTATTCTTATCAATACAATGATCCAAGACAATTCCAAAAGTCTCAAGATGAAAAATGCTATCCACCTCCAGAGAAAGAACTGATAGAGTCTGAATGCAGATCAAAGCATACTTTTTTACTTTGTTTATTTTAGGGGTTTTTGTCTGTTTTCTTTTGCAAGATGGCTAATGTGAAAATGTTTTGCATGACTGCACATGTATAATCTATAGAAAATTACTTGTCTTCTCAAGGAGGGGGGAGAGGTGGAAGGGAAAAAATTGGAATTCAAAATTTTAAAAATGGAATGTTAAAAACTGTTTTTACATGTAATCAAGAAAAAATAAAATAAGCAAAATTAAGTAAATGTAATGAAAAGGATGGAGGGACAATGTCCCAGTAACCAATTCTAAAGCAATCCATCAAGTGGGGAAGAAAGAAGTGAGAGAGACATACTCAATCCAGGTCCCAAAGTGTTATCCTAGGGCTTCAGGCTAAAGCCTGCCCCACCCCCTGCACAACTGTCTTCAGCCCTCATAAGTAGTCCTCAAAACCAGATGTCATGGCCCACTTAGAGGTCCAGCCCTGGCCACAGAGGCTCCCCTGAGAACCTGGGGTTCAGGACCCCAACCTGGCCTCTAGGACTCTGGGATAATGGTGCTTCAGCTCCCATCTGCAGTTGCTCTAACTCCAGACCTTGACCCCTCATAGTCCCCACACCTGCCAGCTGAGCCTCCTCTAGCCCTGCCCCCAACATTCTCTCCTCTGTTTAATTCAATGCCACTGACAGTGACTAAATATTCCATGCCTTCTGCCTTCTAACCCCTATGTTGGGGCAGGGGAGGTCACAGTAGTAGATTCTACATAGACCCAGTTCACAAAGACCTTACAATTTAAGATCTTAGCATAGAGAGCTAGGAGAGACCCCAGAAGGGTATCTTGTCCTCATTTTACAGATGAGGAAAACCAGGCTCAGAAGGTGATTTACCAGAAGCCCAGAAGGTGATTTAACTATGGTCATACATAAAGAATCTAACCAGAATTCAAATTCCTTACTCTGATTCCTCATCTATGGCTCTTTCCACCAGGAAGGTAAGAACAGAAATGACTGGGATATCAGACAGAATGACATAATCAGGAAAGAAAGATCCAGGCAATATCCTGGAAGAAAACTTGGAATGCGATGGGGGGAATCAGAAAGGGCTTTATGGAGAAGGTGGTATCTGAGCCAGCAGTCAGGTCTTAAATCCTTTCCTTCTGGCCACAAAATCTGACACCTAAGATATTTCTCAGTTGGGAGAAGGGGGGGCCAGGGGAATTAAAAAGCAGTCCTAATCCTTCAGCTCCCTAGGGTGAAGAACAGGAGAGAAGGTTTATAGAGACCCGTAAGGGGTGGTAACCTGGAAGGGGCTTGTGTGACACCTGTAATTGAGGGGATTAGAACAGCAAGTGGCTAATTGTGGGAATTTGGTAAACCAAACTGACTTCATCTTGTGACTCAATTCCAGAGCTAGCTCAGTTCCCTTTCTATTCAATTATAAGTCTGGTCTATCCTCTGTGTCACCCCTATTTCCCACTGCCTAGGAAGTGGAAACCCCACCCCACCCCCCCAGAATCCCTCACTTCCCTTAAGACTCAGCTCACGAACCACCTTCTAGTGAAAAACTCTTCCAGAGTCTTTAAGAAGATTTTATTCAAATGTGGGAAATGTATGAAAATGGTATTGCATTGTTTGAACCTAGACCCGAATGGCTGGGAAGCTGGACCACTTCTACCTGTTGTTTTAGAGACCCTTAACTAAAGACTTAGATTATGGTGACCAGAGATCTGGTCAGATAAAAAGATTGATGCAAAGAGTTTTCTCACAATTATACATCTCAAGCAACCCACATGTCTTATCTGAAAACTGACTTCGTACTGGTCAGTCGATTACTATTTCCATGTTGCTTTGACTGGATACAGACATTTGGGCAGAGCGGGACATGTCTTTTTCTGATTTCAGGGAATCGCACCTCTTCACTATTCCCCTCCCAACTTGGAAAGTCCTTTATTTTTCCTTCAATTAGAAAACAGATGACCTAATTTTGTATCCTGGTTAAGTGCTTTAATTTATTGGTCTTATTTGATTGTTTTTAATGCATAAAAATCTGTTTCCCCTTGTATTCAGGGTCTAGCCCTAAACTGAGGAAGTCTGGTCCTAATTTATTATGCAATTGGCATGCATTGTTTAAGAAATCAACATGCTTGGAAGCTAGAACCTTTGGTTTCTTACTCATTTCATCTTTCACTAGCCACAGATGAAAGAGGGGAGATGGGGATTGAGTCTGGCCTGACAGATTCTGAATCCAAAGGAATCCTTCCAGAATCTGGGACACAGAGAGATTAGAGGCACAGCTGTTCCTGAACTTGGAGGGGGAAGCAATGCTATTTGGATGATGGGGACTACTGTGGCATTATCTGCTTTTTGTATCCCCAACACCTAGCTGTGCTCCTCACATACAGTAAGCACTTCCTAACAGCTTGTTCGTTGGTTGATTAGATTCGACAGTGACCAGCCCCCAGTCTGCTTGGGGATGGAAGAGGACTTTTACATTTGCAGACCTGACCATAAGATACTTGTTATTGACTCCCAGATGGCCTCTTCTGAACAAAGGGAAGGTACAGAAGAAAAAGGGGAAGAGGAAGCAACCTGTTGGTCCCTATGAAAGGGAAGAGAATTCAAGGTTCCAAGCAGGAACTTCTATGGTCCTTGGTACATATAACCAGAAAAGGCCTTAAAAGATCATACGGCAGCCCCACCCCACCCCTGTTTTACTGATCTGGAATCTGAGTCCATGAGAAGTGAGACAACTGACCCAGAATCACATCAATTGATGGCAGCGCTAGGATTAAACCCTAGGTGTCCTGACTCCCTCTTCAGGGCTCTTTCCTCTATACTGACCCAAGCACATCTGGCTTCCTAAAACCCAGTCCGAATTAACACCACTATGCTCCAGGACTCCCTCACATCAGAGAGGCAGGCATTTCCTAGGACACTACATTATAGACACTCTCAGACATGCTCACTGTATCAGATGTTATAAGCTCATTGTTTTTCTTTGAAACCAGGGAGGCTTCAATCTGGAGGGCAGATTGAAATAACTGATATAAAGACAAAAAACATCAATAAACTTTTTTTTTAAGCAATTTAGAAAAACAGGAGAGAGTCAGATAGTGGAAAGGTCACACTGGTTCTGGAATCAAAGGACTTTAGTTCAAAATTCCACCTGTGAAGACCCTGACTGGGTAAAGTCACAGCCTTGGACCTCAGTTTCTCCCCATGATGAGGTCCCTTCCAGCTCTAGACCTCTGATCTTGGATCCCTCCTGTCCCCAGGGAAGAGCTAGGGAACAGATTTCAGCGATAGTTCTAGGCCACTGAAATCAGAGGAGAAACAGCAATGCTAGAGTCTCTGGGGATGGAAGGGAGAGGGAGGAGGGGAAGAAAGAGCCTTATCCAGGGCAGCCATAAGCAGGGGACCTGGCCTAGACCTGGTTGGTCACCAAGCACTTCATCAAGCTCTGGACCTCAGTTTCCTCATCTATCAAATGGGGATAATCCCTGCCCTACCTTCTTCACAAGGTTGTTGGGAGGATCAAAACAAGCTAATGGCTGTGAGTGTTCTTTGGGAATTAAATCTCCCCAAATGAGTGGAATCAGGTCAGTTATCATCACCATCATTTTAATCTTCTTTCAAATGAAAAGTCAAAGGCTCAGAAAAAAATCCTCATACTATTTTTAAAGCTCAGGGCAATCAAGTCTTTCCCTTGTCTCCTTTTGAGGGTTCTAGTACTGGTCTAGCTTCTGTGACTTTGAAGAATTTGTTTATCCCTAAGCACCCACCTTGGCTCTGACATCCTGTGTTCCAAGGGCCCTCCCAGCTTTGACATTCTTCGTTCTAAGAGTCCTCCCAGCTCTGACATCCTGGGTTCTAAAGTCATTCTCAGCTCTGACATCCCGTGTCCTAAGGGCCTCCCAGCCCTGACATCCTGTGTCCTAAGGGCCTCCCAGCCCTGACATCCTGTGTCTTAAGGGTCCTCCCAGCCCTGACATCCTGTGTTCTAAGGGCCCTCCCAGTTCTGACATTCTATGTTTTAAAGTAGTCCATAAGACAAAGCTCTTCTCCAGCCATGCCATTTCCACTCAGGCCAGCATCTCCACTGCGTCCCCATTAGAAAACTGTACTCTGCCCCTGAACCACCATTAATTAGTCCATTTTATAGCAAGCACCAAAATGGCTTTGATAGGTCAACTTCAACCTTACTTTGCTTAGTTTCAGGCCTCCTCAACAAGTCCCAGACATCTTCAGCTATACTACAACACATATACATCCCCTCCCTTTCCAGCTCCCATTTATGTATTGTCTTCTCCTATTAGGATGTAAGCTTCCTTAAAAACAGGCAGTTTTCAGATGAAGAAATCAAAGCTATCTATAGTCAAATGAAAAAATGCTTTAAATTACTATTGATTAGAGAAATGCAAATTAAAACAACTCTGAGGTACCACCTCACACCTATCAGATTGGCTAATATGACAGAAAAGGAAAATGATAAATGTTGGAGGGGATGTGGGAAAATTGGAACACTACCGCTGTTGGTGGAGTTGTGAACTGATCCAACCATTCTGGAGGGCAATTTGGAAATACGCCAAAAGGACCCAACAATACTACTATTAGGTCTGTATCCCAAAGAGATTAAAAAATAAAAGGACATATATGTACAAAAACATTTATAGTAGCTCTTTTGTGGTAAAAATGAATTGGAAATAGAGGAGATGTCCATCAATGGAGGAATGACGGAACAAGTTGTAATGGAATACTATTGTGCTAAAAGAAATGATAAACAGAATTTTTTTTTTTCAGAAAAACCTGGGAAGATTTACATGAATGGAAGCAAAGTGAAATGAGCAGAATGGGGAGAAGAACATTGTAACAGCAATATTGTAAGGATGATCAACTGTGGAATGACTTCGTTTTTCTCATCAATACAATGATGTGAGACAATTCTGAAGGACTTATAATGAAAAATTATATTCTCCAGAGAAAGAACTGAAGGAAGATCAAAGCATACTGGGGTGTTGTTGTTATTGGGGTTTTGTTTTTTTTTGCTTTCTTTAGTTTTCTTGAGGTTTTTTTTTGTGTTTTTCACAAGACTAATATGGAAATATGTTTTATGTGACTACACAGGTATAACCTTTATCAAACTTCTTGCCTTCTCAATGATGGGGAAGAGAAGGGAGGGTGAGAGAGAATTTGGAACTCAAAATTGCTTTTTAAAAAATGAAGGTTAAAAATTGTTTTTATAAGTAGTTGGAAAAAAATGAAATATTTTTTAAAATATTTAAAGAACGTAAGCTTCTTGAAGGTAGAGATTCTCTTGCTTGCTTTTCTCATTTGAATCCCCAGTGCTTAATAAATGCTCCATAGCCAGTTTCTGATACTCTGTGTTCTATGGGTCCTCCATCTCTGACACTCTCTGGTATCCCCTAAGCCATTTGGAGCCTACATAGAAGTGGGTGGATAGGGCAATGTTGATAGTCAAAGTCGATGCAAAGATGGGGCAGCTAGGTGGCACAGTGAATAGAGCACTGGCCCTGGAGTCAGGAGGATCTGAGTTCCAATTGGGCTTCAGACACTTGACACTTACTAGCTGTGTGACCTTGGGCAAGTCACTTAATGCCAACTGCCCTGCCCTCCTCCCTAAAAAAAAAAAAACAAAGTAGATGAGATCTTCAGCTAGAGAAGGGAGAGGAAGCTGTGGGTCACCCCTGCACCACCTCATTCGCAGACACAGTTCCCTACTGGTACTGTCTTTACCAGGAAGCAAGGCACAGTGCTCTTACTGGACAGACCCTTCTCTGAGCATCAGAATTAGAAACCCAGAATTTTAGAGATCATCCTTGAGTGAAAATCCAACAGATAAGAGCCAAAGCTATAGAGTGGGGCCATCTGTGTTCTTTGGGCCTCTGTCCCCTCATCTGACATGAGTGGCTACACCAGGTGGTCTTCTAGGGGCTAGAGGATCTTAGGTCAAATCTAGAAGTGATCTTAGGGACCATCTAGTCCTACCTCCTCAGAGGAAACTGAGGCCCAGGACAATGAAGGGACTTGCCCCAGGTGACACAGTAGTAAGGGGAAAAGCTGTGATTGGAACTCAGGACATCTCTACCAGAGCCATCTCCCCCTACCCTGCCCATGGCTGGGACTACATCCTTGGGATTTTCTTCTCCAGATATACCTTAGATTCCCCCAGAAACAACCAAAGAGAGCCTAAAGGCAGATACAATCAGGGTCAGGGATCTCCTGGGCATAATAGACTCAGACTCAAGGCTTGAAATCAAAAGGTCCATTGTCTAATCCCAGTTTTATGTTTAAAAAAAAAAAAAACAAAGCTCATTCAATTACTTGAGTGAATTCCCCCAGCCTCAGTTTCCAGATTTGTAAAAAGTGAGAGGGCTGGATGAGATGATCTCTAAATCCTTTTTGCTAAAGACTTGTGGTCTGGGCCTCCAATAAAGAACTGTGTGGCACAGTAAAAGAAGTGCTGGGTTGAGAATGAGAGGACCTGAGTTCAAATTCTGGTCCTGCTTCGTGGGTTACCTTGAGCAAGCAATTTCCCTTGTCTAAGCCTCAGTTTCCTGCTCTGTAAAAAAAAAAAGGTCATGCTAGATGACCTCTAAGGTGTGTTTTAGCTCTTGGCCCCACAAGGATGACTCATAGCACCAGGTCAGAAGAATGGGGTGTTGGGAAAAGAGGGAAGTCTGATGGAAGAGGGGATAGAGCAGCAGAAACAAACAGGCTAGAGACCCACAGCGCCGTGGCGACAGCCGTGGAGACAGGCACCCGAGCATCCTTGGCGTCTAGCCATCCCCCACTTTATGCTCCCAGGCAGCTGCCTAATTGACTTAGTGCTGCCTTCCAACTTTGGCTGGGGGTGGGGACAACAAAAAAATTGTAATAAAAGGAAAAAAATCTTGCTTCTGCTGAGCACACTTTCAAAGCAAGGGCTTGCCGGGTGGGTGCTGTTTGCCAAACACACCACCCCAGCATGGCTTTCCGCTGCTATTTCTGCTGCCATACAAAAGGGCCTTGTCGGGGTAACCCTCCTGTCTCTAAATGCTAATTACAAGTAATGATATAATAACTGTTGTGGGCCCAGCAGTGAAACAGCACTGACTCAAAACACTACATATTTTAGGAACAACAAATTGGGACTCCCATTGAAATGAAGGGCTTCCTTCTCACCAAGGGGGCATATGTCAGGGTTGGAAGGAAATGTTAGAACACAGGATGTCAGAACTGGGAGGACCCTTAGAACCCAGAATGTCAGAGCTGGGAGGGGCCTTAGGACACAGGATGTCAGAGCTGGGAGGGCCCTTAGAACACAGGAT
>NW_027187400.1:3464063-3529727 GCF_028583685.1 Petaurus breviceps papuanus
TTAGGACACAGGATGTCAGAGCTGGGAGGGCCCTTAGAACACAGGATGTCAGAACTGGGAGGGATCTTAGAACACAGGGTGTCAGAGCTGGGAGGGGCTTTAGGACACAGGATGTCACAGCTGGGAGGACCCTTAGAACACAGGATGTCAGAGCTGGGAGGGGGGGCCTTAGAACCTAGTATGTCAGAGCTGGAAGGGTCCTCAGAACACAGAATGTCAGAACTGGGAGGGGCCTTAGAACACAGGATGTCAGAGCTGGAATAACCTTAGAACACAGAATGTCAGAGCTGGGAAGGGTCTTAGGACATAGACCAAAAATCAAACAAAGTCATTTTAGAAAAAGTGCTGAACTCTAAGTCATGGGCCCTGAGTTCCATTCACAGCTTTTCCCCTTACTACCTGGGTGACCTGGGGCAAGTTCCTTCATTGTCCTGGGCCTCAGTTTCCTCATATGTAAAATGAGGAGGTAGGACTAGTTGATCCTCTAGCTCCTAAGAGACCACCTGGTGTAGCCACTCATGTCACAGATGAGACAGCAGAGGCCCAAAGAACTTAAAGGGCATCCCTGAGGCCACACGTTCATGGTGGATGTGATTCCCCATCGCAGGGCTCTTTCCCTTCTCTGATCCTGCCACTCGAGTGTGCATTGGCCAAGCCAGGACTACATCTGGACTGACAGACATTCCTGCTCTCCGGGGCCTAGGCTAAGATGGACTCAGGGGAGGGACCTGGAAACTCCAAGCTGGGGTTTAACCGCAATGCCCTACGAGAAGCGTCATGCTGGGCCCCCGGAGACACAGACTAGTCCCAGGTCAGCCCCCTTCCCACGCTGAGCATGTCATTCCAGCTCTGGGTCTCGGATCCCTCTGCTGTAGAACAAGGAGAATGGCCCAATGATAGCATGGATGTATGGAGCACCTTAATGTTCACAAATTATGCACATTGTCTCATTGGATCCTCACTGCAACCTGCTGAAATGAATCAGGTGGGCCCAAAGTTAGAAATGTCTAAGGCAGGATCTGAACCCAGGGCTTTCTGTCTCCAGAAAACAACACCAACCTAACCGCTGTGTGACAGCTTGGGATCTGTTGTCCTCATGAGCCTTACCAAAGAGCCCACAGAGAGTATGGGGGCCCAAGGAGACATGGGAGCAGCCTCGTTCCCTTCCAGGGCTAATCGCAGGGCAGTCATGATCTTCCACTCCAAACTCACTGAATATATCCACCAAGGACACCTAATCTTATGATAACCTTAATCAAGAAAAGTGGGTCCCAGTCCAGGATCAAATATCAATACCTTTGGTATTTAAAGCCCTTCACAACCTGGCCCCTTCCTCTCTTTCTAGTCCTCCTTCCACGACTACCATGTACTCTACACTCAAGCTTTACTGGCCTACTTGGGGTTCCCTGCAAATGATACTCTTTTCCCATCCCTGTAGCCTTGTACTGGCTCTCTTCCCCCCCTCACCATGCTCATAATGGTCTCCCTCCTCTTACAATAACAACTAATAATAATAGCTAGCATTTACAGAGTACTAAGATTTGCTGTTGAACCTCACCATAATCTTGGGAGGTAGGTGCTGTTATTAGCCCCATTCTACAGATAAGAAAACAGAGGCAAATAGAGGTGAAGTGACTTGCCCAGGGTCACACAGCTAGTAAGTGTCTGAGGTCACATTCGAACCCAAGTCTTTCTGACTCTAGATCCAGCACTCTATCCACAATGGCACCAGCTAGTAACCTCTTAATTTCCCTGACTTCTTTCAAAAAATCAGCTCAAACCTCACCTTCTGGAAGGGATCTTTCCCTCTCAGATTAACCTTCCACTTACTCTACCTCTTGTTTGCATGCATGTTTTGCATGGTTTTTTTCCTCATTAGATTGTGAGCTCCTTGAGGACAGGGATTGTTTTTGCCTTTCTTTTGAGTCCCCAGGGCTTAACGTACTACTTGGCAATTAATGCTTGTTCACTGATTGGTTCTGCTACTGATTTGTTGTGTGACCTTGGACAAGTCACAACCTCTCAAAGTCTTATTTTGCTCATATATAAAAATGAGGGGGTAGGACAAAGACAGCTATATGGTATAATAGACATAATAGAGGCCGGAGTCAGGAAGACCTGAGTTCAAAGCCCACTTCAGATGCCTACTAACTGTGTAACCCTAGAAAAGTCACTTAAAAAATATGTATATATATAATATATAATATATGTTTGCCTCAGTTTCCCCAACTGTAAAATGAGGACAATAGTGGGACCTACCCACCTCCCAGGTAGGGTTGCCATGAGGATCGAATGAGATAATATTTATGAGTGCCTGGCACATTTTGGCATTTCTCTAATGTATAAAGTTATGTCCAGCTCTGCTGGTTACCCATAATTCTAAAACAGGTAGCAAGACGTCCTTCTCCTGAGAAGTTTAGCATTCTCATTTCACTCTGTCTGCCTGTCATCTGGGCCTCCACCCATTTCTGGCTCCTGTGGCTTTGTCAGGGTTCAGGAGTCCCCTGTGCTCCCCAAGGATACCCCAGGGGAGGCCAAGCTCTGCTAGGTTCTGACAAGGTGAAAGGTCCTCAAGGTTGGCCTGGTAACGGACAACACGTCCTCTGCCTGACCTAAATTTGGAGAGGCCCAACATCAGAATGATGGACGCTAGTCTATTACAAGTCATGAAACAATTTCCTGAGACAGTGGCAAAGCTGTGATCTGCATGGGTAAAAGGATTCCCACTCACCCATGAAACCCCAGGTCCCTGAGGTAGATGTCTCTTGTAATACCTAGTGGGGTGGGGGCAGCCTATGGGTGGGGGGAAGCAGGAGGGATGAACTAAGGGCTAAATATATTTGTGTTTTCAGAAGGGAGCTGACAAAGGTAAGTCCAGTGTGTTTTATCCAGGAACCTGGAGAAGGGAAACTCTGCCCTCCTGTGGCTGCTTGTGAGATGGACAGATGCAGATGGGAGCCCAGGACATGTAGATGATGTCCTCTGAGAAAGTGAGAGCATGGCCACAACCCACAAGCTTCTGTGGGGAGAGGCAGGAGAGGGGCCTGGATTCCTCACCAGCAGCTTTTTTTAAATGAGTTTCTTGAACCTCAAGAAATCATCAAGCTAGAAAAAGTCTCTGAGCATTAAAAAGGTCATTTCCCCATTTACACTAACCCTTCCTTTCACTGATGGGAAACTGAGATCCAGAGAAAGAAAAGAATATACTCAGGGACATGGAACAACAATTATGAATGTAGAGTCAGGGAGCCTAAGTCTATATCCTGTTCTGCTACATATCTCATCCTGGGCAAGTCACTTAAATACTCTAAACCTGGGTTCTTCATGGATGGGGGAGAGGGAGGGGCAGACGACTCATAGGTTTAAGGTCCCTAGAAGCCAATCCTGTCATTTGACACATGAGGAAACCAAGGCACAGAGAGATTAAGTGTCTTGCTTCAGGTTACACAGCTAGCTTAGAGACTGAGGTGGGCTTTGAATCCAAGAGCTCCTGACTCCTGGTCCAGTGACCTTATCTATTACACTGCCTCTCAAAACTAGCTGTCACAAGTAGGCTGACCTCCAAAGAATCTTCTGGCTCAAAGTCTGTGATCCCATGAATCTTTTTTGTTTTTTGCTTTTTGGAGGAGAAAGGTAAGGCATTTGGGGTTAAGTGACTTGCTCAAGGTCACACAGCTAGTTTTGTGTTACGTGTCTGAGGCCGAATTTGAACTCAGGTCCTCCTGACTCCAGGGCTGGTGCTCTATTCACCGCACCACCTAGCCACCCTGATTCCATGAATCTTTAGAAAAGGTAATTGTGGTGGGCAGCTAGATGGTGCAGTGGATGGGGCACTGGCCTGGGACCTGAGTTCACATCTGACCCCAGGTACTTAATAGTTACTAGCTGTGTGATCCTGGGGAAGGAAGGAAGGAAGAAAAGAAGGAAGGAAGGAAGGAAGGAAGGAAGGAAGGAAGGAAGGAAGGAAAAACAAAGAATGGGAAGAAGGAATGAAGGAAAGAGAGAGAGGGAGGGACAGAGGGAGGGAGAAAGAGAGAGAGAGGGAGAGGGAGAGGGAGAGGGAGAGGGAGAGGGAGAGGGAGGAAAAATTGTGGAGCCCATAACAGAACACAGGTCATCTTATTCCCAGCATTCTGCACTTGACTTTCTCAGGCTACCTTGCCCAGGCTTCCTGGGGAACTCTAGGCATCTCTGTTTAATAAGTGGCTGTAAGCAGGAAAAGGAAGCAGGACAAAGTCCTGACCCTCTGAGTTAAATTTGAGACAAACCAGTCTCAAATGCCCTGGGCTGGGCTAATGGGAGGAGGCGCTGGTTACTAAGTGCCAGAGAGGCTCCGGAATCCAGTCCTACTACCAGCTCAATAGCACATGGACGTGACCTTCTAGGCCTTTACAGCCTTTCACAGCTTCACACCATCTCCACCAAACTACACAGAAAAGGAATCTGCTTCATAAACACACATGCACATTTTCCCCCAATATTTCTGTGTCTTCCTGGAGGCCATCCTGCCCCTAGATTCCAACCAGGAAGGGAGGGGGGAGATGTGGGGATCAGGGAGCTATCCTGCTATCAGGGGGGCAACTGGCCAAGGGTCTCATGGCTGCCACTGCCTTTGCTAATGCTGTGTCTGCCACCTCGTGGGCTGCCCAACTTGGCACACTCTGCCAAGCCCAGGGCTTAATTGGGGTTTGGGGCTCCTTCCCTAACCTTTACCTTCTCCCAGAGCTGCAGATCCTTTGAGACCCTAAGGGAAGGACTGAGAGGTGGAACAAACTCAACTGTAATAGAATAAGAGGCTGTTAGAGCTGGAAGGGCCCTTAGGACACAGAACATCAGAGTAAGAAATTACCTTGGCAGCTGGGAAGGGGCCTCAGAGCATAGAATGTCAGAATTGGAAATGACCTTGGAACATGGACTATCAGAGCTGGGAGGAGCCTTAGAACATGGAATGTCAGAAATGGAGGAGAGGTATGTCTAGGCTAAAAAGTGTCTCAAAATTGATCAAAACCATTGATTTTACAAGCAAGAAGTACTCAGGTCCTCCTGACTCCGGGCCACAACCAACCCTAGACTTCCTCTGCATTCAGCTCTGGCTAGAAATATAGACCCTATAACTAAACTCTGGTAATCCCCGCTTCCAGATATCAGGTTGGAGGCAACAGGAAGAAAAGCTTAATGAGGAGCTGCGAGGTGGGCAGTGAATACAACACTGGCCCTGGAGTTAGGAGGACCTGAGTTCAAATCTGGTCTCAGAAACTTACTAGATGAGTGACCCAGGGCAAGTCACTAACCCTTGATCGCCTCTAAAAAGAAAAGTTTAATGAGGGCAGCCCCATGTAGTATATTGTGTGCATCTTATATTCCCCAGTAGCCCCTCAAGAGCATAAACTGTTTCTTTGTCTTTGCATCCCCCCAACAGCTAACACCCCCAGTGTAGCAGCTCAGGGGCTGCTTCTTACAGTCAACAGACCTAGATTCAAGTCCCTCAGTTGACAATAATGATGCAGGACTCTAGGCATGTTACTTAACCTGAATCTCAGTTTTCTCCTCTGTAAAACAGGGATAAACATTCTGTCCTCTTCATCTCACACCAGATTCAAGGTGCTCTAAAATGCTTAGTGCATCTAAAATGCTCTGCAACCATAAAGCACTACAGAAACAGGAGCTCTAATTATTAATTACTATGATTATCAGTATTAGCCTGCATGAGTGTCTGACTGCCTCATCCGCTGAAGTCACCCACTCCTTGTGGATGAGGACTGGCTCTCCTCCCTGGGGTGGAAGACAGCCTACCTAGCAAAGTGGAACAAAGTTTTTGGTGACTCCATGACTACAGCTGTCTTCAGCCACCACCCTACTTCCATTACCAAGAGTAAGGGTTCCCTTCCCTAAAATGACCCAGGAGAGGCTGAAAGAGACTAGTATAGCCAGGGCCAAACAATGCTAAGGTCCAGGTGTTACCATCATCACCAGGGAGTTTCTTCCATGCCTGGCATTTCCTCAACAATTACATCTTAATGACAACTGATGTTTATGTCACATTTTTAAGCTTTGTACAAGCACTGGTCTGGAGCTGGAAGGGATCTTGAAGAGCCTTTCATCCAACCTCCCCATTTTACAGATGAAGAAACTGAGGCATAGGGTGTTCAGGTAACTTGGCCAAGATCACAAAAGTAGGAAAGGGCAGAGGCAGATCCCCTGACTCCAGATCTAATGCTTGTCCATTGAAATGGATTTGCAAAACATTTCATATCCATTTCGCCCTCCTGGAAATCCCATGAGGGAGGTCCTATGTTGTAATTCCCTTTTTAAAAGGGAAGCTAGGTGATGCCATAGTGCACAGAGCACTGGACCTGGAGTCAGGAAAACTCATCTTCCTGAGTTCAAATCTGGTTCAGATACTGCCTAACTGTGTGACCCTGGGCAAGTCACTTAACCCTACCATCTCATTTTCCTCATCTGTAAAATGAGCTGGAGGAGAAAATGGCAAAACACTTCAGTATCTTTGCCAAGGAAATCCAAAATAACATCATAAAAAGTCAGACATGATTGAAGAACCCTTTTTAAAGATGAGGAAACAGGCAAGATTAGAGACTTGTCCATGGTCCTGAGCACATCATTCCTCTTCTCAAAATCAGGACTGCTCTGCCAAAAGGCAGCTGAGCTATAGCAGAGGGAACATTTGAAATGGAATCAAAATACCTGGATTCAAGTCCAGTTCGGTCACTAAGTTACTTCGTTGAGTAACCTGAACTGGACAAAAGTTTCCTCATCTGTAAAATGGGGATCACAAGATTCCCCCAACAATGCAGATGCCCATCAGTTGGGGAACGGCTAAACAAAATGTAGCTCATGAAGGCAATGGAGTAGCTTCTTGTTGTCGAGTCATTTTTCCAGTTGTGCCAACTCTTCCCAATCCCATCTGAGGTTTTCTTGACAGAGATAGCAGAGTGGATTTCCATTTCCTCCTCCAACTCATTTTACAGATGAAGAAACTGAGGCAAACAGGGTGAAGTGACTTGCCCGGGGTCACCCTGATAGTGAGGCCAGATTTGACCTCAGGACTCCAGGCTACAGACTATGGTGCCACCTAGCTGTCCCTAATGGAATATTACTATGATGTAAGAAATGACAAATGTGATGAATACAGAGAAGCTTGGAAAGATCTACATGAACGGATGCAGAGTGAAGTCAACACAGTCAAGAAAACAATATATACAATGACCACTTCAATGAAAGAATAACCATGAAAAAAATCAGAAGTCAATGACGCAAAATCGTAAAGAACAAACATGTCTTGAAAGGAGAGATATGAGAAGTCATTCCCACCCCACCCCTTTGCAGAAGTGGGAGGCCCATCAGTGTCATACATTGCACATATCCTCAGACTTTTTTGGTCTATTTATCAGTTATGCTAATTTTTCCCTTTTTTTCTGTTTTTATCTTTTGAAATACTATTTTTAACAGGGGATGGTTCTCTGGAAGGAGAAAGGGAGGTACCCTAGAGAAAACCATGGTAATATAAAAAATACATCAACAAAAACTGAAAACAATAATATTCCTCCATCTAATCTTGATGAATGAATGATGAATGAAGGAATTTATTAAGTGATTATTTGTGTCAAGCATTGATAATGTAAATGCAAAAGCATTTGTAAAAGCAATGACAGTCCTTGCCTTCTAAAGGCTTATATTTTATTTTTATTGTGGTTTTTTTTTTGCCTTTTGGAGGGCAATTGGGGTTAAGTAACTTGCCCAAGGTTACACAACTATTTTTTGTGTGTGTGTGTGGGTGTTAAGTGTGTGAGGCTGGAACTGAACTCGGGTCCTCCTGATTCCGGGGCTGGTGCGCAACCTAGCTGCCCCCTTACATTTTAATAGGGAGAGAAAAGGACTTTGAAAACTGTTAGATGCCCAAAAAGTAAGGACTACCATTCCTCTGCTCTTTCCTAAATCCCTGCTATACTTACATCTGTCCCCGTGCTGGGTATATGGTAGCAGCTTGATAATTAATGGGATGACAGTTGGGGAGGAAAAGGAAGATTTGCAAGCTGTTAAGAAGCAAAGGAGTGAAGTCTACTGCGCCCCTGCCTATACTGATTTTGCCCTTCTCTGAATGCCCATCACACTTGTGCCTGGCACCTTGTGGGGCACCCAGGAGAAGCTCCTAATTGGTGGTTCTACAATTCAGTTGATTTCAACAATGAGTATCAAAAGTCTACTTTGAGCCAAGAAAACAATATACACAGTAATTACCACAATGTGAAAGGAAAGAACAATGACATGCCAAAGAATCAAAAGTAAAGGTTAACAGGGGCAGCTAGGTGGTACAGTGGATAGTGTGCTGGTTCTGGAGTCAGGAGAACCTGAGTTCAGATCTAGACTCAGACACTTACTACCTATGTTATACCAGGCAAGACAGTTGATCTCAACTGCCTCCAAAATAAACATAACAAAGTTATAAACAGAGCACGAATGAGGACATACGAGAAGATAGCCGCACCCACCCCTTTGTGGAGATAGGGGAAATCAGTTGTGATGACTTTTTCCTTTCAAAAAACATTATTTATCATATAGGATGGCTCTCTGGGCATGAGAGGGATAACTAGAAATGGAAAACATCAATTAAAATTTAATTTAAAAAGTAGCAAGAACTACTGAACCAGGCACTCACTACAGGAGACACAAAGTTGCATGTGGGAAATGGGGATCATTCACACCCACAGTTAATGATAACACAAAAGAAATTTCCCTGACTTCCTTAAAGTCTCAGCTGAAGTTTTACCTTGTACAAGAGGCTTTTCCTGCTCACTCTCAATGCTTTCCCTCAGCTGGTCATTTCTACTTTACTCCAGTTATACAGAGCTGTTTGCAAGTTATTTACCCCATTAGACCATGAGTTCCTTGAGATGTTTTTGGTCTGTCTTTGTACTCCCAGAGTTTAGCACATCACCTAGCACATAGCAGGTGCTTAATAAACCATCTTGGCTGACTGAAACAATACACGATAAATGTACAAGGTGGAAGAAGAGAACAATGTTTTTGTGAGATCTGAAGAAGGTGGCAGGCAAAAGTCATTACTGACCAGAAGAGGCAAGAAATCACAGACTTAGAGAAGACTCTGAGGATTAAAAGAGACTTCAGAGGCTTCCTAGTCCTACCCATCCACACCTGTCCAAGAATTAATTCTCTCTCCACCACACCCTTTCCAGAAAGACTTCCAGGGAGAAAGAACCTATGATTTGAGGAGATACTGTGGGGGTGGGGAGGTGGAGTGAGAAGGCCTGCATTCAAATTCCACCTCTGTTGCTGGTGTGTCAGAGCCTTAATTTCCTCATTTGTAAAATGAGGATGCTGGCCTCTAAAGTCACCTCCTACTTTCAATCTGGGATCCTATCACCCCCAGGAAGTCCATTTATTCCACTTTAAGATACCTTTAATTGTTAAGAAGTCATTTTTCTGATATCAAGTTTAAATGTCTTTTTGCAATTGCCATTCATTGTTCCTCATTCTGTTGTCTGGAACATCATCATCAATCATCATCATCTTTGCCGCTTACAAATATTTTCTTATTCCATCTTCACAACAATCCTGGGGGCTAGATGTTATTAGTATCGCCATTTTTACAAGATGAGGAAACTGAGGCAAACAGCACTTTCCAGTATTACACAATATCTAGTATTTGGTGCAGAATTTGAACTCAGATCTTCCTGACTCCAAATCCAGTGCTTCATCCTCTGGGCCATCTAGTTGCCCATAATGACCCTACCTAATGTTTCTCCTGCCTGACAGCCCTTCACATACTTGAAAGCAGCCATGGTGTCTTCCCCCCCCCCCAATGAGCTGCAGGCCCTTCCCCAACCTGAATGCCCTCCTCCAGATGCCCTTCACCTTATCAATGTGATTCAAAAACTGCTACACCCAGAACAGAATGACTCCTGCAGATGTGGGCTGGCCAGGGCAGAATACATCAGGACTGTCACCTCCTAAGTCAGAGAAGCCAAGTCTACTAGGCAAGGCTTTCTAGAGAGTGCCAGCTGAGCCAAGTTTGCTAGGAGAGGGGGGATATCAATATGGAGAGAGGGAGGGAGAGGGAATGAGAAGGGGGAATGGCAAGGAAATACGGTGTAACAGAGTATGTAGCAGGAAGCATGGAGTTCAGAGAGAAGCAGCTAAGTAGTGTAATGAACAGACTGCTGGACTTAGAATCAGCTAGGACCGAGTTCAAATCCAGTCTCACACACTTACTAGCTGTGTGACCCTGAGCAAGTCACTTCACTCTGCCTGTTTCCTCACCTGTCAAATGAGTTGGAGAAAGAAATAGCAAACCACTCTAGTATCTGCCAAGAAAACCCCAAATTGGGTCATGAAAAGTCACTGAAACCACTGAACAACTTCATAACACCAGGCCCAGCACTCTAACCACTGCACCATGTCACTGCCCCAAAACACTATGTATTATCATTAGAGAAGAATTGTTTAAGATATGGCTAGAGAGGTAAGGTGGGTCCAGATTGTACTTGAATACCAGTTTAAATAGTTTGACATTTTTCCAAAAGACAATAAAGAGCCATTGAAGATTTTGCAGCAATCTTTGCGACCCACCCCCATGTCACTGGAGAGGCAACTCAGAGCACATGGATTCCTGGTAGTGGCAGAAAGGGGTATGAAGGTAACAAGAATGGAGTAGCAGTTAAGGCTGTCTGGGGATACCATGGCATTTAGAATGGCCCACCAGGGAGCCCCTGCCTTTACTATCATGTATCCATAACAGGATCACAGGAGTTTGTACCCTGTAACCTGGGACAACCAAATCCAAGCAAAGACACCTGGGGCCACCTAGAATGGTAGTGAGCACCCCCTTACTAGAGACCTCAAGCAGAGGCTAAATGACCGCTTAAGACCCAGCTTAGGAGCAACCTCCTACAAGAAGCCTTTCCTGATTTTCCCCAGTTATGAACACTCACCTTGACATTACTTTTTATTGACCTAAGTCAAATGTAATATAATATCCCCCACATGTGATAACCCCCAGTAAACAAAAACTCATTGAGGACAAACACTGCTTTCTTTTTTGTATCCACAGAGTCTCGTACTTATAAAATACATATTGGATTGAACAATGATGTTGTAGATCTGAACTCCCAGGCTGAGGTGCTCATCCCCTTGGGGGAAGGAAGAAACTTATAAAGGGAGAACGGAGAAAATGCGGTAAATGACTATATCATCCAAGGGAGGCAACTAGGTGGCGAAGTGACTAGGACACCAGCCCTGGAGTCCAGAGGACCTGAGTCCAAATTTGGCCTCAGACACTTAACACGAAACTAGCCATGTGACCTTGGGCAAGTCACTTAACCCCAATTGCTCTGCCTTACCCCCTCCAAAAAAAAAGCAAAAAAAAAAATTTTATCCAAAGAAAACTGTTAGTGGGGGGAAAATTGAGAGGTTGAACAGGGAGCCATCCCACTAAAAATGTTACATACCCAATAAAGTTTTCTTTATGAAAAATTAATCTCTTCCGTGCATATGCATGGTAAACAAGAACTTATTTGCTTTCATAAAGAAAATGGGGTAGGGGAAGTTCTACTGAAAACAAAGGGATGGGGGTAAAAAACCACACACACACACAACTTAGGGCCCTTTTCTGTTAACAAGTGAATCTGGAGGGAAGGGAGCTATTGGGAAGTATCAGTTGTACCAAGACAAAGTCTCTCCACACATTTTAAAGAAAATAAAAGGAAGAAGGACCCACAAACACAACAAAACCAGAGTTCCCTCCACAGCTTGAAAAGGCAGCTTTTTAATGATTGTAATGCAGAAATTCAAAGATTATCCCTAGACACCCAAAGGCCTCCCCACCCTACCTCCTGGCACCCTTTCCCCCAAACAAACCTGTTAGACTAGGCTGTTCTTGGCAGCACCCCCCTCACCCTGCAAAAGTGACCAGATACCTGCTCTAATTACCTCTCAAATGGAACAAAACCCATGGAGTCTTGGCCAGCACCATTGTCCAAATTTCTGAGGGAGGATTTGAATGTGGTCTTCAGGACTCCCAGCACATTATTTATTCATTGTGCTACCTAGCTGACCTATAAGAAGAATGTAACCTGTGCCTGGCACATTTTGTTGTTCAGTCATGTCTGACACTTCATGACCCTGTGGACCAACAGTCCATGGGGTTTTCTTGGCAAAGATACTGAAGTAGTTTGCCATTTCCTTCTCCAGTTTAGGGGGTTGACTTCTCCAGGGTCACACAGCTAGTAAGTATCTGGGTTCAAATTTGAATTCTGGTCTTTCTGATTCCAGGCCCAATGCTCTATTCACTCTTGCCACCTAGCCACCACTCTACCCCTGAACATAGTTGGTGCCTAATAAATTGTTAATAATAATAATTTGCTAATAAATGTTAACTGATTGACTGATTGAAATCAGGACCCCTAGGTTCCAGTATCAACTCTATAACTGTGTGACAATGGCCAAGTTACTTTCCCACATGGGCCCTCAGTTTCCCTCATCTGCAAAATGAAAAGATTTGGACTAGCACGATTTAGATCAAGAAGGAACCTTAGAGACCATCTGGTTTATTTTAGAGATGAGGAAACTGAAGTGGCAAAAATAAGACAATAACTTGTCCTAGGTCAGACAGATAACAAAGTAAATCAATTCAACCTTCCTTTATTCAATGCCTATTGTTTCCCAGTCACAATAGATACAAAGACAAAGGAGTTTGGTGTTTCACAGAAGGGAAAAAAAAGTGGTAGAGAGATCAGTAACTACAAAATAAATGGAAAGTAGTTGGGGGGTCAGGAGGAGGGGAAGGAGTGAGGGGGCACTAGGAGCAGAGGAATCAGGAAAGGTCATTGGGAGGAGATAGTGAGGAGCTGAGCTTGGAAGGGAGCCAAGGATTTCTAGAGCCAGAGGCAATGAGGGACAGGGTTCCAGGTCAGGGTGGAGGGTAGTCTATGTAAATAATAGAGGAAGGAGTCAAACCCAGCTCCTCCGATTCTGAACTTCCTCTCCACCACCTGGGTGATGACTAAAGTCCCTTCACATTTGCCATTTTACAACTGGGAGATAGATCTCATTTTCTCCAGGATGGTTCTTCTACCCTTGGTAAAGTATTGGGAGAGAGTTAGATGAGCAACTGTGCAACAATGCTTCTTTCATTCTTTATTTGTGCGTTATAGAATTTTCCATTTATTCCAATGAAATTTCATCTTCTTAAATTAAAAAAAGTAATGTATTGGAAGACACACTCTCACTGTCAGAGCCCAGTTCCCGATCAATCCCACTATTCCCCTGAGGAAATTCTTTTTCCCATTTCTGCCAAGTCCAGAGAGGCCATATTGGGCTACCTACTGGGCAATGCCCCTAGCATCATGGAACCCTAAGAATGGAAGAGCCCCCCACCTAAAGAATGAGCCCCTCCAGAGATGTGACATGTGACCAGCCAGCATCTGCTCAAACATTCTGATGACAGAGACCTCACTAACTTCTGAAGCAACTCATTCCACTTTTAAATGATTTTAGTTGTTAGGAAGGTCTTCCTTATACTAAGTCCCAAATCTGCCTCCTTCAAAACTTCCCTCTCTGGCCCTAGTTCTCCTTTTTGGGGTCAAGTGAAAAAAGATCTGATGTCTTTTCCTCCTGACCCTTCAGACATTTGAAACAGCTAATAAATAAAAATAATGCCTTTATCAGTCAATCAATATAAGCCAGGCACTGGGGGCAAAAGTGAAAAACAGCCCCTGGCCTCAAGGAGCTTACATTCTAGAGGAAGGGAAAGGGATGGGAATAAGCATTTATATAAAACCTACTATGTGCTAGGCACTGTACCAAGCACTTTTTATAAGTATTATCTCATGTGATCCTCCCAACAGCCCAGGGAGGCAGGTGCTATTATTATTTTCACTTTACAGGTGAGGAAATTGAGTCCCAGGAAGATAAGTGACTCACCCAAAGTCACCCAGGTGGCAGTTAAGCATCAAAGTTAGGATTTGAACCCATGACCTCTGACTGCAGAACTCTTATTCTTTCCATTGTACCCTACCATCTCCCTAGGTTCCTCTGTCTGTACAGCCTAAGATTGAATAAGCAGGTTCTGGAATGAGGGAGGAGCAGGAGAAGCAGAGGACAATGGAACACAGAACTAAGCGCTATGCCCTATACCTTCATCTCCACCCTCCCTTTGAACTGATCCCTTTTATATGGCATATTCCCCCACTATTGGAATGTAAACTCATTAAGGACAGAGACCTGTCTTTTTGCTGTTTATTTCTGTTCTTAGTGCTAGGCACACAGTAAGCCCTTAGTTAAATACTGGTTGACTGATTGACCCATACAGGCTACTCCCAGGTGAAGAAACTCCCTCCACCCATGTATGTTTGCACCTCCTTGGCATTTTAATCTTAGAGAGTTGCCTCGAGCACTGAGAAGACCAGAGACTTGTCCAGGGTCACACAACCAGCCTGGACTTGAACCCGGGTCTTCCTGGTTTTGAGACCAGCTCTCTGTATAATACAGAATGCTGCCTCCAGGCAAGATAGATATACAAAATCTATTAAAAACTGGGCAGAAATGAAGGAATTCCCTAGCCAGTTATTCCAGGAGATTCAAATATTCCTCTAAGTGGACAAGACACATGGTAGAACCGACAGCCACCTGGCAGCTCCAGATTCCATGATCAGCTCCAGAGCAGGACAGCTACTAGCCCAGCCCCTTCCTCCTGGTCTCTTGACTTCCCTCCTTCCTGGCTCAGGGTCAGCCAGCATTTATGGTCATCTCCCAAGGCTGAGTCTATACCAATACCTCCTGCCCTCTGGCTGGATTAACCCCATTTAGAAGCTGTTTAGCTAGGCCAGTACTCACCCAGAACAGAGGCAGCCAGGTCACACAGCCCCAGGGAGGGGGATGGAGATCCATTGGGCAGGCACAGAAGCACATGGAAAAGAAAAAGACACTGGTGAGCCACCCAACAAAAATATCCTTTGTGATCCCCACCCCCTCGCCCTCAAGTTCAACAGCTTTCCCTAGACCAGAAAATCAATTAGTGTCTGATCTGTATACAGATTGTTGGCCCTGGGAGAAATGTAAATTCCTTGAGGTCATTTTGCATTTTTATCTCTAAATGGGTGCCAGGTACACAGTAAGGGCTTGTTAAACTGGGTTGAATTGATTGGGATTGGGTACAGGCGATCGAAGTCATGATCTGGACCCTCCCCTACTCCTGGGCTGGATAGCATATCCACAATATGCCTTTTTGGCAGTTTGGGGTTCTCTTGGCACTAACTGATGAAGTTAGTAGGGACAAAAGAACACAACATTTGGATTCAGAACACTTGGGTTCAAATGTCAGCTCTTCTATTTACCACTTGTATGACCTTGGGCAAGCCCCATCTTCTCTGGTCTCAGCTTCTCTTGTCATATGACATAGCTGAACTAGTGAACCAACCAATGCCTCTTCCAGCTCTAAAACTAACATTAATCTCCCCAAAGCCTTTGGTGAGTAAATGGGAGTAGGCATTAGAAGTGGCAGTCCAGTCCCTTCTGTGGGAACCCATATGATGCCATGAGGCCTGGGGGGGTCTGCAAACTGAGATTCTGGTCTTTCCTGAGTAGGAATTCCCCCACTCCAAACCTGCTTTTCTCAGTCATAAAATGGAATGATTCCAGCTCCAAGATCCTAAATTCTTCAGAAGAAATTTGACCCATGTTTAACCTTTGCTTTGGGAAGAGATGAGTAGCACAAAGCAGTTAACTTTATTCAAACAAATAACAAGTGATTTCTTTGTCAATCAACCAACTAACAAGCTTTTATTAAACACCTACTATGTGCCCAGTGTGAGAGGCAGCCTAAGGGTGAGAAAAACCTAGGTTTAAGTCCAGTCTTTGACACATGATGACTGTGAGACCATGTCACTCAATTCTCAGTGCCTCGCCCCCCCCCCCAATTTCACACGCCGTTTCATGTTTTGCAGAAAGTCGAGATTTTCGTGGGTATCAAATTAACAGAAATTGTCTTCCCCTTTCCCTTCCTCAGACCTGTTCTCCAACTTCAAACCACTTCCCTAAATCCCGATCCGGTCCCAGCCTCTTTTCTTTCCCCCTCCTCCCCTCAATCATGTTAATTCCCTTCCTCCAGCCATTACCCCAGGCCGAGGCTCAGAAATTCCCCAGCTGGAGCCTGCTGTAGAGATTGGGAGGGGAGAGCCCCCAGCCCCGAACTTTGCCCAGCTTCCTTCTGAGACACATTGCAGCAAGCCTGGGCAGGCCAGACAGAGGCGGCAGAGAGGATCCAGGCAAACTCAGTTGGGGACAGGAATGCCAGAGCTCCTAACCCGTCCCCCGCCCCCTCCCCTGGCGAGAGCCGAGCCAGGTCGGTCAATCCAGGCCGCTAGGGGAGCAGCTCCCAGGTCTAGGAAGGCAGGCGCACCAAGCGGTGCCCAGCTTTTCACCCCCTTCAGGCTCCACCCCTAGCCTCCCGGGGAGAGGGCAGGCTGGGCCCCCCTCAGAGATTCCCTATCAGCCCCCTGACTGCCGCACAGCCCAGGAGGGCGGGATAGGGCTGGCGGGTAGGGGCTGCAGGAAGGGGGGACCTAGGGCTCCAAGGGCGCCAGTCCCAGCGAGATAGAACTCGCTTTCTCCTCCCTCGGGGTTGTCCCGGGCTCCCCCAGAGGGGACTGCGTCAGAGCCACGCCCCAGCGCCGCAGGAACCGAGAAGGGGGTTAGCCCTCAAGACCCAAAAGCCCGCCCGGGCTCCGTGGGAAAACTAAGTACACAGGGGACTCGAGAGTGTCCTGGCAGACCATAGCCCCCCCCGACCCAACTCCCTTTCCCGTTTCGGGTCCTAGCCCTGACCCTCCCCACCCCGGAGTTTCTGAGCTCAGAGTTGACTCAGAGCAGATTCCATGCATCTTGTTTGGAGCCGGGGTGGGGTGAGGGTGAGGGTAGGGGTAGGAAGAGAATGTATTTGGAAGAAGGGAGAGTTGGTCTGCAGCCTGCTCCCTTAGGACTGAGCTCCCCCCACACACACCCCGGGCCCCTTCTCGGGAGACACCATTACAATGCGGAGGGGGCTCCCCTATGGAAGGAAAGCGCATGAAGGCAGCAGCTTCATCTCCCCAGGAGAGGTACAGAAGTTCTACTTCCCCCCCCCCATCTCCCCCACACAAGTCATTCACATCCACAGTAAATCCCTGTTTCCCTTTTGAAAGTAATTCAATACTCTACCCTGGGGAAGGTTGACGGGCCCCACCAAAGCCCGTTAGACCTAGGAGCACTAGACCCTTCCTCTGCCACCTAAAATCCGCCAGGCTCCAACCATTCTTCAGTTCAGTGAGATGCGAGTGTCCTCCTGACTTCACATGGTCAGTGAGTGTCCAGTCTCAGAATCACCAGAGCATGGATGTTCTTGTGACACCCCAGGCTGGCAGTTAGCTGGCCCTAATCCAAACTGCAATGGGGGAGGCCACAGCCCCTCCCATGAGGCTCCACCTCCCTTAAAGTGGGGCGGGGATCGAGGAGGCAGGGAGCTTTGGCTTCCTAAACCGAACCCCTAAGAGGCTGTAAAGCTGGCAAAGAGCCAGTAAGGAGATCCCACAATAGAAAAAAAAGGGGACAGCCATGAACAAAGCTGGAGGGATGCACTAGATGAATTGGGAAGATGGGACACTTAGTTTTGCCCTCTAGCTATATGGTCTACAGGAACCAGACCAAGGGACAGAACCGGGCAAATGGGTTCAGGGGACCAATGTCAACCTGATCTCCAAGACAAAGTTGGAGAACCAGTCAGGAGAACCTCAGTCTCTGCCCTGCACAACCAGGCAGACCAACCAGAACCCCACCCTGCCTCTCCAGGAGCTGCTAGGGCAGGGAATGAAGAGAGGGGAATCGGTAATGTCTCATCTTTAAAAGACTGCAAATTTGAAGGAGGGGGGTGGAATTCCCGAAGCTTTCCCCTCTTGCATTCACCTCAAATCAAAAAATGGAAAGCTATATTTAACAGCTTCTAGCTCCTTCCACCCATTCTGCCCCCTAGATTCCCGGCACCAAAGAAAAAAAAATCCTTCCCTCTGACTGCCAATCTCCTTTTCACCTTCTCCTTCCCTCTCCACCGCTAGCAAACCCACTCCTAGTGCATCTGCCTTCTTCCTTTCACACCTGAAAAATAATAGGATACTAGAATGAAAATCTGCCAAAGAGAGTCCAGAACAACTCTCTCATTAGAAAGGGGAGTAAACTGAGGCTCAGGGAGAGAAAACCCAAGGTCACACAAGGGCAGAGGTTGGCCTAGAACCAACTAGTACCCTCTTATTTCACTCTGCTCCATCCTCCTCCAATCATGCCAAATATATATCTTCTCCCTCTATCATACTGCCTCTAAAGTCTAGTTAAACGTCATTTCCCACCTAAACTCAGTCCCTCTAGCTATCATATTTCAGACACACAGAATTTTCGAGTGTGAAGGAAACCTATAGGCTGACCAATAATATCATCCACAAAATCCCCAACAAATTGTCACCTAGCTTCTTTTGGAAGACCTCCAGTAATGGGGAACTCACTACATTCAAGACAATCCATTCTAATTTGCCCAGTTCTAAAAATTAGGAATTTCTTCCGGGTGAGAGAGATTCTCTTTTCACTGGTTAATCTGGAGTCCTATACCCAGGGGGTGCTTAATAAACAGAAACTAACCTGATAGGCGGCTGGGGAGCCTGGTGGTTAAAGGTTTCATCTCAGATCTCTAGCCTCAGTCCCACCTATTAGTGTCCCAGGGGTCTGGAAGGAATTCACAAATCCTCCAAACCCCAGCTCTCCGCTCCCCCCCCCTTAAGCAGTACCCCTCACGAAAAGTGATCGAGGGATTACAGTGAAGACTGACTCAGGACAGCAACAGGGAATAGGCAGAAGGAGGTGAGGGGAGGGACAGGATAGATACCAAAGACCCCAGCCTGGAGAAGTTTCCTTCATAGGACCAGAACAATTCCAGGTATCCTACCTAATAAGTCTAAACCTTTCTGAACCTCCAGCCCGGTTGACTCAAGGCTAATTTGTGAAGCAGCTGGAGATTTTAATTTTCTCCTCACTTTCAGGACATTCCTCTTTTCTCTCAGGAACCCCTGGCCTCTCTTACAGGCCTTAGAAGGTGGTGGTGTTTGGGGACCTGGGATACCAGACCCCGGCTAGGGAAAGGGTGTGTGTTTTCTCGGTGGCTCCACAGCGACTCCCTTAAATAGGGAAGCCCTGAGGCTGAGTGCATTTTCCCAACACCCATTCTCCCACCCCCGGAGTTCTCGAAAGTCACTCCTCAATAGTCCCTCCCCACTAACAGGCCCTGGTCCAAGAGCTCAACCTTGAACTTGGAAACGTCCCAACCCCTATTAAGAGAGGGTGAAAGAGATCTCACAGTCCAAGCTCGGACTGTGCAAAGTGAGAGGGGCGGAAGTATGACTCCGGGTTGTGGAGACCCTAGTAGAACATGCAGCGGAGAGAGGGCGAGAATTCAGGGTTAGCCTGGGAGCGCTCCCGTCCAGCTCTGTCCGTCGCGGCTGAGTGAGTCGTGCGCTCCATCTCCCCCCCCCTCCCCGCCCCCCACCGCTCCCACATTCCCCAGACTCAAAGTCAGTTACATAAGCCCAAGAAGCGCGGCACCGGGGAGCGGGGCAAGCTCACACTGGAGCCGCCTCTACTCCTCAGGACAGCCCGGCCCGGCCCGCCCTGCGGAGGCTGTAACCAAGAGAGGTGGCCACCGGGTGCACCATTCTGCAGGGGGAGGGAGACTGCCGCCAGCTGCGCAGCTCCGCCCCTTCCCCCCTCCAGCTGTTCCCTTGCTCCACTTAGACCAAGCTTGGGTCCCCCGCCCCCTCTCTCGATTCCAGGACGCCCCTCTAGCCCCCCACCCCCAGCCTCTGCCTTTCAGGCGCCCGCACAGTCTGGCTCTGAACTTCTGGCTCCCCACCCACCCTGGGGCCCGCGCCCTCTCCCTGCTGACCCACCCCAGGACCCCAGGAGCTCGGGCCCTCCTCCCACCCCCCAACCTAGGCGTCCCGGGCTCACCTGGCCGGAGCAGAGCTGGGCGGGCCTCCAAGGGGAGCCGCGCCGGGCTGACCCGGGCCGCGCTGGACTCTTAACTCTCCTGCACTGTCGCCCTTTAAGAGTCGCTGGCCACTTTGCCTGCGCCCTGGGCCTCCACCTGCACTGACGGGGCAACTCTGACGTTCAGACCCCGCCCCGGAGCCCGGAAAGCTCTTTGATTGGCCTAAGCCGCTGTCTATCGCCAGCACAGCGGGGAAGGTGGGGCGGAGGAGTCTGAACGCTGCAGAGGGGCAGGGTCTTGGGACCTCAGGTGTTGCCCCCGCCCCCTTCTTCCTCTAAGAACTCCTGGCTAAGGAGCAGCCCTAGAACTGGGACTGCCAAGATGGAAGGGGGAGGAAAGCTATGGCAGTGACCCTCTGATTGGCTAATAAGATCTTTGCTGTGATATGACGTCACGGTGACGCCATCCTCCACATGGTGGTGTCCCTATGACTATAACTCCTGGGGGAAGGTTGATCCGAAAGGCCAGGAGGTCAGGAAGGGTTTGGGACCAAAGAACAGTGTCACCTTCATCCTGAGTAAAGGGTGCTCTTTCTGTAAGCCACCCCACTAAACAGCACTCCTAACGCCACTCTGCCTGCTCCTCACCCCTAATTTCTACTCTTGCTTTCTCCCCTCAGCTTCTCCTAACTCCATTCTGTATTCCTTCCCCCTGCAGCCTCCGCCCAGGGATCCCATCTAATAATTCTGAGCTGTTCTCTTGACCCACCACCCTGGTTAATTCAAGGCTAATTTGTGAAGCAGATTAAGATTTTAATTTTCTCCTAATTTTCAAGACCCTCCTCCTTTTTCTCAGGCATTTCTGTGCCATCAACTCCAGGCCCCAGATTCCCTATTTCATTGCCCCATCAGGAACTGATTTGACCTCTTGCCCTTTCCCATTCAATAAACATTTATTTAAGACCTGCTGTGTGCAGAGCACTGTACTAAACACAGTCAGAAATAAAAGAGATGAATGACACACTGAGTCTCTCCTAACAAGACACAAAGACAAACAAATTAATTCTCCTCTCCTACCTGTCTGTCTAATTCCTTCTAAGTCTCCTTTGTCCTGATGGAGCCATCTCCAGTTGTCCTGATCCACATCTGGACACTAGACCCTGATGGCTCCAGAGGAGAGAGTGAGACTGATGACTTTGCACAGCCCTCCCTTGCTTAAATCCAATTCGACTGCAAGTCACGGCGTCACGTTCCTGCCATCATGTTCCTCCTCGAGAATTAAGGACAAACAACAATCTTTGTCCTGATTCTTTCTCTCTTAGTGATCTCCTCAGCTCTCATCTGTTCAATTATTATCTCCATGTAGATGACTGCAAACCTTTTCTTTTTCCTGATCTCCTATCCCTCCTCATCAGCCTCCTACTAGACATCTCCAAATGGAGTACTGGAGTACACAGTACAACACTACTGAGATACCATAAGTATATCAAATTCAAAATGTCAAAAAAAAAAAAACAGGGCTCATCTTTCCTCCTAAACCCATCCCTCTTCCTACTTTCCCGGTTTCTTTTGAAAGTACCCCCCCATCTTTCTAGGCACCCAGGTTAGCAACATCAGAATCAGCCCCAATGCTTCCCTCTCCCTCACACCAGCCCCCTCCATCAGTGGCCAAGTCTTATTACATCTGTTCCCTTCTATCCACTCACACAGTCACTAGATTGGTCCAAACCCTCATTGCCTCTTACTTGGACTATCTACAGAGAGCTCCTAATTCCTCTCTCTACTTCAAGTCTCTCCCTTCACCCAACTGCCAAATGGCTCCCTATTGACCAAATAATATCTAAAATCCCCAGTCTGACATTGAAAGTCCTTTGCAACCTAGCTTTCCTTTCCCACCCACCTTTCCCATCTTATTTCCTATTTCTCCCCTTTACATACTTTCTGGTTCAGTCTAATTGACCTGTTAGCTGTTCCTCATACACTACATGACCTAACCAGTCTTTCCACCTTTCATCAGATAGTCTCCACCATCTGGAATCTATTTCCTCCTTACTTCCACACCTCAGCCTTGAAATAACAATTACCAGCACTTACATAGTTTGCAAACCTCTTCACTGCTTTCAGTAGGTGCCATTATTATCCCCATTTTACAGACAAGAAATATGAAGTCAAGAGAGTTTAAGTGACTTGTCCAGGGTTGCACAACTAGTGAGTGTCTGAGACAGGATTTGAACTCAGGTCTTCCTGACTCCATATCCAGGATACTGCTTACCTTCCTAAAATCACTGAGCTTCCTTCAAGGCTCAGCTCAGATGCCATCCCCTACAGGATCCCTCCACTTGTTAGTACTGCCTCCCTCTTAAAACTATTTATCAGTCCATGAAAGATCTTCCCAGTGGAATATAAGGTCCTTGAGTACCTGGATTGTTTTTGTTTTTTTATCTTCTGGGCCTGACACATGATAAATGTGGAATGTTTGTTGAATTGAATTGAATTACTGAATAGGTTTATTTGTTGTTGTTCAGTCATTCAATGGTATCTGACTCTGCATGTTCCCGTGGACCATAGCATACCAGGCCCTTCTATCCTCCACTATCTCCCAAAGTCTGCCCATGCTCATGTTCATTGTTTCTGTGACACTATCTATCCATCTAATCCCCTTATCCTTTTGCCTTCAGTCTTTCCCAATATCAGGGTCTTTTCCAATGAATTCCATCTTCTGATTATGTGGTCAAAGTATTTCAACTTCAGCTTCAGTATTTGACCTTCCAGTGAATAGCCTGAATTCATTTAATTATTGACTGATTTGAGAGTCCAAGGGACTCAAAAATCTTCTCCAGCACCACAATTCAAAAGTGTTGATTTCATGGCACTCAGCTTTCCTTATAATCCAACTTTCACAGCTGTACATTGTTTTGTTTTTTTTTAAAAGCAATCGGGGTTAAGTAACTTGCTCAAGGTTACATGGCCAGTTATTTCTGGGTGTGGTGCTGAGTATCTGAGGCCGGATTTGATCCAGGTCATCCCGACACTGGAGCCGGTGCTCTTACTCGCTGAGCCACCTGGCCGCCCCTGCAGCTGTACATTGTTACTGGAAAAACCATAACTTTGACTATATGGACCTTTGTTGGCAAGGTGACGTCTCTACTTTTTAGCATGCTGATCAGATTTGTCATAGCTTTACTTCCACCAAACAAACATCTTTTAATTTGATAGCTGCAGTGTCTGTCTGCAGTGATTTTAGAGCCCAAGAATATCAAATCTGACACTGCTTCCATTTCTCCTTCCTCTATCTGCCAGGGAGTGATGGGACCAGTTGCCAAGATCTTAGTTGTTGTTTTTTATGTTACACTTCAAGCCAGCTTTTACACTCTCCTCTTTCTCCCTCATCAAGACGCTTCTTAATTCTTCACTTTCTGCCATCAGAGTGATATCATCTGCATATTTGAGATTGTTGCTTTCTCCTGGCAGCCTTAATTCTGGTTTTTAATTTGTCCAGCTTGGCATTTCCCATCTTGTACTCCACATATAACAAAGTGCTAGGATCAGAGTGGGAAGGCTGTTGGTGACAGAGTATCAAGGAAGACTAGAGGATGTGAAATTCTAGTTAAGCTTTAAAGTCTGGGTAGGAATACAAGAGGTGGATGGCAGGCATTCCCTCTCTGATATGCCTCTCTTCCTTCCCCCAAATGTAGCCCCTCGTTGTACTCTCTCCTCAGGGCTCTGCCATGTTTTCAGAGTTAATCTGTTGGAGGGAGGGGGGCTTGTCAGTCTGTCTCTGCATTCTCTCACCCTCATACCCCACCCTCTCCCAGGAGATTCATTCCTATCTCTGATATTCTCCCCAATCATGTCCTCCCTCTTCTTCTCCACTTACTCCTACTCACCTTTCAGTGCCCAATTTATAGTAAGGTCCATCTCTTCTGGAAAGTCTTTCCTGATCCCACCACTCCTTCTCCCAGTTGCTCATTCAAACACTAAAATCATATCATAGTATTTAAAGCCATTAGAGAACTTAGACAACACCTAGTCTAACCAGTGCTTTTTTTTTTTAAAGCAATTGGGGTTAAGTAACTTGCTCAAGGTTACATGGCCAGTTATTTCTGGGTGTGGTGGTAAGTATCTGAGCCCAGATTCGATCCCAGGTCATCCCAACTCTGGGGCCGGTGCTCTTACTCACTGAGCCACCTGGCCACCGCTAACCAGTGCTTTTTACAGACAAGGAAAGTGGAACCCAGAGAGCCACTTAACTACATATTGTCTGGTATTGTTTCTTCAATTTTTCTTCCGTGTATTCCAATTAAATATTCTGTTGGGAGGAGGCTAGGTGGCACAGTGAGTAAAGCTCTGGCCCTGGAGTCGGGAGGACTCGAGTTTGGTTCTGGCCTGAGACACTTAACACCTACACAAAAATACTAGCCGTGTAACCTTGGGCAAGTTACTTAACCCCAACTGCCCTCCAAAAGGCAAAAAAAAAAAATATTCTGTTGGACTACTAATACAGAGACATGGAACACTCAAGCTCTCAGGGATGTTGTATGGCATCTGGTCTAACTCTCATTTTACAGAAGAAGAGACTGGGGTCTAGAGACAGAAATTGACTTGTCCAAGGTCACAAAGATAGTAAATCACTGAAACGGACTTCAACTTGGTCACCTGACTCCATATCCAGTGTGCAGTCTTATCCCTCCAGGTTGTCACAAGCATGTATGTTTTGTCTTACCCAACTAGACTAGAATCTCATTGAGGACAGAAGTCATATCTTACACTTCCATGTGCCCCGCCAGGTCCAGGTACACAGTAGCTTATCAATAGGTTATTTGTTGAATGAATAAATAGAGTGAATAAGCAAATGAATGTTGAAGACCTTCACCCAAAGTTATAACTAGCAATTTTGGTGCTGGAGCAAGCAGCATAAAATGCACCTTTAAATAAACTTTTATAACAAATATTTTGGGAGGTCATGGGGTATACAGGACACAGGGACTTATGGGAGGGGGGGACGATGGAGACCCTGTGACATTGACCAGCAGGGGGTAAAGAACCCAGGATATTGTTAGACTGTTACCAGGAAAGCTATTATATAGCATTTAGATGAGATAGGAAGAGTATACAGCTTGTAGTTTTCTCCTTTAATTATTCTTGTTTAGTCCACAGAGAAACAGTTGTTTCTCTGCTATCGAAGCAAAAATGCCATCAGCATCCTCTAAAGTTTGGTCTGGTAGAACAGGCTCCATTACTCCCTCCCTGATTACAGTTATGCCCTGACCTTCTCCCTTTTTTTTTAAACCCCCTCAAGAATTTCCACCCTAAGGTAAGAGTCGTGTGGTAACCTTGGGTAGGTCAGGGGAACTCTCTGACCCTTCTGAAAAAGTATCTAGAAAAGGCACTGAATGCATGGAGAAATATATATGAATACATATTTAGAGAACTTTACTTTCAACTGCCTGTACTTTCCTGGGGTCTAACTGAAGGGTGGGGATAGAAAAAGAGACTTGGTTCCCTTCCACAGACCATCTTGTATCCTTTCCTGACCCAAAGGACATCAAGGTGGAAGTAAGGAAACTGATATGCCAGGGTTCCAGTTCAGGCTTTAACAAATCAGGAACTTGAAGAGACCTTCAAAGAGCTGCCCACAGGCACTCAAACATAGGTGCTAACAGACAAGCACAAAGATAGGGTCATTCCTGCCTGCTATCTCAAACTATGATCTCCCCTATATGCTTTGAAGGCAGCATCTCACTCTCCAGATTTAGGTCATAGACTTTACCAGCCCATATCTCTGGGTGGAGTGGGAACCAATCCACAGCCCAGCTCCCTAAAGAGGGAGACTTATTTTAGGGAAAGAACATTGGGCAAAGAATCTGGAGACCTAGGGGCAGCTAGGTGGCACACTGAATACAGCACTGGCCCTGGAGTCAGGAGGACCTGAGTTCAAATCTGGCCTCAGACACTTGACACAAAAACTAGCCATGTGACCTAGGGCAAGTCACTTAACCCTAATTGCCCTCCAAAAAAAAAAAGAAGAATCTGGAGACCTAGCTTCTAGATCCAGCTCTACTCAATGGAACCACTGGCAAGTTATCAAAGCTCTCTCTAAGCCTCAATTTCTCCATCTGTAAAATGAACTAATTCAAATTCAAGTGAATATTGGATGACCCTTTGTTATGGATGTTACAGAAGAAATTTCTGTGCTGTTATATATGGGACTAGATGACCTCTAAGATTTTGGGACTAGATGATCTTGAAGGTTTCCTTTCAGTTCCAATAGTCTATGATATAAAATTCTTTGGACTCAGACCTTTTATATTCTATATTCTAAACTCTCTTATATCTCTCTTAATAGTCTATGATTTTATGTTCAGTGAGGAGAGGGAGGACATTTCCTCTCTAGGATATCTTCTACTTTCTAAGACTCTATGTTTCTAAAGTATCTTCTAGTTGACACTGTATGTTCTAGCTCTTTGCTGTTCATTCATGTCCCACTCTTTGTGACTGTGACAGTTTGCCATTTTCTTTTCCAGCTCTCTTTACAGATGAGGAAACTGAGTTAAGTGACTTGTCCAGGGTCACATAGCTATCAAGTATCTGAGATCAGATTTGAACTCCTGAAGATGAGTCTTCCTGATTCCAAGTCCAGTGCTCTATCCGTTGTGCCACCTAGCTGCCCTATGTTCCAGCTCTACCATACTATTTGAAAGTCCTATTAGTAGGGGTAGCTAGGTGGCACAGTGAGTAGAGCACTAGCCCTGGAGTCAAGAGGACCTGAGTTCAAATCCAGCCTCAGACACTTAACACTTACCAACTGTGTGACCTTGGGCAAGTCATTTAACCCCAATTGCCCTGCTCTCCCCCCTCCAAAAAGCAAAATAAATAAAGTTCTATTTGTTCTGACATTCTGTGTTCTAAGGACCTTCCAGTTCAGATGTTCTATGTTCTAAGGGCCCATCCAGTCCTAAAATGTGATGATCTAAGAATCGTCCCAGCTCTAGCATCCTCCCAGTTAAGTGGCATAGTGGGTAGAGTGCCAGTCTTAAGGGTCAAGAGTACCTGAGTTTAAATCTTGCCACAGATAATTTATAGCTCTGTGGCCCTGGGTGGGGGGGGAACCTCAGCTTCTCTCAACTATATCTGCAAAATGGGAGAAATAATAAAACCTACCTGACAGAGTTAGGAGAATTAAATTGAGCTATCTATCCATCAATCAATATAACTATGATTTGATATGATATAACATTATTATATATGATATAATATTATTATATTATATGTGATATATTATTACATGTGATATAATATTATTATATTATATAACATTATTATATTATATATGATGCTTTGCAGACCTCAAAGTGAAATGTACATGCTATTATTATTTTGTGATGTAAGGTCTCTTCCAGCTCTGCCATTTTAAGTTTTATGGGCCTTCCCAGCTCTAACAATTTTATGGTTTTGTGGGCTGGAAGCACTAAGAGGGGCCTGGGGTGGGGGGATGTTATTGTAACCAACCAGGTAGCCTCATGCTGACTTGCCATTAGCCTGACCAGCCTAGTTCTCCCCTCTCTCTCTCCTTCTCCCCATCTCTTTTGCATTAGGTGCAGGAGAACAGTTTGTTATTTAGTTTCAGTCCATAGGTTTGCCTGTGACTCAGCACCCAATACATTTCTGCCTGGGCCTGATAAGTCTGATGAGCTGAGAGTTGACCTGGAGGTAGGAAGGGGGCAGAGGAGAGGATGGGGAAGAAAGCTGCTGGTAGCCTAGAGGACTCTAAGTGTGCATCTCTGAGTGCATCGATTTTTCCTCTATTCCTAGAATCCTTCAAGTAAAAAGATCATTTCTGGGGACATTGTAAAGGGCAGCCCTGATAAGGGTTGCCCTCTAAGTTCCTTCCTAAGACTGGGCTTCTGTGATGCTGTGCTTTTATAAACATGTTTTATCCACAAGTCATTGAGTATCAGCTTCAATAAACACCTACTGTGTGCCCAGCCCTGTGCTGGGGAAGGCAAGAAAGACAGCAATGAGTAATTATGTCAACTTGTTTGTGTTTCTGAGTTTGGCAATGCCTGTGGGGAATCTTTGTGAACTCATCTCTGCAGAGTGTGGCTGTTTATTTAGGTGATTCTGGGTGGGAATCTGCGTGCACTTATAGTGGATGTTTATGTCTGTGTATATCAGTGAAGGCTGTCCTCAGTCTGTCCACTCCCCTCCTCAGCATACACTCCCATTCCATCCCCTTATCCCACTCTGAGGAAACCCCCTCAGCTCCACCAGGGTGGAGTCTATTTACCCAGATGCTGGCAGGAAATAGTTAAAGAAAACAGTGGAAGGAGGCAGCTTTCTTCCCTAGTTCACCTTCTCCATCCCCACCCCAAATCCCAGGCTCTCATTCACAGAATTGAAACGGTCCCCACAGAACTCAGGCCTGTGGGGAGATGATAAGCTGGGCCTGGGCTCCAAGGGCCTGTTTGTGTCTCCTTCACATTGTCCCCACCCCCACCCCCAGCACAGGGACCTCCAGATCAGCTCCTTATCCTGCCCAGTCCTTGCTAGTGTATACCCACCCATGCCCAGAGCCCCATGATAAGAAAGCTGATGGCTGATTGGAAGAGACACAGACATGAAGGACAAATATAAAGACATAGACTTGTATGTCAGGGGGAATCCAGAGATGGTGGGACAATTCCAAGTTTCTCATTTAAGATAAGGTCCAGAAAAGTTAAATAATTTAGCCAAGGTCACACAGATAGTATAAGCCCAGACAGGTTCTCTGACTCCAAAGTCTATAAGCTTCTTACTACTTCTAATAATGTCCCTACATGAGGGACAACTATGGAGATACAGACATGGAGACAAATTTGGATGGGTGCATGAGGAACGGAAGGAAAATGAAGAAATCCAGTCAGATATTGGGGCAGAAACATGTGGGAAGGGGTAGGGGAAGCAGAAAAATGATGCTATCAATCTGGAAGGGCTGCTAGGAAAGCTTATTTTGCATACAAACACCCTGAGGCCCTGGGAGGGAAAATGCCTTATGCAAAGTCACACAGGAGGAGCTGGGAGAGCAGAGAAGATGACAACATTGTCTGAAAACTTAAAACTAAATTCACTAAGGCTAGCACAGATTCTTAAAGACAGTAGGTCCCCCTAGTGGCCACTAGAAGTCACAGCAAGGAGCTAATACCTCTATCCAGCAGGGAGAGAAGGGCTAGGGATAAGGTAATTGAATTTCCAGGAGAGACAGGTGGGAGTGGGAATAAGGGGGTCCCAAGAGAAAAGGTCTGTCCCTCCCCCGAGACAGTAAATGACACTGGAGTATGTTCAGTGTGGGAAGTGGAGAGAATGTAATTCACTTATTGCAGCATTCTTTGTCTTTTTTAAAGATCTTAAAACGGGGCAGCTAGGTGGTCGAAGTGAATAGAGCACCAGTCCTGGAGCCAGGAGAACCTGAGTTCAAATCCAGCCTCAGACACTTAATACTTACTAGCCATGTGACCTTGGGCAAGTCACTTAACCCCAACTGCCCTGCCCTCTCTAAAAAGCAACAAAAAAAAAAAATCTTAAAACAATCACCAATTAACACAAATTTTCTAATATACAAAGAACAAAAGAGAATTGTATATAAAATGGGGGACTTCTCTTATGAATAATTTTCCTTTTTAAGGGGCATATTCAATTTAATTTTTGTTGTTTAGCTGTTTCTCAGTCATGTCTGATTCTTAATGTACCCGTTTAGGATTTTCTTGGTAAAAATACCTAAGTGGTTTGCCATTCCCTTCTCTAGCTCATTTTACAGATGAGGAAACTGAAGCCAACTGGGTGAAGTGACTTACCCAGGGTCACATAGCTAGTAAGTGTCTGAGGTCAGATTTGGACTCAGGAAGACTCATCTTCCTAAATCCAGGTTCAACATTCTATGCACTGCATTACTTAACTGCCCATTTGTAAGGGTTATGGGATTTAAAGATCTTCCATGCCCCATTGGACTTGCTGACGTAGCAGGAAGGGGCGGAGCAAGAGGAAGCAGAAGCCAAGCTGGAGTTCCTGCGGTGGCTGGCGGTGGCGGCGGCAGCAGCAGAGGCAGCGGCAGCGTGAAGCCCTTTTTGAGTTAGGACTGCTAAGGACTTTCTGCTAAGGACTCCTGCTGAGGACTGCCAGGGGCCGGAGCTGCTGGGAGCGCGCTTCCCGGACGCTGGGTGGTTGCTGTGAGTGGGGACAGGAGGACCTTTGCCTGAGGTAGCCTGTTCCGTTTTAAAGGCTTGAAAATGTGGGTGCTTTCTACTTTATCTACCTGTGCCAATATCATAACTACTCTGATGGCTTTCACTTTCTGGTTTTGGGACTCAGTCTTTTGGTATCTTAATAAATTTTCTAGTTTATTTCCCCATATGGCAAGCATGACGTATTTTGTAATGGATAATTATATCAGCATATTTGTAATCTCCATAGGCATTGTGAATATGGCATTGCTGATACACCATTCAACTTAACTAGGCAATAATAAAATTGCACCTATTTATTTGTGTCCCCTTCTGAACTTCTCTTCTGTGGATTTTTTTTTTTAAAGCAATCGGGGTTAAGTAACTTGCTCAAGGTTACACGGCCAGTCATTTCTGGGTGTGGTGCTGAGTATCTGAGCCCGGGATTTGATCTCCAGGTCATCCCGACACTGGAGCTGGTGCTCTTACTCTCTGAGCCACCTGTCTGCCCCTCTTCTGTGGATTTTTAAATGTTTTTTTTTTTTGATGCTCTTTGCTTCCTTTTTTAAAATCTTTATCATTACTTTCTTTTTAAAAAAAATATTCTAAACTTATCATTCTATCAAATGAGCCTTTCTTTGTACACAGTAGAACATAAAAAGATTATATGTGAAACTGAATCTCTACTATGTACAGCTTGCTTTTCTTTTTAAGTATATAATAAATTTAACATGTTATCTTCAGAGCTTTTGTCAGTGATTCCTTCTGTTCTTCTTTGGAAAGGAAACTTATCCCTAGCCCCCCTCTCTCTCCCACCTCCTACTCTGTCACTTCCCATTACTTTGCTCTCTGATCCTTCCTTTGTAATAAACAGGAAGAGTCGAGCCAAACAAATGAACTCATTGGCTGTCTACAACCATATATCTCACTCATACCTCTAGCCCCTCCCTTCTCTGCTAATTATTATAATCATTAATCTTATGAAGTCATGATTGGCTATTGAATTGATCAGAATCCTGAAATCTTCCAAAGTTGTTTTCCTTTATGATATTTTAGTCATTTACATAACTTGTTCTTTTAGCTCTGGTGAGATAATATTTGTAGCACAGTGTCTGGTACATAGTTGGTACTTAATAAATGCTTATTCCTCCCCCCCCCCCACCCTATCCCTCTATTGGTTCATACAAGTCTTCCTCAGTTTTTCTGAATCTTTTCTATTTATCCTTTCTTAGGGTACAATAATATCCCATTAAGGGGCAGCTAGGTGGCCAAGTAAGTGAGTAGAGTGCCGGCCCTGGACTCAGGAGGACCTGAGTTCAGATCTAGCCTCAGACACTTTTCACACACAAACAAAAAAAACCTAGCTGTGTGACCTTGGGCAAGTTGCTTAACCCCAATTGCCCTCCAAAAAGATATATATATATATATATATCCCAATAAGATCCAGGAAAATTCCAAAGGACTTATGATGAAAAATGCTATCTCCCGAGAAAGAACTGATAAAGTCTGAATGCAGATTGAAGCATACTTTTGTTTAAACTTCCTTTATTTTTCTTGGATTTTTTTTGGTCTGTGTTTTCTTTCATAACATGAGTAATTTGGAAATATGTTTTGCATTTCTGCACATATATAACCTATATCAAATTTTTTGCCTTCTCAATGAAGGGAGAGGGAAGAGAGAGAAGGAGGGAAAGAATTTGGAATTCAAAAAATTTTTAATGAATTTCTAAAATTGTTTTCACGTGTAATTTGGGGAAAATAAAATATAAATAATTTAAAACAATCCCATTAAGGTTCTTTGCCATAATTTGTTCAGCCATTCCCCCAATCAATTGGCATTCACTCTGTTTCCAGTTCTTTGCAATAGAAAAACGGCTTGTTGCTGTGTTCTTACATCATACTCATTTGTAATTCTTGGATCCTTCTTGCCTTTTTAATAAGTCTTTCTTTGGTACATAATAACTTGCACATAAAGAATTGGAGCCAGATACCAGGTTCACCAAGTAAGGGATTTCCTCAGTTTTTGAAAAGGTATGAGATTCCCCAAATTTACCCTCGGCTCCTGGTGCCAAGGATTACACAACTGTCTAGCTAGCTGACACATATCAGAGAAAATCTGTACTTGCAATTTCATCTATATATGGGAATTCCCCTTGTGGAAAGGCCCTCCAAAAATGCAGATCAGCAACTTGTTTGTAATTATAGAGAGAGTTCCCAGGACACTGAGAAACTAAGTGAGCTGTCCATGATTACATAAGTCAGGAGCAGGACTTCCTGAGGCCTTCTGTTCACTTTGCCAGGCTTCATTTTGTCTATTTTACATATAGTTGGCACTTGATAAATATTTAATTGAATTGCTTGCTTAATTATCTGCTAGGTGGCGCAGTGGGTAGAGCCCTGGGCTTGGAGTCAGGAAGACCCGAGTTCAAATTGGGTCTCCGATTTGACCTAGCTGTGTGACCATGGACAGCTCACTTAATGTCTGTCTCATCAGTAAAACCGAGATAATAACAGCACCTACCTGGCAAGGTTGTTGTGAGGATTGAATGAGACATTTGTAAAGCACATAGCATAGTACCTGGAACAGAGTAGGTACTATGTAAATGCTAGCTATTGTTATTACATCCTCTCGAACATATTTATCTGCCTTCTCTCACACATCTATTTATTACTCAAAAACCCATGTATGTATACACTGAGTAAGTTCAGGTATTTACTTGCTATGTTACCTTGAGAAAGTCATTTAAACTCTCTGGAAATCAATTTTCTACCCTGAAAAGGAAGGGAAAAACATGAAATAAGCACCTACTATGTTATCAGGCACTGTGTTTTATAAATAAATGTTTGGACTGTGGTCCTTTCCAGTTCGTGATCCTATCATAGTATGATTGTGTGATACCATATATATGCACACATGTGCACACACACATGAACACACACATACCCCATGTGCTCACATTCACAAACACGATTGCATAAGCAGAGTGTTTACACAATCTCAGTCACATATGAGGGCTGAAAGAGATTCTGGATGGTTCTGGCAGAATATTGTACTGTTGCAGGACATTGTTACTCTCTGATACCGGGATACATTTCCCCACTCTTCTGCGGTTTCACCACCTTTTCCCCTTCCTATCACTGAACAAAGAAAGAACCAAGATTTGGAACTAGCTTTGGAGATGACACTTGCTTTTTTAGTGGTAGGGGAGCCCACAGAGGTGAATTGGAACCATCCCCACTCAGCTTGGGAGAACTGATTGTTAACTTTTCAGTGTGAACATTTACATCTGGAAATCAGCAAATGCTACTTATCAAGGCTTGATTTATTATTTTGTTGATTGTCTAGGCTTAAGAAAGCAACAAAGAAAATATTAATAGCAGATTAAACTCAAAAGTGGGTCATTCAGTACATTTCCCCCCAGGGAGTTAAACATTTACCATCTTAGTCCTGGATCCTCAGTCCCTTAGTAATAAAGGAAAATTAGCCTGTTAGATTACAGAGGGAAGATGAATTCTTTCATACAAAATGCACTAGGCATCTACAATGTGTCAGGCTCTGTGCTCTGCAACGGAACTACGAAGACAAAAACAAGACAATTCAAATCTTGAATTATCATAGGTTCTGAGACTTCCTGGGTGCTGGTACCAAGGCTCAGTCCCTGTAGAGGAGGCTGTAGGGTAGAAGAGAAAGGGAGGTAGAAGAAGACTCCATCCACATCCTCCAGGAGTCCACAGTCCTTTGAGAATCCCGGTCACAGGATCTCAATGTTGGAAGGGAACTGAGAGCCCATGTGAACAAGAATCCTCTGGATAGCATCCTCCCACAGAATATAAGTTCCTTGAGGAGAGCTTTCACTTTCCCCCCTTTTTCATTCCCAACTGCTAGTATATAATAAGAACTCAATAAATGCTGGTTGAGTTGAACATGCCCAATATAGAGTCCTTTGCTTGAAAACATGAGGTGGGCCAGGGTGGGAGAAGAACCACTGTCTCTCTAGGCTTCTAATTCTACTTTGGAGTAATTCTTATTACTTGGAAGATTTGCCTTGCCTCTACCTCTCTACTACTTGGTGTAGTAGAAAGAGGGTTGGTTTTGGAGTTAGGAAGACCTGGGTTAACTTCTGTCTCTGATACACACTGATGTGTGTCTGTTCAAATCACTCATCCTCTCCAGTATCCCAGGTAAGTCTCTAAGACCATAAATTGTGGAGTAGTTACTGATTTGCAATGGTGGAGGGAGTTCCCACTCCTGTGAGTCCCTATATCAGGGTGGCAAATCAAGAGACAAAAAACCTAAAATCCGTCTCCTTGCTATTTGTCTCCATTGCTCCTAGCTCTTCCTCTGGTCTAATCCTTTCCTCAAAAGCAAATAATTTTTAAAGGGGGAAAAAAGAAAAAGGAAACCCTTCAAATACTTGTGTAAAGTGGTTCCTTGTTGGCTATAAGTAATGCATATTGATGGAAGATTTCAAGCACCTAGAAGGAAGGGAGACCTTTCCCTCAAGGCTTAGCTCTGGTCTTTGCTTTAGTTCATTTGCATGGCAGACCCAAAGTATTGGGAGCACCTAAAACCTTGCAGTCAGACTTCTTTGACAGAACCCCTATAAAATAGGCTTGGGGGGAACATTGGAACCAGCTCAAACTGGCTCAAGAGAGCGGGTTATTAAATTTTCATTTACACTTCAAAACTTGGTGAATCCTACAAATCAGGGCTTGATCGTTAAGACTTCATAAAGTAAAGTGAAATGTTAATATTATAGACTAAACTTAAAAGCATATCCTGCATACTTTTTTGGGGGGAGAGTTGGTTGTTAAACATTTACCAATATATCTCTAATCTGAGGATATAGAATCCCCACAAGACAATAAAACAAAGAGCTACAAGGATTTTCAGATCATAAGTCAGAAAGAAACATCTGACACTACCCTGGAAAAGCAGGACATTGAGTTTTTAAAATGTGATTAAGCCTGTTAGTTAGCTGGGGTTGTTCTGTGTTCCAAAGAGTTTGGCCTCTGAAGTGAGGAGTCTCCTTTTGGAAAGGAAACATCTTTTATATTCCAGTCTCTATAAATAGGCAGTTCTTCCTGATGGGAAAAAAAGTTAATAAGACACCTGGGTGGTACAGTGGATAGATTGCTGAATCTGGAGGCAGAAAGACTTCAGATACCAGATATGTGAATCTGGACAAGTAACTTAACCTTTGCCTCATTTTCCTCATTTGTAAAATGGGGATAATAATAATGCCCACTTCCTAGGGCTGTTCTGAAGACAACCTGAGATAATATTTGTAAAGCCATTGCAAACTTAAAGTGCCAGATAAGTTTTATTATTATTATTATTTCCACTAGTCCTATGACTGGGTAAGTGAGGTAGCTAGCTGCCTTTCTAAAAGAGCTATAGCAAAACAATCTCTCAGCTTTAAGACAAAAATGAGAAGGTAGAGCCAACTCTCTAACTATGAGGAAGAAGAGTCCCAGATGAGAACTACTTTTTTTTTTTGCCTTTTGGAGGGCAACTGGGGTTAAGTAACTTGCCCAAGGTTACACGGCTAGTTTTTTATGTGTGGGTGTTAAGTGTCTGAGGCCTGAACCGAACTCAGATCCTCCTGACTCCGGGGCCAGCACTTTACTCACTGTGCCACCGAGCCACCCCAGATGAGAACTCCTGGTGAAGCCAGAAGGTAGAAGTAGAGAGAAACTCTCCCAACCTTCTGTGACTCCAGTGGTCATGCTTAATCAGCAAGGACTAATAATAGAGCATAGACAAGAAGTGACCATTAGAGGCCATCAGAAAACATCATTAGGCAAAGACTCCTGACCATGCTCAGATTGGCAGAGGACAACTTGAGAGTGCCACCAGAACACATTGGTGAACCTGGGACATCAAAGGTATGAGTTGTTAACTCTACTTGTATATCCTGGTCACACATATTCCCTAAATGAGTTTCCCCCTCCCACTAATACTTTTATTTGTGGGAGAGTATGCCTCAGGCTAATAGGGGAGGAAATGAAGCATTGCTACCTTTCTTGCTAAGATTTTACTTTGAACTAATCCTGTCCTCTGGCTGACTAGTAAAAGTAAATATATCAGTGGGGGCTCTTAAGCTATGGTTTGGTGTACATGCAGACCCATAAAGTGCCATGAACCTGGAATAACCTCTGTCAGAAGTCAGTCTAACACTAGCACCTTCTTAATTCAGGTTCAATGTTGGGATGAAATAAGCCACAAAAGGAAATTGCTCCAATACCACAAGGATATGCAACAAGGATACAACTAAATTTAGGTCCTCTGAATAATGTCCCCCTCTTCTCCATATGGAAAAGCCTCTGGTCATCACACCAGGATATGGGAAGGACATGGTGACTCTAGTGGTTCTTCAGAAATCCATCAAGTCTGAGAGTCCTCCCCCCCACCCCACCCCCGACATTGCCCATGGCTGGATTGGGGGGGGGGGGAGGGCAGAGCTGGAGTTTTTAATGCTTTTGAATGACCAGAAAGCTATATAGGGGAAACTGGAGCAACCAAGTCCCTGGGACAGCTTAGTCTCCTTTAAATTTTAGTCTCCTTTTAAATTTTTTAAATTAAATTTAATTTTTTTCTTATTAATTTGTTTGTTTACTTTTAGTTTACAAGATTCAATGCCACAATTCCTTGAGTTTGAAATTCTGTCCCCCTCCCTCCCCTCCCCACCATGGCGGCATATAGTCAAATATAGGATCTGTAAATACTTTCACATTAGACATTAGTCAGGTTATAAAGACGAATTGTATCAGATGGAATGAACAATGGTAAAGAGGAAATAAAACCAAACAAGAAAAAGAAAAAGATCAGGTAGTTTGCTTCAATCTGGATTCAAACTCAGTTCTTTCTAGTTCTTTCTCTGGATGTAGGTATCTCTCTCCATCATGAGTCTTTTGGGATTGACTTTTATCACTGCATTGCTGAGAAGAGTCCAGTCTATCAAAGTTGGTCATCACACATATGTTGTGTCTGTAATTGTGTACAAATTTCTCCTGGTTCTACTCTTCTGTAATGGGAATGTAAATTTGTAAGATCTTCCCTGCCCCTAGGCTAAAGTGCACCTGGAGCCTGGGGTGGGAGGCTTGTTTTTCAGTAGATACTTCTTGATTGAGTCAAGTCAATAAGGTTGTTACATTCTCTGAGCCAGGAGAAAGCTATATAAGCCCTGATGTGTAGCTTTGTTTTGGGGCTCACTTTGAGAAGTGTTCTGTGATTTGATGAAACTCTGGGCTAGCCGTTGTCCAGAGCCCCCTGGCTTTGAAACCCAGATGTTGTTTGGTATGGATGTAATGGTTGCACAGTTTGGAAAGCTGTGTACTTGATCTGTTTCTGTCTTGATAATTCTGTCGGTATATTCTGAAGTTCGGGGTGCTGACCTTTTTCCCCTGAACGAGGTAAACGATACATATCTGACTGATTAAAGTAAGCTTGTTAACCCATTTTGAGTTGCTTTCCTTTATCAAAGCAGATCCAAGAACCTGTGTGAGCAGCCACCCTGGGGACACTGGGGTGCTTGCTGCTACATCTTCTCACTCAGCATCAGTTCATATAAGCCTCTCCAGGTAAATGTGAAGTCTATCTGCTTCTCGTTTCTTACAGCACAATAGTATTCCATAACATGCATATACCACAACTTGTTCAGCCATTCCCCAATTGATGGGCACCCCCTTAATTTCCAATTCTTTGCTACCACAAAAAGAGCTGCTATAAATATTTTTGTACATATGGGTCTTTCTCCCACTTCTATGATCTCTTTGGGATATAATCCTAGAAGTGGTATTGCTGGGTCAAAGAGTGTGAAATTATTTATAGCCCTTTGGGCATAATTCCAGATTGCTCTCCAGAAAGGTTGGATCAGTTCACAAGTCCACTAGCAATGCATTATAGACAAAGGTAATCTTTATTACCTGTTGGATGGCTAGGTGGTGCAGTAGGCACTAAAAATCTGAGTTCAAATCCAATCTTAGACACTAGCTGTGTGAGTCTGGGCAAGTCACTTAATCCCTATTTGCTTCAGTTCTTCATCGGTAAAATAGGGACACACTGGAAAAGGAAATGGTAAAACACTCCAGTATCAAGAAAACCCAATGGATAGAAAGTTCATGGGGTCATGTAGAGTCAGACACAATTGAAGAGCAACATAAACCCTGTTAAAGGAGGAAAGGAGAAGGTATCTGGGTCTACCTATGCTCAATTTTAGTCCTTCCATAGCTGCATGTGGGGGACTCAATAGTGAGCTAAGGGGGCACCCCAAAATGCTACTTTTAAGAGAAAATGTCTTTAGACATTTATCATGTACCTCTTAAGTTTTCTTTTCTTCAAGCTAACTATTCTTAGTTCCTTCAACTACTCATGACAAAAGCTCAAGGCCCCTTGCAATTCCGGTTGTCCTAGTTGGAGTGTTTTTCATCTTAATAATGCCTTCCTAAAATGTGGTTCTCAGAGCTGAATGCAGTGTCCCACATGTGGTTTGACTAGGCAGAGGACACTCAGGGTTCAGTGGAGCAGTGAAGGCTGGACTAGTCAAGGAGAACTTTCTAGAGAAGGTTTTACTTGGGCCTTGGAGGATAGACTCACAGAAACATTACACTTTGAGCTGTAAGAGCTCAATCCAATGGCCTCATTTTTTTGAGGAAGACACTAGGGCCCATCCAAGAGTTACCTAAGGTGAGTTTTATCGCTGAAATTGGGACTCCAGCCTAGGGGTACTTCGCTTATACTCACTGTGACTCATGGGAGGATTTATAGAGCTGGAGAAGAAGAGAAGTTATGCCAAGTGGGGGAGAATGGGACTGTTTGGGGCAGAGTGCTATTCTTGGGGAGGCAGCCTCCCGAATGACTATTTTATTTCTCTGGGGTGGCCACTGAACCCTCATCTCCCTGGTCTCACCTCCAATCTCTGTTCCCTCCTTCAGATAAAGAGATTCACAATCTTTGGAGTCCTGAGGAGGTTCAGACCTCCGGCTTCAGACCTAGGTCCTGCTCTCAGCCTCATAGGGAGGCACAGTCTGATAGTCTCCTGAAATTCAGCCTCAGGGAACCCACTGCCCCTGTTCTCTGCACGGAGTAAAGGAGGTAGGGCTATACTTGGGGCTGGGAGACCGGAGCTCAAACCGCAGCGCTGACACTTAAGCATGGCACAGTGACCTGGAATCCAGCCTCAGACACCTGCAGCTCCCAGAGGGAGTGACCATGGGCAATGACCATGGGCAACTCACCCAACTTCCCTGCATCTCATCTGTTAGCTCATTTGTAAAGTGAGAGGGTTGGCCTCAATGACTTCCAAGGTTCGTTCCAGCTCTATGATAATATAATTCTGGGCAAGTCATTTAATTGGGTGGGAGGCGGGAGGGGGTGTGTGCGGGGAGAGGCTGTTTGCTTTTTTCCTTCTGATTCTATGTACTTTCACTTACAACCACTAGGTGGCGATATAAACCAGTTAATCCACTAATCCAAGCCCTACTGCCCCAGAACAATTGGTTTATTGACAATGACAGCAAGCATATACATATAGCGCTTTAAGATTTACAAAACACTTTACATAATGTTAACTCATATGATCCTCGTGACAATCCTGGGAGGTAGGTGCTATTATTATCCCCATTTTACAGAAGAGGAAACTGAGGGTGAGAATTCTGCTGATTTGCAGAGTTAATAAACACCTATTTTGTGCTGGGCACTAGGGGTACAGAGACAAAAATGAAACAGCCCTCGCCCTCACAGAGCAGGAGGCCAGATGCACTGTTGGCCAGGAAACTTGGTTTCCAGCCCAGGCTACCCTACTTCGTTGGGGAATGCAGGAAAATCACTTCACCTCAGCTGTTTCCTTGACTGGAAGATGGAGATAATAAGCCATCTGTAAATGATGGGGATTCAGTGAAGCACCCAAAGGTTCTTGAAAGATGAGGGATAGGGGAAGGGAGGGGAAAAATAAAGTAAAAAGTGCACGGTTAAGGAACAAAAGAAAACCAACAAGGAAAAAAAGAAAAACTGGGCAGCTTTGAAAACAATGTGTAGTATTTATTATATAGGTTTTCCTGAAATGGAAATTTATTGTTTTATATTAAATCCTCTCTTATGGTCTGCTGTGTACATGACAATGTTTTTTTTTTCCTTTTCTCATTTTGTATTTAAGTGTAAAATAAAAAAAATTTCACCAAAAAATAAATATTGAAAATTCTTTACATGTAATTGGAAAAAATAAAATACTTTTTATTTAAAAAAGGATGAGAGATAAATGTGAGTTGGATGCATGCTAAATAAGAGGGTGAAGGTTGATTGAGATGGACAGGGGCTCTGGGAGGGGTCTGGGAGCTAAGTGAAGGGATAAGGATTCTCTGAGGATGAGGGGGCTTGGTGAGAGAGAGGGATGGATGGAGTCTCAGAAAAGGAGATCAAGCTTGAATGATTTTATGGGGGCTCAGAGAGAAGGCTCGATGCTCACTAATGGGGAGAGATAAGGAAGACAGGTTTCAGTGAGAACAATCCCCATTGAAAAGAGGTGGGGTGAGGGAAATAAAGGCTTAATGAGATAATGATGACCCAGTAAGGGGACCAGACTCAGTGAGGAAGTGTAGCCGCAAGCACCCCAAGCGTCCTCAGGGTGGCTGCCCATACAGGTTCTTGGATCTGCTTTGATAAAGGAAAGCAACTCAAAATGGGTTAACAAGCTTACTTTAATCAGTCAGACATATATCGTTTACCTTGTTCAGGGGGAAAAGGTCAGCACCCCGAACTTCAAAGTATACATGCAGAATTATCAAGACAGAAACAGATCAAGTAGACAGCTTTCCAAACTGTGCAACCATTACATCCATACCAAATCAACATCTGGGTTTCAACATCTGGGTTTTTTCAAAGCGGGGGGACTCTGGACAACGGCTTCCCAGAATCCATATCAAATCACAGAACACTTCTCAAAGTGAGCCCCAAAACAAAGCCTCACATCAGGGCTTATATAGCCTTCTCCTGGCTCAGAGAATGTAACAACCTTTTGGACCCACTGGCCAATCAAAAAGTATCTACTGAAAAACAAGCCTCCCACCCCAGGCTCCAAGTGCACTTTAGCCTAGGGGCAGGGAAGATCTTTAAAATTTACATTCCCATTACAGGAAGATGGAGGCTCAGTGAGATGATAGGGGTTAATAAAGCATCAGGAATTCAGGGAAGAGATAAGGGTTTACAAAGGGTGATGGAACTTAGTGAGAAGATAGGGGGTCATTGAAGGAAAGGGAGTTCTGAGAAAGGACGGGGTGTCAGTTGTGATGTATAAAAAGTTTGGAAGAGTTTCTGGATAATTAATAATTTTATTAATTAAGCTAGCAGATAATTATGCCAAAGCTAGCAGATAAATGCCAAAGACACTTCGTGGAACCCACTCAGTGCTTACATACCCTTGGAAGAGTGGTATAGAGGATAGCAATCAACTCTGATTGGTTAACAATTAATGAGAAGAATGAATGTTCCTCTAGAGGCAGACCCATTCTAATGAGGGACTGGGGGACTTGACTTTGACTACTCTCACTACTAGACTACCCCCATCCTTGGGCAATCTAGACAAAGGATCTACCCCTATCTAAGCCTGAGTGGATCACAATGGGCCAGAATTCACTTTAGATTAAATTCTTTTTAAGGTTTTCTAGTCAGGTGGGGTCTCCCACCCAAGATGAAAAAGCAAGTAAGGGGATTTGGGCAATCTCATCCATCAATAAGGTCCTACAGGTTTCTGGGGGTGGGGGAATTCTAACCCTAATTCAATAACAGATTATTAATATAAGAGAGAAATATTCATTTCTCTCTCAGCGATTGGGCAGCATCCTACAGGATAACACTAAATGAAGGGTTTTTTTCCTCCCCCTAGTAGCTAGTACCCTGCCCAAATCATTGTGTATTTCTTTTGTATATATACTGTATCCACTTATCTGTGAATTTGTCGTATATGCCTAACAGAATGTAAGCTCCATGAGAACAAAGACTGTCTCCTTTTTGTATTTGTATCCCCAGTGCCTGCTTTAATGCCTCAAATATGGTGAGCATTCAAGAAATGCATATTGATAAATTAATTGAAGGAAGGTTAAGTGAGGGGATATAACTGAGGAGGAAGGAGAATTGATAGTGGGAGGATAAAGGGGCTCCACAATGGGAATAGTGATGGAATAAGGTACTGGTGAAGGGACAGGCGTCCACTGAGAGCCTGGAGGCTCAGTAAAGGAAATAGGAACCCACTGAAAGAATAAAATCCTTAAAAGGGGTTAGGGCTCAATACACAGATTGAGATCACTGAAAAGGTGGGATTCAATTGGGTGACTGGGCTTACAGAGGAAGATGAGGGCTTACAGAAAGAATGTAAGCTAAGTAATGGAGATGGGGATCCAGAGAGAGGACGAGAGCTCAGTGATGGTCTAATGGTTTGGTGAATTGCATGGGACTTGCTAAGGGCATTGAGATGGAGACTCGATGAGGGAATGAGGCTCAGAGAAGGGGTAAGAGTTTAGTGGAGGGAAGGAAGGCTCAATGACTTTTATGGAGCCCAGTGACAGAGGTGGTGACTGTCAGGGGATGTGGCCAAAAGGAGGGGAAAGTGGGCTCAATTACTAAATGGGATTTAATGGTTCATTGGGGAACAGGGATTTATTGAGGACATTCAGGCCAGTGTGAAAATGGGGGCTCCACATGAGGGATAAAGATTTGTTAGGTAATGAGTCCATGAGTAGGTTCTGTCATACGACAGGGGTTCACTGAGAGGAACTGGGGTTTCATGGTATTATAGATTTAGAGCTAGAAGAGACCTTAGGTGGCATTTAGTCCAACTCCCTTATTGTACAGATAAGTTAAATGGCATGCCCAGGTCACCTGGTTAGGAAGTATCTGTGGCAGGATTTGAATTCAGGTCTTCCTGATTCCAAGCCCAACCTTCTGTCTATTGTGCTACCTACAGCAAGGGAATGAATGGAGAAGATGCAAAGTGAAGGAAATGAAATCTCCTTGAAGTCAGTGGGTGGGTGGGTGGAGGGGTTAATAAGGCCATAGAAATTCAGGAAGGGGAATATGAGGTCATCAAGGGGGGGATGCTTAGATTTCAGCTCTGTGGCCATGTTCTGTGTGAAGCCTTCCCTTGTACCTGCCAGTGCTCTCTTCCTCCTCCAATTACCTCATGGTTACTTATTTGCATAAATATTGCAACCCTTGGTGAAATGTAAGCCCAATGAGGGCAGGTACTGTTTATTATTTTGTCTTTGAATCCCAAGCTCAGCACTTGGAAGACAGTAGGAGCTTTGTGAAATTGCATTACAGAATGGAGGTATATAGTATGGGATGAGGGTTCAATGAGTCTTGAGGGGCTCAGTGAGGGAAAAGAGGCTTATCGAGGGGGTGGTTAAAGCCCAAGAGCTCATTGGAAGTGTTAGGATTTATTAAAGTGAATGGAGTGAAAAGATGGGAGTTTAATGTTAAGTATGAAGCTTCCTTCCAAGTTCAGGAAACCCTCAGTCACGTCTGCAAATAGTACAAAAAAGGCTGGACGTTTGGATTTCTTGGAGGAAGGAGGCAATGGCCAGTAGAATCTAACATTGTGTAAGCCCATCTTATAGAAGACAGTTGGTATAGTGGTTAGTGATGGGCCTGGAGTCAGGAAAACCTGAATTCAAATATGGCATTGGACACTTATTAGCTGTGTGACCCTAGATGGGTCATTTCACCTTGGTCTGCCTCAGTTACCTCATCTTTAAATTGAGGATAATAATAGTACTTTGTTGTTGATGTTCAGTCCTTCAGTCATGTCTGACTCTTTGTGACCCCATGAGCCATAGCACACCAGGCCCTTCCACCCTCCACTATCTCTCAAAGTCTGTCCAAGTTCTTATTTGTTATTTCCATGACACTATCCACTTCATCCTCTGCCACCCCCTTTTCCTTTTGCCTTCAATCTTTCCCAACATCAGGGTCTTTTCCAATGAATTCCATCTTCTCATTATGTACCGAAGTATTTAAGCTTCAACTGCAGTATTTGACCTTCCAGTGAATAGCTTGAATTAATTTCTTTAAGCATTGACTGATTTGATTGCCCTACTGTCCAAGAGACTCTCAAAAGTCTCCAGCACCACAATTCAAAAACATGGATTCTGCAGCACTCAACTTTCCTTATAGTTTAACTCTCACATTCATATATTGCTACTGGAAAAACCATAGCTTTGACTACATGGACCTTTGTCTTTTTTTTGCTTTTTCTGCTTTTTGGAGGGCAATTAGGATTAAGTGACTTGCCCAAGGTAACACAGCTAGTAAGTGTTAAGTGTCTGAGGCTGGATTTGAACTCAGGTCCTCCTGATTCCAGAGCCAGTGCTCTATTCACTGCACCACCTAACCACCCCTATATGGACCTTTGTCAACAAGGTGATATCTCTGCTTTTTAGTATGCTGTCCAGATTTGCCACAGTTTTCCTTCCAAGGAGCAAATGTCTTTTCATTTCATGACTGCAGTCTCTGTCTGCAGTGATCTTTGAGTACAAGAATATAACATCTGACATTGCTTCTATTTCTTCTCCCTCTATTTGCCAGGAAATGATGGTACCAGTTGCCAAGATCTTAGTGGTTTTTTTTTTAATATGTAATGGGCTTCAAGCCAGCTTTTACACTCTCCTCTTTCACTCTCATCAAGAAGCTTCTTAATTCCTCTTCACTTTCTGCCATCAGAGTGGTATCATCTGCATATTTGAAACTGTTAATGTTTTTCTTGGCAACCTTAATTCCAACTTTGGTTCATCTAACCTGGCATTTCACACAGCTTCACAAAATATAAATTAAATAAATAAGGTGACAACATACACCCTTGTCATACTGCTTTTCCCACCTTAAAACCAACGAGTTGTTCCATGTTCAGCTCTGTTGCTCCTTGACCCACATTTGGTTCCTCAGGAGATGAGTAAGATGAGCTGGTACCCCTGTCTCTTGGGGGAATTGTTACATTCTGTTGTGATCCATGCAGTCAAAAGCTTTAATGTAGTCAATAAAACAGAAGCAGATGTTTTTCTGGAACTCCTTTGCTTTCTCCATAATCCAGTGAATGTTGGCATCTGTTCTCTAGTTTGTTTGCCTCTTCCAAAACCAGCCTGCTCTTCTGGTAATTCTTGGTTCATACGTTACTGAAGCCTCGCTTGCATCTTGAGCAGAATCTTGCTGGCATATGAAATGAGTATAATTGCTTGCTAATTTGATGCTTGGCATTGCCCTTCTTGAGGACTGGGATGTAAACTGATCTTTTCCAATCCAGTGGCCACTGTTGAGTTTTCCAAATTTGCTGGCATATTGAGTGCAACACTTTAACAGCATCATCTTTCAGGATTTTAAATAACTCAGCTGGAATGTCATCACCTCCACCAGCCTTATTGTTAGTTGTGCTTCCTAAGGCCCACTTGACTTCATTCTCTAGCATGTTTGGCTCTAGATCAGTAATCATGCCATCACGATTATTGGTGATGCTAAGATCTTTCTTGGATGGTTCTCCTGTGTATTCTAGACACCTTTTCTTAATCTCTTCTGCTTCTGTTAAGTGCCTACCATTTTTGTTGGTTCCTAGGGTGTGTTCAGGGTAGACTAGCACCTCTCATTCGAGGGCTACTTAGCCCTTTTAAGGGCTGCTGTCCACTTTTGGTGTCCACCTGTCACCCAACTCTCACCTGTGACTCCAAGAAGTTGTGGCATATACAGCAGTCACACTCCAGTAAACCATCTCAGCAGATGGACTAAAACAAGTTGAGAGTAAGTGACAGGTCTTAAACCTGTTGGTGAACTAGAGGGGTGTCTACCTCCCACACATGAAGACTCCTGGCAAAATGAGTGGATGTGAACAATTTGTTTCAATGGGCCATGAAAGTGTTGGAAGCAGGGAGAGCTTGCTTAGAGCTTGGTTTGACATTGAAAATACCAGTCATCCACTGCATCCTGGCCCAGCTGTCTTGACTTTTGTCTTGCCACTGGACTCCAATGACTCTGGAAGAGGGAGTGAGACCCATGACTTCAAGAAACTCTGTCTCACTTAAATCCAGCTCATATGTAAGTCAAAAGATGCCCTCCACACCATTTTCCATTTTTGCCTCCTGCAAAATCCTGTGACAATGAGTAAGTGATAAGCAGCAAGGGCAGATAAACTAGAAAGTATAGTCACAACCCTGCACAGAGGCAGCCCAAGCCAGAGGGTTATTTTCTCAGGAGAATGAAGCAGCAGTGGGGTTCGGCAATCCCCTGGGTGACTGAGCAGCCTCTTTGAAGGACTGCACTCACCTCCTGGTGTGAGGAAGGGGCTAGAAAAGGCACTGAAAAGTGTCTGCTTCGCCTAACATAACCCTGGTCTGCTTACCATGGCCAGGTAAGCCTACTCTGTTGTCAAAACACACCAAAAAATGTACAAAAACTTTTAAGATGAACCCATTCACCATGGGTACATGGAATGTATGTGTGCTTATAGACAACACATAATCTAGTAGACCTGAAAGATGAACGTAAAAGAGCTCTTGATGTGAGAGAACTCAGCATTGCATCCAAATAGCAGTCCTCAGTGAAACCAGGCTGGCAACATAGCAAAATCAGACCTGGGTATGCATTTTTCTGGAGTGGCCACAGTGATGGGAAGCATCTTGAAACTGGTTTATTTTCAATCAAAACTAATTGAGTCAACAAGCTTGTATGCCTCCTAAAAGGAGTGAATAACAGATTCATGACAATGTGACTGCCACTTGCAGGAAAGCACCATGCCACCATCATGAGTGCCCATGGTCCCACCATGATGAACATTGATGAGGTCAAAGAAAAATTTTATGTAGACCTGGAGACTCTCACCATCAATGTGCTGAAAGAGGACAAGTTTGTAATCTCAGGTGATTTTAATGCCAGAGTAGTGAGATGAATGAACAGCCTTAGAGACAGAGTTTCTGGGTAATTAATAATCAATTTATTGGGTCAGCTAGGTGGTGCAGTGAATAGAGCACTGGCCCTGGAGCTAGGAGGACCTGAGTTCAAATCCAGCCTCAGACACTTAACACAAAAACTAGCCGTGTGACCTTGGGCAAGTCACTTAACCCCAAATTCCCTCCCAATAAAGGGCAAAAAAATAGTCAATTTATTAATTAGGCTAGTTGACAATCAATAAGTTGATGGTCAGTGGCCTCTCTTGGTTACCAAGGGCAAAACGGTGGAGATCTCTGAATGCTTAAATACCTTTGGAAAAGGGGGTGCCCCTGACGGGTAAAAATAAATCCTCCCTGGTGAAATTAATGAGAGGGAGAACTTTCAAATGAGGAGGTGAGATGAAAGCCTTCCATTTCTCCTGCTAAGAACATGGCTTGATCATGAGACTCAGCTGCCTCCAGCAATCTGAACAAAGGAATCCTTCTCTACCTAGACCACTCTGGTTGGTTTTCTCCTTCATGAACTGGATTACCCTAAACTCCAATGAAGGGGTACAAGGACATAGGCTTAGTGCTTTGAGGTGAAATTCACCTGGATTAGATTCTGTTTACACTCTTAACAGAAGAAAAGTCTCCTAGTTGGGCAAGGTCTAGCCCAAGACTGAGGATCACGTTCCCAGAGGATTTGGGCATTCTAATCAATCAGTAATGTTCTTCAGAGACTACCTAAAATACAAGGGCTGGTCCCTGAACGAGGAAACAGAAAAAGCCTTAATCCTACTTTAATATCTGGACATTAATAAACAACAATTTTTCTCAGTAGGCACAGATTATCAGACATGGCAGGGGTCCTTGCAAGGAATGGAGTCAGAAATAGCAACATCAATGGTCACTTATTACTGAAGATTTGTGTTTCTCATGACCTTCTCATCATGAACACTGTCCTCTGTTTACCTAAACAGAATGAAACTTCATGGATGTGCCCTCACAAATATTGACATTTAATAGACTATGTCATTGTAAGGAGAAGAGATAAACAGGATAGGAGAGTGAAGAAGTCGATGTGGCGCAGAGTGCTGGACTGAGCATAGATTTATCCTCTCCAAGCTAAACATTCACATTCCACAAAAGTAGTGACTCCAAAGCAAGATGACCACCAGAAGTCTTACTGGCAATAGATTGTAGTGTTTCTGCATGTATTAATTTGTTGCTAACGTGGAGGGGAAACTGAACCAACGAACTGGAGTGGGAAGCTTTCAGAGATTTGGTGTACAGCAATGCATTTACTCATCTGGGTCAGACTATGATGCCTTGAAGATCATTTATAAGCCAAAGATCTGTGGTGCATCTCACCTACTCAGTACTGACTGAGTCACATTGGTTAGTGGTAAAGACATGATTCTGGGCAGATGAGCTGAATACTTCCATAGTGTTCTCAACAGACCATCAACAACCAAGGCTGAAACTATGGACTATTTACCTCAAGTTGAAGTCAATCCCTTTCTAGCCAAAATTCCAACAGAAGAAGAGGTTTTGAATGGCATTAGGCTCCTCTCATATGGCAAAGTACCTAGTGCTGATCTTATTTCAGCTGAGATTTAGAAGGCAGGGGATCCATTGCTCATATAAAAGCTGACTGACATTTTCCAGGTTACATAGCAAAGGAAGGTTATCCTCCAGGACTTCAAGGATACCTCCATTGTCTATAAAGGAAAAGGAAATAGGTTGTCCTATGACAATAACAAAAGGGTTATTGTCTCTCTTAAATCATTGCCAGCAAGATTCTTGATAGACTCCTCCTTAATAGGCTGATCCTTTCCCTGGAAGATGGTTCTCTACCTGACAGCTAATGTGTCTTCATTTGTCAGGGAATGGTCATTATGGTGTTTGCTGCCTGACAACTCCAGGAGAATGCCAGGAGCAGAACAGAGGGCTGTATACAACTTACGTTGATGTTGACCAAGGCCTCTGATACTATCTCTCCTGAGGGCTTGTGAAACATTATGGTAGAATTTGGTTGCCCAGAGAAGTTCATCAGTACTGTACATCAATTTCATGACAGCATGCTTGCAGGGTTCTAGGTAATGGATGATGCTCTCGAGCTTTCCCAGTCACCAGTGAAGTGAAGCAGGGCTGTGTGTTTTGCCTGCTCCCGTGCTTTTTAGCATGATGTTTTCTGTTATGTTGTCAGACTCCTTCAACAAGGATAAAAACGGCATCAAGGTCAGCTACCACACTTGGCTTCAAGCCTAGACTAAAGTGGAGAAAGTTGGTGAACAAATTTTTGTTTGAAGAGATCGCACAGTGAATGCAGGCTCTGAGGCTGCAAAGCAATAGAATCTGGATCGATTCTCTGCTACTTGTGCCAACTTTGGCCTGACAATTAACACCAAGAAAACAGAAGCTCTCCACCAGCTAGGGCCATGCCATCCATATACGGAACCATTGGTTGGAGCAAACGGAGAAATTTTGAATGCTTTAGATAAGTTCACTTCCCTTGGCAATATACTCAGATGATGAGGTTGACACATGCAGTGCCAGAACTAGTTCAGTGTTTCAGAGACTCTGAAGGAAAGTGTCGGGGAGAAGAGGCGTTAGGCTGCCTACCAAAGGGAAGGTCCGCAGAGCCGTGCTGAGCTCATTGTATGCCTGTGAAACCTGGACTGTCTACCAGCACCAGGCCAGGAAACTGGATCACTTCTGTTTGAATTGTCTTAGGGAGATTCTGAAGATCTACTGGCAGGATAAGGTGCAAGACACTGAGTCCTTTCTCTAGACGAACTGCAGACTCTACTGAAGAGAGTTGAGAGTTCAATGCCAATGGACTGGTCATGTTGTTTAGATGCCAAACATACACTTGCCTAAAAGACTATTTTATGAAGAACTTACACAAGACAATCGCTCACACAGAGGTCAGCAAAAGCATCCTAAGGACACTCTCAAGGTCTCTCTGGAGAACTTTGGGATTAATTGTGAGACATGGGAGGGACCCCCCAGCATGACATGCCCCCCACATCAAAGAAGGCACTGTGCTCCATGAGCAAAGCAGAATTGCAGCAGCTCAAAAGAAACATGAGATACTCAAATTTAGAGACATTGCCACTCCAAATGTTTATATGGACGATTTGTGCCTGTCCCATAGAAGAGCCTCCCAAGCTTTTAGTGGTCTGATCAGCCACAGTTGGAAACACTGAACCTTGACTCCCAACATAGTGACTTCATTTTGGTCCTCTTTGAGCATGAAGGACAACAACCAACCATTTTTGTCTTTTATCAGGTCTGTTTTTGCATGAAACTTTTCCTCGCTATCTCCAATTTTCTTTCCATTCTATTATTTTCTTCTATTTCTTTGCATTTCTTGTTTAAGGAAACCTTCTCTCTCCTAGCTATTCTCCGGAATTCTGCATTCAGCTGGCTATATCTTTCCCTTCTCCTTTCCCTCTCAATTTTTTTCTTTTCTCATTTAGAAATCTCATCAGACAGCCATTTTGCTTTCTTGTTCTTTTTCTTTGGAATGTTTTTGTTGCTGCCTTCTGTACAATATTGCAAACTTCCATCCATAGCTCTTCAGGCACTCTATCTCCCAGATCTAATCTCTTAAAACTATGCATCACCTCCACTTCATATTCATAAGGGATGTTAATTAGGTCACACCTATATGGTCTGATGACTTTCCTGCCTTTCTTCAATTTGTCTGAATTTTGCAATAAGAAGCTCATGATCTGAGCAGTAGTCAGCTCTGGAGCTTGTTATGACTGACTAGATAGAGCTTCTCCACCTTTGGCCACAAAGTATGTAATCAATCTGATTTCTATATTAACCATCTGGTGATGTCCATGTGTAGAGTCCCCTACTGGGGGCTTAATTGTTAATATGCTTAACAAATGCATATTCTCTTCCCTTCCCTTCCCTTATCTTCCCACAAAGATGAGTAAGATTTTTCCCAATCCTTCCCTCCTTCCCTCTGCCCTGTCTCACCTATGCGCTTTGGCTTAAAAGTACTTTAATATCTTTGCCAGGGAGTTGGGGCAGGGGTAAGGGGAAGGTGAATCTCTCCTCTGGTTCTGCTCACCCTCCCTTTAGGATGACCACGGAGAGCAGAGCTGTGGATGACCTGATGCCAGACCTCCCTCTTCCCCAGGGCTGTCCACTGAAGGCCTTGTTGAAGGATGAAGGGAGAAGGATGGGGGAGGCATGCTCCTACCATCAGTGAGTCACCCCAGCTCTCTGGTCTTAAGCAGGGGGCAGAGACTAGGATATGGGCATCTGTTCTGGGCAGGCAGCCCTGGCATGAGGGAGGTGACATCTGGAAACTGAGAGAGAGAGGAGGCCCCAGAGCCCAAGGGAGGCTAATTTCCTCTAATAGGAGCTGATTAGGAGCAGTCAAGGTCTGGCTGCTGGGGGAAAGGAGGGGCCGAGTGTAGGAGACAGCAGGATCCAGAAAATATTTCCTTGGCAATCCATCTTCCAAGGGAGTTAAAGTTCTTTAAGGTGAAGAGCATAGCCTAGCTAGGGACCAAACCCTAGCTGACCCCAGCCAGAAAAACCACTTAGAGCTGGAATGGCCTGGGCACTTGGGAGGACCAACCTTATTTCAAAAAAGTATTATATTGGGGTGAATATAAGTCATGTCCCCTCCTTCTGTCCTCTTTCAATTAAAAAATCATTATTAAATTGAATTTGAATTTATCTTTTGTTTTTATGTCCCATAAATTTCCCACTGTATCTCTCCCCTCCTAGAAAGCCATCCCATATGATATTTTTTAAAGGAAAAGGAGAGAAAAAAATCAGGAAATCTGAATAAATATATAGAAAAATCTGACAATTTATGCAATATTACAAACCCACAGACCCCTTACCTCTATAAAGGAGTTGAGTAGGGAGAGGCATCTTCTCCTCTCTCTTCTTTATATATCAGAGATATAGCTTTGATCTCTTTTAAGAAAAGAGTGGGAGGCAGCTAGGTGGTTCAGTGAATAGAGTACCAACCCCTGAGTCAACCTCAGACACTTAACACTTATTAGCCATGTGACCTTGGGCAAGTCACTTAACCACAATAGCCCTGCTTTCCTTTCTGCAAAAAAGCAAAAAAAAAAAAGGGAGTGGGTGGGTTGAAGGGTTAATAGGGGGTTAACAAGGGTCAAACTTGTTCTTGAAAATTTCCCCACATTCAGTTTCAGTTTTTTTTGTACAGGGTTGTTCTTTCCATTTGCATTGCTGTAGACCTGGGGTCTCTTGTTTTCTTGGCTCTGCTTCCTTCCCTCTGTACCAGTTCACGTCCAACAAACTGCTCAGCAACCATTACATTTGTCATTTCTACAGCACAGTAATATTCCATTATATTCATGTATCACGGTTTGGCCATTCCTCCAATCGATCAGCATTTACTCTGTTCCTAGTGATCTGCCACCACAGAAAGTGCTGCTATAAATATTTCCTCCAATGGCTTTTATGAATCCTGCTAGCAGCCAGTAATGAATGATATATGCTTTGGTGCACACCAATATGGTTTTTTTCCTTTCAAAGAAATCCTGTCCTAAATGATCAAAATCCAAACTATCGGTGATTACATTTTTTTTAAATGCTCTGAATCACTAATAATTAGAGAAATGGGTTGATATCTGATGGCAAAGATGACGAAAGAGGAAAATGACAAATGTTGGAGGGGCTGTGGGAAAAGATACCCATGTTCTCTCTTGGTAGGGCTTGGCACAGTGCCTAGGACATTGTAGGTGATTAATAAACTCTAGTTGAAGGAGTGACTTTGAATCGGTACAGTCACTGTGGAAAGCCATTTGGAGCTATCCCCCAAAAGTTTCTGAACTGTACATAACCTTTGACCCAATTATACCAGGACTAGGCCTATACTCCAAAGATATGAAAGAAAGAAGAAAAGGACCTAAATGCACAAAAACATTTTTGTAGTAGTGAAAAAATGGGAACTATGGGAGTGCCCACCCTTTAGGGAATGTCTAAAGGAATTATGATATGGGAATGTAATGACATATTACTGTGCTATAAGAAATGACAAAATGGATACTTTCACAGGAAACTGAGAAGACCTCTGTGAAATGACACAAAGTAAAGTGAGAGGAATTAAAATAATGTATACGACAACAATATTATTTTGTTGCTGCTGTTGTTGTTGAGTGGTGTCCAGTTCTTTATGACCTCATTTGAGGTTTTCTTGGCAAAGACACTGGAGGGATTCACCATTTTCTCCTTCAACTCATTTAACAGATGAGGAAACTGAGGCAAACAGGGTGAAGTGACTTGCCCAGGGTCACACAACTAGTAAGTGTCTGAGGCTGGATTTGAATTCACAAAGATGATTCTTCCTAATTCCAGGCCCAGAAGGCTATCTACTACACCACCTTGCTACCTTCAATAATATTATAGAGGAAAAAAAAGGTTAAGTTTTTTCCTCAACAATGTTATAGAGAAAAACAACTTTGAAAGACTTTAGAATTCTGATTAATGCGATGGAAAGCCCTGACTCCAGAGGACTGAAGATGAATCATCCTACCTGCCTCCTGGGAGAGGTGGTGTACTTAAAATCCAGGATGTGATTGATATTTTTGGACCTGGCCAATACGGGAATTTGTTTTGCTGAACTATGCATGTTCGTTATGAGGGTTTTGTTTTTCTTTGTTTTTTTAATTGTACAGTTGGGGAGATCAGTGGGAGAGAGATAATGAATGCTTATAAAAACAAATACATCCCATCTTGAGGGTATAATATTACTTTATGATAAATAGTTTATTGATGACTTTTTAAACATCACTGTCACTTTCCAATAATAATTACAGGTAACATTTACATAGCACTTTAAAGTTTGCAAAGCTCTTTACAAAGATGTTATCTCAATTGATCACAAAAACCCTGTAAAATAAGTGCTATTATTAGCCCCATTTTACAGAGGAGGACACTGAGGATCAGAGAGGTTAAATGACTTGCCTAAGGTCACACAGCTAGGAAGTCAAAGGCAGAATTTGAACATAGATCTTCCTGAGTCCAGGACCAGTGCTTTATGGATTATGGCATGCCAACTTCCCAATGATTACCTCCTCCCCTTCACCACCACTACCACCATCACCACCTTGCTCAGGTTCACAAAGCTAGTAAGTATCTGAGGCCAGATTTGAACTCAGGAAGATGACTTCAGAAGCAGCACTCTATCCTTTTAACTCAAATCAAAGCCAACTGTAAGTTATATCATCATTTCCCTAATGCCATGGGACAAACACAACAGCAACTATCACCACCACCCCAGCAAGGAAGTATAGTTAATTAAGATTGACTGCGTTTTACAAAATATGAATGGTTAGGTGGCACACTGGATAGAGTGCCAGGCCTGGAGTCAGGAAGACACATCTTCCTGAGTTGAAATCCTATCTCAGATACTTCCTAGTTGTGTGACCTTGGGCAAGTCATTTAACCCTGTTTGCTTCAATTATGGAAGTCAAAGTCAGATAGTGATTCAGTGACAGGGCCAACCCAGAGCTTCCACTGAGCTAGAGAAGGAAATGGAAAACCACTCCAGTACCTTTGCCAAGAGAACACCAAATGAAGTCATGAAGAGTTGGGCATGACTGAAACCGACAGAACAACAAAAAAATACCTCATTCCAAACCTAAATAAAGGTCATGATCTCCTTATGGGGAGGAGGGAAGTATGGTTCCCTCTAGTCCTCTGTAATCAAGATTATTTGGTGAGTGCAATTTCTATTTAGGGACATCGGTATTTGGTACAATACAGTACAGGGTGTGTCTAAAATTCTGACTTGTTCTTTAGCTTACAAGTTTGATTCCCATTAGAGTGGAAAATCCTTCCTTCCAGCAAAGGTAGCCTCTTTAGCTGTTCTGAGTTATTAATACTTCACTGTGTATGAATGTTGGATCCTTTCCTCAGAGCAGATTTTGGCAAGGAGAGAACAGCAGAGTGAGAAGGAGAAGGAAAATGCTGCCCTGTGTGACCACAAAGACATTCACTCCTCAAGGCCCCCAGTCATAGCTTTCATGACCCTCCCAGCAGGGAACCTTTAAAGGGCAAGGGGCTTTACTAGGGCCTTGATCCTGCCTCTGGCCTTCTACTTTAAAGTGAGGGGGTGGTGGTGGTGTTTGTTTGTTTGTTTTTAATTGGTTGAAGAGATAATCTGGTTCAATCTCTTTATTTAACCGAAGAGGACATTGTTACCTAGAGAGGGGGAAAGTAAGCAAGGGTCTGCTGATAAATGTTTAACAACCAGCTCTCCAAAAATGTAAGCAGGACCTAGTTCCACATTTTCTCTATTAACATTTTCTCAGTCTCTTTCTCCAGTCTAGACAATCAACAAAGCAATAAATTAGGCTCTGATTTGTAGCATTTGCTCATTTCCTAGGTGCAAATGCTCACATTGAAAATTAAGCAGTTGGAAAGCTGGTAGGAGCCAGCTCCCACGCACTTATGGAAGTCAAGGTCCTATGGTGATTCAGTGACAGGGCCCACCCAGAGCGTCCAGAACAAGTCCACAAAGGAATCCCTTAGTGGGAGGGGCAAGAGGCTGCCCCGGGGGTAGGGAGACTGCCATGATGCCAGCAAGGATGCCAGCTAGGGAGGTTGAGACTGGCAAAAGTGAACAGGTCAGGGTTGGGGAAGATCTCACCTAGCTGGCATCTGTAACTTCCTATTTTAACTATTTATTCTTGCTAACTATGCTAACTAGGATTGAAAGCGTTGGCACTACTCTCTAAATTCACTGTGCCATTCCTTCCTCATCTGGAGCCCCAGACAAAGCCCTCATCATCCTGCCCTTTGGGAACCAGAGTTAGAACTTAACTTTCAGCCCAGTGCTTAACCCAGCCCAGTGCTTCCCCTAAAACAGTCTATCCTTGTTGCTGTTGTTGACTTGTTTTACAGTAATGTCAGACTCTTGGAAAAGATACTGGAGTGGTTTGCCATTTCTTTTTCCTGCTCATTTTACAGATGAGGAAACTGAGGCAAACAGGGTGAAATGATTTGCCCAGAGTCACACAGCTAGTTAAGTGTCTGAGGCCAGATTTTGAACTCAGTGAGATGAGTCTTCTGGACTTCAGGTCTGGACTCTGTCTACTGCCCCCCCAGCTGCTCCAAGTCTACCCTTGGATGATGATAATTTATTACTTTTCCTTGAGATTAAGTTGTTCTCACTGCCCCTCAAATCAAGGGCTCTCTGATCGCAAAGGCAGTCTTTGACTGAGGGCTTAACTTTTGTACCCTCTTTACAGACATGCCCAGACCTACCTTGAGAGACCTTCAGGGAAGGAGTTATATAGGCCCAGCCCCAGTTCAGCCCTCATGCTCCCACTCCAGTAGAGAAAAAATAGGTCCCAAGACCTAGAGAAACTTTCACTTTACTGGGAATAACAGAATTCTTTTTTTCTCCTGGGTAGAGAAATATCTTCAAGTCAGCAGCTCTGGAGCCTGAGCTGGGGGCAAGAGATTAGTAATCCTTCCACTTGAAGATTATCACCACTCCCTTCCAGCCTGAGAGGCATCCATCAACCCCAGGACACTCCCCTAGAAAAAAAAATTAGGCGATACAGGAGAAGTGGAGAGAGACAGAGACAGACAGAGACAGAGACAGAGAGATGGGGAGACAAGAGACAGAGAAATTATTGTTAATAAGCAATGATTTGGGGAGATCCAGAGTTGTCCCCTTTTTCTTTTCTTTTTTTTGCCTTTTGGAGGACAATTGGGGTTAAGTAACTTGCCCAAGGTTATACGGCTAGTATTATTACAGGAACCGAACTCGGGTCCTCCCGACTCCAGGACCCGCGCTTTACTCACTGCACCACCTAGCCACCCCTGATTTTAAAAGTCCAGTCCCTTGAAGGATATTACTGATAATGAGATTGAACTAACTTTCTTGTTCAGACCGCCCCCCACTCCCCATCCTCCCGCACTGTGGCCATGGTGGAACCCACACAGCTCTGTGACCTCACAGGAAGACACACACAAACTACGCGGGAGACACATACTCCACCAAGAATCATTTATTAAAATTAGACTCGTCCAGCTTACGAAACCCAAGGACAAAGCAGAAGGATGTTCTCACCCTGTTTAGCACATTAAGAATTGGGATCAGAGCCCAGAGAGAGGCATGATTGCCCTGCACAAAAGGGTACAAAGGATCCCAAACACAGGATAGTCCAAGAGCTGTACCTGCTGGAAGCCAGGGTGCACGCTAGGCTTATTTTTGTCAATGGGTCTCCATCAGTAATACTGATTCGCAGTCCCCGAGGATTAATTCATTGTTCAGAGGAGAGACAACATGAGTCCCAAATCAGCTGCATGATGGGAATGTTTGCCTCGGGATTCAGGAGATGACTTGACAGCATTACAAAGGAAAGAGATGGGAGTGAAGTAATCACGCTATGAAGTAACAGCCTCCCCTTTTCGTTATAGGAGGCAGCTGACCAGAAGCAGCCTGCTTTTGGTTTCTAAGCTAGGGTTTAGGGAAGACCCCACCCCCCAACCCCTCGCCACCCAATCAATATGCTTTTATACATCCTTCAAGTATTTTTTTTTTAATCTCCTAAAAGAACCCTCTAAGGGCTTGGCTCTGATATCACCTTGTTTCTGTAATAAAAGTTTAAACTTCAGACCCCCAAGCCTATTTTTGTAAAGGACGCCCTTCTCTCTCCCTCCTCCCTTCAGAAATGTCCTAATTCCTTTCTCCTATAGACCTCAGTGACTAGGGAAGAAGAAGGGTGGGTAGCTGAAGAGTCAGTCCTTTTCTCCTTCAAGTTTGGAGCTGGCAGAAATCTTTAGAAATTACCTCATTCACCTTTTCCATTTTTTACCTAAAAGAGGAAGCTGGATGGCACAATGAATATTGTGCTGGACCTGCAGTAGGGAGGATCTGAGTTCAAATTTGACGAAGACACTTACTGTAGGACCCTGAGAACCCAAAGTGCCCACCTTCATATAGCGAGTCTGCCTGTTTCCTTATCTATGTAATGGGGATAATAACAGAACTTATCTTCTAGGGTTGTCATGAGGATAAAATGGGACAGTATTTGTAAAGCACTTCGTAAATCTGCATATGCTATGGAAATGTTTATTATTACAGCTGAGGAAGTTGATGCAGAGGGGTCTAACTAGCATAAAGTCAAGCAGTGAGCTAATTATAGAACCTTGAGATTCTATAGGGGACTTCAGAGGCTGTCGAGTCCGACCTGAATCTAAGCAAGATTCCTGTCTGTACTGCTCCAGCCCCAGCTGAAAGACTTCCAACAATGACAGGGAACTCACCACCTCCCAAAGCGAAGGATTCCTTACTCTTGGACAGCTCCAAATGGTCTTTTATCCAATGCTTATTCTCCTTGACCTCCTTGCAGCCTTTAACCCTGTTGGTCACTCTCTGATCCTTATGATTCTCTTCTCTCTAGGCTTTCAGGACAGTTCTCTGTCCTGATTCTCCCCCCTCTACCTATCTGACCACTCCTTTTCTGTCTCCTTTGCTGAATCCTCCTCCAGATTATAGCCTCTAACCACAGGTGTCCCCCAGGGTTCTGTCCTGTGTCCTCTTCTCTTTTCCCTCTATGCTACTTCATGAGGTGATCTCATCACTTCCCAAAGATCAGTTACCATCTCTGTACTGATGATCCTCAAATCTGCCTGACTCTGACCTCTCTGGGGACCTCACATCTCCAACTACTTTTCAGATGTCTTCAACTGGATGTCCAGTAGACATCTTAAACTCAACATGTCCCATCTTTTCCCCTAAACATTTCCCCGATATTAACTTCCCCATGACAGTCCCTCAGGCTCCCAACCTAGGAGTCCTCCTGGATTCCTCACTCTCTCTCACCCCCCATATCCAAGGCCTGTCTATTTTGCTTTTCTCCTATCTCTCTAATATACTCCCTCCTCTCCTCTCCTCTGACCCTGCCCCCAACCCTCATCCCCTCATTTCTGGACTATTGCAGTAGATGTTGGTGGGTCTGCCTGCCTCAGGTCTCTCCACACTCCAGTCCTTCCTTCATTCAGTCATTAAAGTAATTTTCTTAAAGTGCAGATCTGATCATCACACACACATCAAACACACACTCTCTATCACCTCCAAATACAAAACCCCATTTGACATTTGAAGCTCTAGACTCCTCCTACCTTCCAGTCTTCCTTACAACTTATTCCCTGGCATGTATTTCCAGTGATCCAGTGACACTGGCCTCCTGGCTGCTCCATGAACAAGAACAAGACCCTCCATCACTTGGCTCTGGGTATTTTCTCTGGCCATCTGCCAGGCCTGAAATGCCTTGTCTTTTTATCTCTGCCTATTGGCTTCCTATAAGTCCCAAATAAAATCCCACCTTCTACAGGAAATCTTCCCCAACCCCTCTTAATTGTAGTCCCTTCCCTCTTTTAATTATTTCCTATTTTTCCTGTGTGTGGCTTGTTTGTACACATTTGTTTACTTATTATCTCCCCCATTAGACTGTAAGCTCCTTGAGGACAGGGACCATCTTTTGCCTCTTTTGAATACCCAGCACTTAGCACAGTGCTTCCACATAATAGGTGTTTAATAAATATTTGTTGACAAATTGACTGACCAGTTGTTAGGTCTTTCTCTTTGGAGTCAAAATCTGCCTCTGCAACTTCATAAGATTCTATAGTTGAAAAGGACCTTCCTTAGAAGTCCATCCTTTTTTCCTGGTTTTGCCCTGAAGTCAGAAAGAATGAGTCAGCTATGGGAAGACAGCTATCCTATGATCCCTTTCTATCCTCACACCACCTACTCTTTTCCAATCTAAACATTCCCATTTATCTCAACGAGGCCTAGAACAGTCAATGCTAGCTAAGTCACTTCATCTCTTTACCTTTGAACTTCATCTTAAAAAATAAAACCTCCTTACCATTCCCCTCCCTGGATTCTATGATTTCTAAGGTCCTTTCCAGCTCTAAAATTGCATGTATACACTCTCTCAGTTCTGACATTGTATTCTAAGACTCCCCTAGTTCTGACATTCTATGTCCTGATGTACCCCCCCAGTTCTGAAATTCTGTGTTCTAAGACTCTTCCCAGCTCTGATACTCTGAAGCTCTGACAGTCTGTATTCTAAGGCCACTCCCAGATCTGACATTCTATGTAGAACTTAGAAAGGTCCCTTCCTTGGAATGTGGGAAAATTGAGACACTAATGCTCTGTTGGTAGCACTGATTCAACCATTCTGGAGAGCAATTTGGAATTATGACCAAAGGGCTATAAAACTGTGCATACCCTTTGACCCAACAATACTAGTGAGATCAAAGAAAAATGAAACAGAGTTATATGTACAAAAATATTTATAGCAGCTCCTTTAGTAGTGGCAAAGAATTGGAAATCAGGGGGATGCCCATCAATTGGGAAATGTTTGAACAAGATGTGGTATATTACTGTGATGGAATACTATTGTGCTATAAGAAATGATGAGCAATATGCTCTCAGAAAAACCTGGAAAGACTTACATGAACTGATGCAGAGTGAAGTGAGCAGAACAAGGAGAACAGTGTACATAGTAACAGCAATATTATACAATGATCTACTGTGAATGACTTAGCTATTCTCAGTACTACAGGGTTCTAGAATAATTCCAAAGAACTTGGGTGACTAGGTGGTGCAGTGAATAGAGCACCAACCCTGAAGTCAGGAGAACCTGAGTTCAAATCCAGCCTCAGATACTTAATACTTACTAGCAATGTGACCTTGGGCAAGTCACTTAACCCCAATTGCCCTGCCTTCCCCCCTCCAAAAAGAAGCAGAAAAAAATGTTTTTAATAATTCCAAAGAACTTATTGTGAAAAATGTTACCCACCTCCAGAGAAAGAACTGATGAAGTCTGAATGCAGGTTGAAGCATACTTTTTTTTAACTTTACTTATTTTTCTTGGTTGTTTTTTTCTGTCCGTGTTTTCTTTCACAACACAACTAATTTGGAAATATGTTTTGCATGACTACACGTGTATAACCTATGTCAAATCGCTTGCTTTCTCAATGAGAGGGAAGTTTTTTATATTATTTTTATTCATTTCATTAACTAGTCCCCAATCACATGTAAAATAATTGTAATAACCATTTTTAAAAAATCTTGAGTTCCACATTTTCTCCCTCCCTTCTACTGAGAGGGGAGTTTTAAGAAACAAATATTAAAACTAAATTTTAAGAAACAAATGTTAAAAATTGTTTTTACAAGTAGTTGAGGAAAAAAATAAAATATTTCTAAAAAACAAAGGTTCTTCCCACCTCACATATTCTAATGACTTTTCCAGTCTGATATTCCATAAATCTGAGTTTCTCTATGTTCCCTCCCTTGATAAATTTATTCATTTCTACCCAGGCCTTGGATCATCAAGTCTTAGGGATGAGTTTCAAATTTATATCTCCAAGTCCCTATAGAGATGTAACAATCTCCAGAAAATGCAAAACTATGAAAAAAAATAAACTCCTGGGATGGTATAAGGAAGACAATTTTTTTTGAGGGAAAGGGCAATGGAAATCCATGTGGTATACCATGTTTGTTGTTGAGGTTGGGTTGTTGCTGTTTTGTTGTTTGTTTATTTGTTTGTTTTAAGGCTAGGGACTAGAGATGTGACATCATTGATATAGGGATCTCCCAAGTTAAGACACTCACTCTAGCAAGCAGTCTGGGACCAGATAGTCTTAGGGAGCTGTCTAGAGTCCTGAGAATCTAAGTAACTTGTTAAGGGTCACACAGCCAGTATGTGTCACAGGAGGATCTGAACTCAGGTCATCCTGGCATCAAGGCTGACTCTCTAACCACTCCTGCATGCTGCTTCTCAGTACACCCTCTATGAATGTAAACTCACTTCTAATCTAGTACATAAAAACATGTTTGATTTGCTTTAATTAAAAAAAAAAAAAAGAACTATCATGTTTGGTATGCTTAGAGAAATAAAGGCCCAGGAAACAAACCCTGAAAGTCCTTTCCCTCCCAGAACCTGATTTTCCCATTTTAATTCAGGTCTTCCAGTTTCCTGTCTGGCATCTCACTGAGATATGTCACCTTGGACTCTGAAACATGGACAGAATCATGGAAAGGCAGACACAGAAGGGGCTTCTGAGTTCATCTCTTCCAGCTCCTTCATTTTACAGAGGGTACCCAGAGAAGGAAAGACACTTACCCCAAGGTCACACAGTGAGTTAATAGTGGCCATGCCAGTACCAAAAACAAAACCTAGGTCCCTGGAGTCCTAACCCTGGATCAATCCCATTCTGACATCTACTGGCCCTTCCAGCCAAGCCCACAGGCACAACTCCTGGGCACAAAATTTCCTGCTGATTTGGTAGGCCTCTCCACACCCCATCTGCACCAAACCAGAAGGGAGGGAAAAAAAGGGAGGAAACTCTGCTCAGAACTCACTCTTTCTGGGAAGCCCTCCCTGATTAAGTCCACCTGCTGGAATGTTTTGTGCACTTCCAGATTTACTCATTAGGACAAATCCAGCAATTTACAGTGTTGCTTAGTAACTAACTGAGCTTTCTTCCAGCTATTCAGATTCTCTATTCCCACCTGGAGTAAAGGCACCCTCAGGGCAGAGACCCTGGAATCCATCCTCCAGAGTGTCTAGCACTGGGCTCTGCAGAGGGGGTGGAGATGATAGGGGCCATAGGATTTAAAGTAGGAAGGAAACCAAGACTATGACATCTAGCCCCCTCATCAGAGGCCTGAAAAATGAAGGCCATTGTCAAAGGTCACACAAGTAATCAATGGCGGAGCCAATATTTGAACCCAGGTTTTCTGATTCCAAATCCATCCCTCTTTCTGAATGTTTGCCCAGCCACCTTCCCCAAGAACTATGACACAGAAATACTAACAAAGAGCTACTCAGAAAACATACCCCATATAGGTCACCAGGGACTGAAAGGATCAGTTTAGAGGCTGATTCCAGAAGATAAACAAATTCTTAAATGTGTTATCAGAAGGACAGGCTGAAAAAAAAGAGCTTCTCCAGAAATCTGTCACACGGACCTTATCTTAATCTCGGTACTATTATTTAGAGAGGAGTCATTAATACTTGCCTACTTGGGCTGACTTGGTAAACTTTCTCAAAGTCAAAGTCATTCTCTTTTATGTGGGAGATTCTGCTCTAAGCTCCCAGGGTCTTTAAGAGATAGACCACTCCTGCCTCTACCCTTGAGTCACAGACTCTAGCCTTGCTCACTGGGTGGTGAGAGGGTCTCGGAATGGGCAGTGACTAAGATCATTCCAGTCCCCCAGGCTCCCACCACAGGATTTGTCCTTGACTCCTTTCTCTCACCCTGAAGATACAATTGGTTGCCAACTCTTGTCATTTCTACCTTTGTAACATCTCTCTTACATACCCCCTTCCCTCCTCTGGCACTGTCACCACCCTGGTACAAGTCATCACCTCCCACCTGGACTATTGCAATAGCCTACTGGCTGGTCTTCCTGGCTCAAGCCTCTCCTCCTCCAGTCCTACATGACTCAGCTCTCAAGTTATTCTTCCTAAAGACCCCCATGTCATCCCCCACTATTCAATTCCAGTGGCTCCCTATCAAATCCAGGGTCAAATATAAAAATCCTTTGTTTGGCATTCAAAGCCCTTCATAACTTGGCCCATAGCTACCTCTCCAATCTTCTTCTGTCTTACTCCCTTCCAAGTACTCAGCTTGCAGTCCAGGGACACTGACCTCCTTGTGGCTCCTTGAAGAGTCTCCATCTCCCAGTTCTGAGTGGTAAGAGATGGGACTCCTTGCATTGGTAGAACACTGGCTCTCCCCCCTTATCTCTGCCACCTGGTTTCCCTAGCTTGCTTCAAGGCTAAGCTAAAATCCCACCTCTAGGAAGCCTTCCCCAGTCTTCCTTAATCTTGGCAATGTCCTTCTGAGATCTCTCCTAGAAGAGATAGCCCATCATCCCCTCAAGGCAGTCCATTCCATTTCTGGACCACTCTGATGTTATGTTTCCCCCTCAAATCAAACCAGAAATTGCCTCTTCAAATCCTTCACCTGCTTCTCTCGGTTCTAACTTCTGGGGCCAAATAGAATGTCACATCCTTTCTCTACATAAAAACCCTTCAAATACCTGAAGACAGCATGCCCCTCAAGTACACGATATATTCTATGAATCTCCTCTGAAATAAACATACCCAGCTCCTTCAATCGATCCACACAGGACAGGAACCTAAGGCCCTTCACCACCCTGGTTGTCTTTTGTACCCTCTCCAGTTTATCAATTTTTTTTCTTCAGCTGCACCCAGTCGAACACAATGCTCCAGAAGAGGTCTGATGAGGACAGAGGACAGTAGGATTATCACCTCCAGTTTTCCTGGAAGCTATGCTTGTTTTAGTGAAGCCCAAGATCTCATTAACTTTTGTGGCTGACATCCTACCACTGACTCCGATAGTCTGAGGTCCACTAAAACCCTCAGATCTGTCTCACCACAGCTGCTGTCTCACCATCCCGCCCTAATCGCGAACTTGGAAAGAACTTTTTTTCTAAAACTTTTCATCATCTTATTAAATTTTGTCAAGATTTTTTTGGGATCTTGACTTTGTCATCCCATGTGATCTATCCCCCTCCAGCTCAGTGTCACTAGCAGACGATGTACAAACCATCTATGCTTTTATCCAGGCATAGAGCCAAACCCAGATCCCTGAGACTCCCCACTGCAAACCTCCTGGCTAATTAAGAATCACTCTTTGAGTATTAAATTGGGAGTTCCTTGAGGGCAGGGACTGTCTTTTACCTTTCTTTGAACCCCAGACATGTCACTGGAAACCATCTAACTATATTATCACTCAATCCATAGATCTCCATTCTCTCCACAAAAGTAATTAGATACTTTATCAAATGCTTTGCTAAAATCCAGGGAAATGATGCTGCATGCTCCAAATTGCATTCTGTGCCCTTAGCCTGCAGACAATTCTCATTATCGCCTACTCCTGGTAGCACAAACAGATCTGAACCTATTTCTCCTAGATCCTTCCTATTCCAATTCATAGGCACAGACTAGTAGATAAACGTTCACTCTGTTTGGGAGAACATAAAAGACTCATTTCCAAAGTGAAACACACACACATGCATGCACACATGCACGCATGCACCATGTCTCTTTCTCCCTCTCTTGTTTCTCTCTTCCCCATATCCTTCTCTCCTCTCTCTTCCTAACTTTCTCTTCTTCTTCTCCTTCTCCCTTTCTCTGTCTCTCTCATCCCTCTCTGTATCCCTCTCTCCTCTCTCCTTTCTAGTTTCTGTCTCCTCTTTCTCTCCCTCCTTGTCCTGTCTCTCTCCTCCCTCCATCCCCTTCTCCTTTTCCCCTCTCTCTCTCCCCTCCCTCTTCCTGTCTTATCTGTCTCCTCTCTTCCTCTTTCTCCCCTCCCTCTTCTTGTCCTATCTGTCTCCTCTCTCCCTCTCTTTTCTCTCCCACTGTCTTTCCACCCTCCTCTCTTCCCCCATCCCTCTTCCTCCATTTCCCTCTCTCCTCTCTCTCCTCATTCCTCTTCCTGTCCTCCCTTTCCCTCTCTC
>NW_027187400.1:3529737-3554048 GCF_028583685.1 Petaurus breviceps papuanus
TTTCTCTCTCCACTCCTACCCCCCTGTCTCAATACAGGGATAGGCCCATCATGTCACTGGAAGCTTCAGGGGAAGGGGTCTGGAGTGAAATGCACCAAAAGTGAGCTCCCTCGTGCTATTTCTGTCAGAGGCATAATAACTCCCTGGTGAATTTAATGAATGGCTAGATTAAGAGAGATAATCAGCAGAAGGAAGGAAGCTTCCAGTTCTGGGTTTCAGTCACTAGGCAGCTGGGCCCCTTCCAGCTCCTTTGGGCACAACCATAGCTATGGAGTGTGGCCAGCCCATCCCAAGCTCTAACGCAGGATTCTAGTTGCTGCCCAATAGTCCAGCAGTGGACACAACAACTCCTCATTCATGGTGGCGATGGCCCAATGTGTCACAATTACCTTTACTAACTCTGTACCCCACCACCTGCTTCCTGGTCTAGGCAGCAATTTCTGAATTAACTCCATATGCAGAAAATCCTAGAGACTTAACCAAGTCTTGGTAGCTTGAGGGGACAAAGTCACACAAATGCAAAGAGTCAGGCCTGAACTTATTCACATACATTGAAAGAGAGCTGTTAGTAAGGAGAAAATAGATACACATGTACAAGCTCTTGGAAAGAGCAGCCAGGACCAGTCACACACAATAATTACCTCTGGTTGAATAATAGCATGAATGAGAAGCAATATAAAATCCAGCAGCAGAGGCACATCTGGTGCTGGTGAGCAGTTAAACTGGCCATTTGCCTCGGGCCATTTGCCTCAGGCCATTTGCCTCGGGCAAGGCAGGGCCTTTCACCTGTTTTTATTTATTTATTTTTGAGCTGTGCAATTTATAAGCAGCAGATTGGAGCAAAGTCATAGCCCTTCAGAAATTCCTTCCACCCTGGTGACATTGGATTGCCAGTCAGATGGGTTTCAGCATATTCCTAGGGTTTCATCCCATGGGATTCAGTGCTCCGGGAGGTTTGTCTTGTCCAAGAGATCATCTCACCTAGGAGAGTGATGATCTCTGTTTAGGGTTGCTATTAGTTTTTGTCTTTCTGTAGACAGAGAAGAGAAACCAAGGAAATGGCTCAAGCTGGTCAGATTAGACATGGAGGTGGCCATTGATGAGACCCTGGTCCCGTATGGTCTACTTCAGAGTGTGTCTTTGAGGTCCCCTTGTTCTCCACACTCAGGAAACAATGATGCGGTGTGGGGGAGAAGCAGTCCCCACACATATATGGAAAGGAGGGGCGGGTGAGAGAGCTCCAGTGTCTCCCCCAACTTGCTGCCCCTCAGGCTGCCCTACCTCCCACTCTGCTGGCACTCTGCCGATGCCTTTCTGCACCAAGCAGGGTGCTTGGCCCCCTGAGCACCCGAAGGTGAGTGACAGCGCCATAGATACCGAGGGGAAAAAGGCTTTTGTTCCACGGAAATGACTGTCAAGGGAAGAGGAGAAGTGGATTGTTCACATTTTTTTTTCTGTTTGAGATAAAAATGTCAATTTACCTCAATTTGTCCCAAAAAAGGAAGAAAATTAAATTTGTTTTTACAAGGATGTCAGCTCAACACTTCAACATGGGAGCCCAAGTTAGCATGACTGAAGGGAGAAGGAGCAGAACAAGGAAGGGGGAGGAGAGAATCTGGGAAGGAATTCTGTTCTCTGGAGAAAGAAAATCACAGAAATGAACGTTAGAACATGGAAGGATCGGCTAATCCCAACCCCTCATTTTAGTGAAAGGATAGCTAAAGCTCAAAAAGGGAAAGGAACTTGTCTAGGGCCATGTAGCAAGAGTTAGGGGCAAATCTAAAACTTGATTCATTAAGATGGAGAAAAAATAAATCAAATACTCCACAGTCACTTACTCCAGGGATTCCCCCTCCCTCCACCACCTTTCCTGCCATCAGTAATTTAATGATGAAGGGAAAGAAATGCTATGGGGAGGGTCACAACGTAAGGTTTTCTGACCTCACAAGCCTAGAAGGAGAGGACAGGGAGTTCTAAGGGGCAACTGGGTGGCACAGCAGATAGAGTGCTGAACCTGGAGTCAAGAAGACCTGAATGCAAATCTGGCCACTTCCTAGGTGGGTGGCCCTGGGCAAGTCACTTCACCCTGTTTTGCCTCAGTTTCCTCATCTGTAAAATGAGTTGGAGAAGGAAATGTCAAACCAGTCCAGTATCTTGGCCAAGAAAACCCCAAATGGGGTCAAGAAGATTGAGACAGATCTAAAACAACCCAAGAACAACAATGACAAAGGGATTCTGAGACAGACTAGGTCAGTCTGTCTGTCTGTCTCTCTCGCCTCAAATCTTCCCTCTCACTCCACCCTCAAAAAAATCCATTAGGTAAGTTACAAAGAGGCAGATTTAGATTCGAGGTCAGGGAAAAAGTCACACCACCCAGAGCTGTCCCCAAATGGAATAGCTGCTTTAGGAGGTGGTGGGTAATCCTTCATTGGAAGCCTTCAAGGAGAAGCTGGATGGCCACTTGTTGGGCACGGTGCCACCAAAGAAATTGCTATTCAGGTCAGGGCTGGACTAGATACTTCTGAGGTCCTTTCCATCCCTGACATTCTGTGATTCTGGAAAAACCCAATCCATGGATAAGGGGCCTCAGCTATATGGAGGGGAGGGGTGGGAAGGAAAGAGAACAGGATTTCTCCAGAGTCCAGCTTTAAAGGGATAATGCCACAAATGATTCCCTCCACTTCCTCATAGATGAGCCTGCACTAAATGAGACCCCTGACCCTCTCACCCAAGTCCCACACGTAGAACCTGGGGTGGGGTGAGGCATTACTTTCTACCTCCTGCCCAGTTTAAGGTTCTTAGCAATTCCAGGGCAGTTCTCATGGACTCCAGAAGAAAGAGTCCACCTTTCCTTGACTACAGGAAATTCCAAGTCTTGGGGGCAAGGGGGCATTTAAGAGAACAGGGAGGAGGTGAAATATTAACCAAAGCCCCTGGGGTCTCAAAAAAACCCCACCCTAAACCCCAATTGTGTTGGACCTCCTCGGGAGTTGGGCGTGAGTTTCTTCTGGATGGAGGTGGGGCGGGGTGGGAGGCAAAGAGGGTAAAGACCCCGGTATTTCCTCCAGCCCCCTTCCCACCCCCACCCACCACAAGACTAAAACTCCGTAGTGGTGACCTGGGTCACTTCCGAGTGGAGCTCGGCCCCTGGGGCTGCCCGGGAGGCCGGGCCCAGCTCTAGTCAGGCCGGCCTACTCAGGCCGTCTGAGGGAGAGCAGGTGGAGACGCGCTCGCGGATGGTGGCCTCCCGGGCCCGGCTGAAGCTGCTGGGCTCGCGGTGCGGCCCCCGGCGGAAGGGCCGGCAGAACTCTCGGAAGCAGCGCTTGAAGTTCTCATCCAAGAAGGCGTACAGCACCGGGTTGAGGCTGCTGTTGGTGTAGCCCAGGGCGATGCACAGGTGCAGGCTGGCCACCACCAGCGGGTTGCGCTTGTCGATGTCCACGAGGGTCCAGACGATGACGAAGACGTGGATCGGGGCCCAGCAGACGATGAAGGCGGCCACCACCACCAGCACCATGCGGGTGATGCGCCGCAGGTTGCGGTCCTTCTCCTTGGAGCCGGAGAGCAGGCGCACGGTCCGCAGGCGCAGAATCATCAGGCCGTAGCACACGGTGATGACCAGGATGGGCACCACGAAGGCAAAGATGAACACGCAGATCTTGGTCACGGTGTCCCAGTACCAGCTGGGCGTAGGGAAGCGAAGCATGCAGACCACCATCCCGTCTGGGGGACACAAAGGGAGACAGAGGTAAGAGACTGACTGACCAATGACCGGTCAGTCCCCATAGCTGGATCACCCAATAGGCTCGGCAGACACACACAGAGGCGGGAACGGGGGGGGGGGGGGTTCGTTAGCCTGGGTTCCTCCCTCGCGGGTGACCATTTCCTCCTCTTACGGCCTTGGGGTCACCAAGGCAGAAGAATGAGAAACCGGGGCTTAGATCGGCAGCCGCAGCCTCCACCGCTGCCCTCCAGCAGCAAGGAGTGAGGGAATGGCCAGAGGGTCCACGGGCTGGGGACTCTCCCAAGCTGATGACAAGGAAGAGAAAGGCAGATTGAGTCAATCAGTCAGTCAACTATCGTTTATTAAGCGCTTATTATGTGTACTGACAGGAACGTGTTGCCTCTGAAACGTTCCTGGTGACTTACTTAAAATAAATTCTTTTTATATTTTGTCTTTTATATCACCTTCATCTCAAAAAAAAAAAAACCACCTATTTCCTTCCATGTGCTCTACTCGGGAAGCCTTTCCTTTTAACAAGGATGAAAAAGATTGAAAAGAAGGCATTTCAGCAAAAGCAACCAACTTAGCCAAGTCATGATAACATGATTCCACATCCATAGTCCTCCACCTCCTTAAAAAATGGGAGAGAGGTGCATTTTCTGCCTCATTTATGCAAAGATGGGAGGGAGGTGCATTTTCTCAATTGTTCTTGGGGTTGGAGCAGCAAATTCACTCATCATACATCCCAAAGTATTTCACTTAGGATTTTTCTGACATATGAATCAGGGAGGACCCCTTATCTCACAGATCCTACCAACTGTCTCCATAAAGACTCAGCAGGGAGGGTCAGAGGTCCCTCTTCTCTACCCCTCTGTCTAGCTAAACACTGCCAGTCTTTTTTTTTTTTTTAGATTTTTTTGGGAGGGCAACTGGGGTTAAGTGACTTGCCCAAGGTCACATGGCTAGTTTATGTATTAAGTGTCTGAGGCTGGATCCGAACCCAGGTCCTCCTGACTCCAGGGCCGGTGACTGCATCACCTAGCCACCCCTACCGCCAGTCTTTCAAGACTCAATTCATGAGGGAGTCTTTCCTGCCTGTCCCTAACAATGATGATCCCTCATTCTAAAGCATTCAGACTCTCATTCTCGTGTCTGATCCCATACATGTGTATAAGGAAAAATGGAAGCAAAAAGTAGACAAAAGACCAGCACCTGCAGCTGAGGCCAAGAGCCCTTATCAGGGCATCCTGAGCCTCTGGGTATCTGGACTATCTCCCATCATTTAGACACAAATAGGTGGTCAAGTGCAGAAAGAATGCTGGACCAGGCACCAGGAAAACCTGAGTTCAAATCCAGCCCTCAGACACTTACCATTACAAATTTCATTACCATTACAACTAGCTATGTGACTTTGGGCAAGTCAATTAACCTGCCTTACTTTTCTCCACCATAAAATAAGGATAATATGTCACCTACCTCACAGGGCTGTTGTGAGGATGAAACAAAACAATATTTATAAAGTTCTTAGTACAGTGCCTGGCTTAATAAATGTTTGCTTCCCCTTCGCCCCCACTCATCTCTCTATAGACACAGGGCTGACAGACCCCAAATTATACAGACAGGTATTTTGTCCAAATGATGTCTGTGAGACTAGTGACAACTGCATGAGGGACCTGGAGATGGATTTCCATTCAAAACTTCACAGAAGATTCAGGAGTCAGAGATTTGGCCTGTGAGGTCACTCTGTGGCCTTGTCTCCCCAGCTAGACTATGAGCTCCTGATTGCTATCTGGCCACTGGACCCAGATGGCTCTGGAGGAGAAAGTGAGGCTGGTGACCTTGCACAGCCTGGCCTCACTTAAATTCAATTCACTTGCAAGTCATGGCATGCTGTCCTGATGTCATGGTCTTCTTTCAGAATGAAGGACAAACAGCTCCTTACTACCTCTTTTGCCACACCCTCTCCTTCTCCTCCCTCCCCCCTCCCCAATCCCTCTTCCTCCTTCCTTCTCCACAGGGCTTGGCACAGAGTAGATGGGCCCTCATTCCTAGAATGGTTTGCCTTTAGCTCATCAAGGGCAGGGACTTTTTTCCTCTTTTCATATCCTCAGCAATGAACACAGTGCCTGGAATACAGTAGGTGCTTAATAAATGTGTTGCAATCCTCTGGCTCACCTGTAACCTCTCTCTCCCTCTCTTGAAATGACCCTGTACTCTTTTTGCACATTGTATTTATTTCTCTATGCACATGTCTCTCTCCAGCAGAATGTAAGCTCTCTGAGGGCAGGGGCTCTTTCTCTTTTTTGCTTTGCATCCCCAACCCCTAGCATAAGACTTGGTACATAGTAGGTGTTTAATAAAAAACTTACTGATTTGAATTGAACTCCAGGAATAAGCATCGATTAAGTGTATACCATATACCAGGTTCTGGGAAAACAAAGACAAAAGTCCCTGTTCTCAAAGAGCTTACATTCTATAGGGGGAGACAGGAACATTTTGTGGTTGTTTGGTCATTTCAGTCATGTCCTATGCTTCTGGACCCAATTTGGGGTTTTCTTGGTGAAGATACTGGAGTGGTTTGCCATTCTCTTCTCCAGCCCATTTTACAGATGAGGAAACTAAAGTAAACAGGGTGAAGTGACTTGCCCAGGGTCACACAGCTATTTATTGAGTGTCTGAGGCCAGATTTAAACTCAAGGAGACCTTCTTCCTGATTCCAAGCCCAGTGATCTCTATCCACTGCATCACCTAGCTGCTACATATTATATATAAAACACAGCATGCCCCAAAAGTCTTAGCTTTAATAATTTTGGGAAGTGCACTAAGACTTTTGGGACACTCTACCTATGCAAAATTAAGTGGAGGTCATTTTTGAGGGGAGGCACTTGTCGTTGGAGGGATCAGGACAGGCTTCACGTGGGAGGTGATGTTTAAGCTTTTTGAAGGAAGCTAGAGATTCTAGGATGTGGAGGTGAAGAGAGAGAATTCTAAGCATGGCAAGGTTGGGGGGCATGAGGGGTAGTCTGTGTAGAAGCACCAAGATGAGAACATGCAGTGGTGTCAGTGGAACAGCAGGCAGAGGGTACAGAGGGGAGTAAAGTGGAACGGGGCTGGAAAGGTGGGCTGGAGCCAGGCCCTAAAAGGGCTTTTGATGCAATATCTGAGACAATGGGCAATTTGAGGAAATAGGGAGCCAATGAAGTTTACTGAGTCATTTGGGTGCTTCTCAATGGAGTCAACTTGAGGGACAAAAAGAGGCTGAGGACAGTGACCAGTGTGGGCCACTTCCAGAGAGCCTGCTTCAGAACCTCACAGGGACTCACTCAGTGACTGCAGGTAGTAGGTGACTTGTTCACTTTGTATAGCAAGTGATAGGACATACTGCAGCTGGTGACAGGACATACTGTGGCAGGTGACAGGACACACTGTGACTGGTGACAGGACACACTGTGGCAGGTGACAAGACACACTGTGGCAGGTGACAGGGCATACTGTGGCCTGGGGAGAAGAGCAGTGCTGATCTCCAACTGGAGCTGCTCCCAGATGCCCCCTTTGTCTTCTTCGCTCCCTTCCCCACTACCCTACCCATTGAGGCCAAGTTAGCAAGGTGGGCAAAGCTTGATGACTGCTGAGTCATCAGCAGTGGGAATTGGGGGAAGGGTGGGCAGCAGCAGCAGTCAATCCTGCCCCTCTCCATTGCCTTTTGAGATGAGCTCTGAGAAGAGTCAGTCTGAACCAATTTCCAGCTCCCCATATTTGGTGAGAACAACAGCCCCCACTTTGGTATCTTAACATAAATATGGGTATGGGGGAAGGGAGAATCCAATGGGTGTCTTTCCTCACTGGTTCCCAATAAGAAGGAATAGAATGGGTCTTCAGGAGGGGGCACTGAAGTGATATTTAAGGGAGATCGTCCTGAGGGACAGGGAACACTGAAATTAGTTATCTGGACTCATAGGATCTGGGAGTTGAAAGTTTCCTTGGAGGTCATTTAGATTGCCTATCCTGTCCAATGGAAGAGTTTCATCCTTTGATATCCACTGCCAAGGAATGGTTATCCATCCTTGAGTAGAATACTGCCAGTGACAGGGAGCTTATTACATAAGAAGGCAATGGGTTTCTAAAGAAATATAGGGTGGGGCGGCCAGGTAGCACAGCGAGTAAGAGCACCGGCTCCAGTGTTGAGAAGACCTGGAGATCGAATCCCGGGCTCAGACACTTAGCACCCACCCAGAAACACCTGGCCGTGTAACCTTGAGCAAGTTACTTAACCCCAATTGCTTAGGGGAGGCCAGGTGGCTCAGCGAGTAAGAGCACCGGCTCCAGTGTCGGGATGACCTGGATCAAATCTGGGCTCAGATACTCAGCACCACACCCAGAAATAACTGGCCGTGTAGCCTTGAGCAAGTTACTTAACCCCGATTGCTTAAAAAAAAATATATAGGGAAGGTGATTCCCTGAAAGAAGAGATGTGTGTCTTTCCCTCTGTCTATGGTCCATTAGAGTCAATCTTGGGTCCTTGTACCCATGGTTATTGAGCCATCGTGGTATGATGCATGCAGTGGGGACTTAGGCACTCTCCTCACCTTCCTCAGGTAGGTGAGGGGCATCACAGCCTTTTCTGTTCTATCTTCTTCCCTTGAGCACCAGACAGAAACAGTGATGTCCTTCTCATTCCTCAAAGACCCTCCATCTCCCAACACTGGGCATTTTCACAGGTGATCCTTTATGCATGGAATGTTCTCTTTCCTCTTCTCTGCCTCCTGGTTCCCTTCAAATCCCAATTAAAATCCCTGCTTCTGCAAGAAGCCTTTCCCAGTTCCTCTTAATTCTAGTGCCTTCCCTTCATTGATTATCTCCATTTTATCTGGTATTGTAGCCTGTTTGTACATAATTATTTGCATGTTGTGTCCCCTGTTAGATCGTAAGCTCCTTGAGGGTAGGGACTGTCTTTGGCCTTTTTGTCATACCTCCAGGACTTAGCAAAGTGCCTGGCACATAGTAGGTGCTTTAATAAGTGTTTATTGACTAACTGGCCAGGATTCATTCCACTCCCATGTCTTCCTCCAGCTCTGTCCCAAAGCACCTGCCACTCTGGCATTGTTCAAAGTCATTGTTATTTGTCCTTCATCTCTGAAGAGGACTGATGACATCATGGGTGATGTCGTGACTTGTGTATGAATTGGATTTAAGTGAGGCACAGCTGTGCAAAGGCATCAGCTTCACTCTCTCTATAATGAGAGCGTCACAGAGGGTAGGGAGAAAGTCACTGGTCCAAAGCTACCCTGAAGAGCCAGTGAGACATGATGGCCACCTGGAGGATCTGAATTCAAATCCTAACTCTGATACTTACTATCAGCCAGTTAATAAACATTTATTAAGCACCTCCTGTGTTCCAGGCACTATGCTAAGTTCTAGGGAATGCAAAGAAAGGGAAAAGACAGGCCCTGACCTCAAAGAGCTAGCTCACAGTCTTATGGAGGAGACAGCATGCAAACAGCTATGTACAAACAAGGTATAGACAGGACCAATATCACCAAAAGAAAGAATGTACTAGAATTAAGGAGCATCAGCCAGTAATTATGTGGCCACAGGGAAGTCTGTTAACCTCTTGGAGCCTCATCCTGCTATCTCTAAAGTTGGTATAATACTACCTGCCTTCAGGTTTGTCATGAGGGCTAAGCGGGATCATGTATGGCAGATGCTTTGCAAAACTTAAAGTACTATCTGAATGGGATTCTCATGACTCTTCCCTGAAATGACTCAGAGACATCTCTCTTCACTTGGGTCTCAGCTCTGGTCAGGATTTGAACCTAGCTCTTTCTGTTTCCCAGTCAAGCGCTCTCTCTACTTTGCAACAATTACGGGATGTGATGAGTTAGTCTGTCTCACTTATCTCTTTGTCTGAAACTCAGCTCCCCACCCCACGAGGCCCACTACCCCAAGCTGGGCTTTTCTGGCAACTGGCAGTTTGCCACCTCATCCCAGGGCCCAGGCTAAACAGTCATTCCAGCCAGGGATTCACAAGAGGACCTTCTCAGCCCTAGCCCATAGTCAAAGGCAAGGGACAAGTCTCCTCAGAGTGGGCTCAAGGATGAGACCAGGAGAAAGATATGTGGGATTGTCCAGCTCCATACTGGCCAGTGCCCTATTTCTCATATGCTTCCCTGGTCAGTCAGCATTATCCATTGATCAGTCAAGCATTCTTATTGGTCAATGCTTTGCCAAGTTCTCACTAGCCCCAACATGGAGCCCATATTCTCTCTGCAGCCTGGCTCATAACCATTGACTTGGACACTTTTAGCAACAGGGGACTCACTACCTAACAAGGTGGTAAATTTCCAAGGGAATCTGGGGAATCAACATACTCACCCCGGGCCTGGGTCACAGCCATTATCATGATGGGCACGCCAATGCCAGAAGAAAGGATCCAGATACAGATGTTGATGAGTTTGGCTTTGGCTGGTGTGCGGAAGTCCAGAGCCTTGACAGGGTGGCAGACGGCAATGTAGCGGTCCACACTCATCATGGTGAGGGTGAAGATGCTGGTGAACATGTTGTAGTAATCAATGGAGAGAACCACCTTGCAGAGCAGCTCCCCGAAGGGCCACGTCTCCATCAAGTACTTGGCACTCTGGAAGGGCAGTGTGCTGGTGGCCAAGGCATCAGCCAGGGCTAGGTTGAAGATGTAGATGTTGGTAGCTGTCTTCATCTTGGTGTATCTGGGGAGAGAGATGCAACCACAGGGAGCTTTCTTACTTTCTATAATTGGCAGGAATCAGTCGGGCATTTGACCAGAGGAAGGAGGAAAAGAGGGAACCTGAGAGAGAGGTTTAGAGCTGGAAAGGACCTTCAAAGGTCATCCAGTTCTTTATTTTACAGTTGAGAAAACTGAGGCCCAGAGAGATTAAGTAATTTGCTAAAGATCGCACATGCAGTGAGAGGTTCAAAGAACTTTTTATTCTTGCTGGAAGATGAGAGGAGCAGAGAGGAGGGAGGAGAATCTGGAGACTCAACTCTGTCATTTGTCTGGATTCCTGGGAATGTTCCTGGCTAGCTCTCAGGCAAGCAGAGCTAGAAAATGGATTCCTGGGTCCTTTTCTTTATGATGTGACCCTGTACATGTAAAGCACTCAGCAAATCTTAAACCCCTCTATAAATGTTGGGCAGCTAGGTGGCACACTGGATAGAGTTCTGGGCCTAGATCAGGAAGACTCATCTTCCTAAGTTCAAATCTGACCTTAGATACTTCCTAGGTGGGTGAACCTTGGCAAGTCACTTGGCCCTGTTTGCCTCAGTTTCCTCATCTGTCAAATGGAGAAGGAAACGGCAAACCACTCCAGCATCTCTGCCAAGAAAACCCCAAATGGGGTCACAAAGAGTCAGATATGACTGAAAAATGACAAAACAACAACATACAAATATCAGGAATCACCATCACCATCACCATCACCATTATCATCATCATTACTGCCCAGTCTCCAAATCATTTACAATAAGAGAAATGCAAATCAAAGTGACTCTGAGGTATCATCTAATACCCATAAAACTAGAAAAAATGGCAAAAGGTGGAAAATCAGTGTTGGAGGGAGCTGTGGAAAGACAAGCACACTAATATATTCTGGTTGGAACTATGAATTGGTTCAACATCGTGGAAAGCAGTTAGAATTACCTATTCATACTCTTTGACTAAGAGATCCCATTGCTGGGTACATACTCCCAAGGAAAGCAATCGTCATAATAGCCAGAATTAACACAGCACTTTAAGGCTGCAGAGCACTTTCCATATATGATCTCCGCTGACCCTCACAACAATCCTGTGAGGTAGGTGCCACTTTTATCCCTGTTTTACAGATGAAGAAACGGAGGCTGAGAGAGGTTGCCCAAGTGATTTGCCCAAGGTCATTCAGCTATTAAACATCTGAAGTAGAATTTGGAACACTGATCTTCCCAAGTCCAAATCCAACATTCTATCCACTGCTGGCTTATAGACACCATTTGGTGTCCTATGTACACCAAAAACATCAATAGTAGAACTTTTTTGTGGTAGTGAAGAACTCGAAACAAAAGAGATGGCCATCAATTGGGGAATGACTAAAAAAACTGTACACGAATGTGCTGGAATATTGCCATACCATTAGAAATAATAATAATGATTATTAATAGCACTTACTATGCTCCAATCACACCATACTAAGTGCTTTACTGTTATCTCATTTGATCCTTACAACAACCCTAGGGGGTAGGTGCTATTATGATCCCCATTTTACAGCTGAGTAAACTGAAGAAGACAGAGGTTAAGTGACTTGTTCAGGTTCACACAATAAGCATCTGAATCTAGATTTAAACTCAGGTCTTCCTGACTTCAAGCCTGGCCCTCTAACTATGAAAAATATAGAGAACCATGGAAATATTATATGAACAGATGCATTGTGAAATAAGCAGAAATGATCCACACAGTTGCAACAATATAAATAGAAGAAAAGCAAAAACAGAGTCCAAACTGAACACTAGGTAATTAATTATAAGAACCAAGTTTGTTCCTGAAGAAGAGGTGAAAAAATGTGTCTCCTGCTCTCCTTTTCCAGGGGGGGCAGAAAGATGCGCTCTCTCTATCTCTCTTAGTCTATCTCTCTCTCTCTCTCCCCCCCCCCCTCTCTCTCTCTCTCTCTCTCTCTCTCTCTCTCTCTCTCTCTCTCTCATTCTTTGTTACAAAGGCCAGCTCTCTCTGGGGAGAGGGAAGAGGAAATATATATATATTTAGAAATGAAAGTAATATTAAAACAAAAGACATCACTAAAAATGTCAAAACAAGTCTTATTCCCTAGACCCTCTCATCTCCTATTTAATAACACCCACACAAAGGCAGTGGCTCTGACTCCAGCTCAACTTCAAGTTGAATGGCAGCAGAGATGATGACAAGCTGGGGAAGTAATTCACATAGAGGAGACTGAAGAGGACAATGAAGGAAATTACACTAGTTTGAGAGTATGAGGCCCTGGGTTTGAATCTGTCATTCTATTTACTACCTGTGTGACCATGGGTAAGTCTTGTTACTTCTCTGAGCCTCAGTTTCCTCATCCATAAAATGGAGGGATGGGCCTCTGACGTCCCTTCTGACTCCTTTAAGTATTTCCACAATCAGCCTGAGTGGACCAGTGGGACTCAGAGAGGTATTTTAGCATATAGAAATATCATTGGTGGGGCGGCCAGGTGGTGCAGTGAGTTAGAGTGCCGGCAGCAGAGTCGGGAGACCTGGGTTCCATTCCGGGCTCAGATATTTAACACCCACACAAAATAACTGGCCGTGTAACCTTGAGCAAGTTACTTAACCCCAATTGCTTAAGGGCGGCCAGGTGGCGCAGTGAGTAAAAGTGCCAGCCCCAGTGTTGGGAGACCTGGGATTGGTTCTGGCCTCCGATACTCAGTACCCACAGAAAGATAATAATAACTGGCCGTGTAACCCCGATTGCTTTAAAAAAAAAAAGAAATCTCACTGGAAGGGGTCAGAAATGGCACCATCATTTCCAAGCTGTAAGTCTAACTATGGACAAGTCAATCAGTTGATCAACAAGCTTTTGTAAGCACCTACTGAGTGCTTAAAGTAAGTGCTGCCAAGTGTTTACTAAGGGCATCTAGGTGTCAAAGTGGATAGTGTGCTAGAGTCAGGAAGACTTCTCTTGAATTTCAAATCCAGCCTCAGAAACTTACTAGCTGTATGACCCTGGGCAAGTCACTTAACCTTGTTTGCCTTGGTTTCCTCATCTACACAATGAGCTGAAGAAGAAATGACAAACCACTTCAGTATCTTTGCCAAGAAAATCCCAAATGGGGTCACAGAATCAACTGAAAAACGACTGAGCAACAAAAAAGTGCCAGGCACTGTGCAAGGTATTGGGGGGTAGGAACAAAGACAAAAATGGCAGTTCTTGCCCTCCAGGAATTGAAATGCAGTACAAGAGAGGCAGCATGTATATACATACACACATGCATATATATGCATATATGTACATATGCATATATGTAACATATAGAATAAATGCAAATAAATCTTTGAAGCTAAATGCAAGGTAGTTAAGCAAAGAGGGCATTCACTAACAGTTGGGGGGGTAAGAAAAAGGAAGATCTTTTTATAGAAGGTGGTGCTTGAGCTGAATCTTGAGAGATGATGAGATGATGATGATGGTGATAGTGATGATGGTGATGGTGGTGATGGTAATGGTGATGGTGGTGATGATGATGATGGTGGTGATGAAGGTGATGATGATTGTGGTGGTGATGATGAGAAAGACTCTGGAAGGAGGACGTGCATCCCAGACATAGGGGACAGCTAATGAGTGAAAAGACATGGAGATGCTAGATGGAGGTCTCTGTGGGGGGAACAGAGAGAAAGCCAGTTTGGCTGGATGAAAGAATGGAGATTGGGGAGGAATATGCAATGAGGCCAGGAACATAGGTTAAGGCTAACTTGTGAAGGGCTTTAAAAGCTAAGCAGGGGAATTTCTATTTCATCCTAGAGGCAATAGGGAGCCACCAGAGTTTATTGAGTAGGGGAGTGACATGGTCAGATAGTTGTTTAAGGAAAACAGTTGAGAGTCATGTAGAGAATAGATTGTAGAAGAAAGAGACTTTAGGTGGATAAGATATCAATAAGGAGGTTTCTTCTGCTCTCTGAGCCTCAGTTTCCTCCATTGCCAATTGTGGTAACAATACCTCATCAAGCTGCCGTAGGGCTCAGAAGATGTGGTGTATGCCACTGCCTTTTAAATAGGAGCTATTTTGAGAAGCAAAGCAGTGCAGTGTAGAGAATCCTGAGCAAGGAGCTCCTGCTCAGCCACTTACCAGCTGTGTGACCTTGGGTATGTCACTTAACCTTACTGGTCCTCAGTTTCCTAATCTGTAGAAGAGGATTCATAATACATGGGTGACTCATGAGACATCTTGAGGATCAAACAAGATGATGTAGGTTAACCACTATCCACATTTCTATTCATAGGCTCTCAGATCTAAAGCTGGAAGGGTTCTGAAAGATCTAACCTCCTCAGTTTTCAGAGGAGGAAATTGAAGACCAGTGAAATTAAGTGATTTGTCCAAGGTCATACAGACAAATAGCAGAGCAAGGACCCAAACCTACATCCTCCAACTCCAAATTCAGGGCTCACTCCACTGTCAGCTGTGTCCCACAAATACATTCTTTTTGGGTCTCATTTGAAAGGACCTACAGCTTCATCCATATGGGTCTTCCCTCCTCCCATATAGCCACAGCCCCTCTATGCCTCAATGGGCAGCCTGTCTGAACTTATTGAGGGCTGCTCTTTGGAACAGATTTAGAACCCAGAAGGACTTTAGAGGTCATTTAGTCCAACTTAACTAATTTTTTAAAAATGTTGCTGTTTTTGTTGTCCTTGCTGTTGTCCATCTTTCAATGACATCATGAAGGTAATGTCTTCTCTTGTACTGAATTGGATTTAAGCGAGGCCGAGCTGTGCAAAGTCATCAGCTTCACTCTCCTCGTGCCATTTTTGTTTTCCATACCACCGTCATCTCTAGAGAGGGTACCCAAGCACTACTCTAAAATCACTTTTCTTTGAAACACAGAAAAGCAGTTCAGACAATCCATATGATTATGGATTCCAATCCCCTTAAGTTCCCCCACCTTTCTGTTGAGGAGACACTTCATTATCTGATTCATAGGACTATTCGAACCTCCCTCCTCATTTCACAAGTGAGGAAAATGAGATCCAGACAGTGGATGACTCTTGCTCAAAGTCAGAGGACCACAGGGGAACCATGGACACATAGCCAGTCTATCACCAGCCTATTCTTGAAGGCTCTCCAGCTTGATGAGACCTTCAAAAGCTTAGGGACCAGTAGCATGGTGTTTGAGACCCTGGGTCACCTGTATACCACAATGAAGCAGAGGAGACTGTATTAGAGAGTATTATTACTAACTTAATTCTACTTCTATTCCACAGAATCTGACCTGAGAGATACCTTGGAGATATTCTATACTAACCTGTAATTAAATGGGATCTCCTATACAGCATTAGTAAAATGCAAGCCCCTTGAGGACAGGAGATTGGCTCTTTGTTTCCCTAGCACTTAACACAGTGCCTTACATGTGATAAACATAATAAATGTTTGCTGAGTTCAAATGAATTGATTATACAAGTGGTCACCCAGCCTCTGTTTAAAGACCTCTTATGAGGGAGAAACTTATTCCTTTCCAAGGCAATTCATTTGACTTTTGTACAGGGCTTGAAGAAAAAAAATGTGCTACAATTACAACAATGTAATAGAAAGAATAAAAACTGGAAATTGAATGCTGTGTAATTAAAATGACCAAGCTCGGCCCCAGAAAAGACATAAGAGGGGCGGCTAGGTGGCGCAGTGAATAGAGCACCAGCCCTGGAGTCAGGAGGACCTGAGTTCAAATGTGGCCTCGGACACTTGACACAATTACTAGCCATGTGACTTTAGGCAAGTCACTTAACCCCAATTGCCCCCCCCGCCAAAAAAAAAGACATAAGAAAATGTATCTTCTTCCCTTCTTTGCAAAGGTGTGGGGCTATGGCTGTGGAATGTTGCCTATACCATCAGACTCAATCCACATGATGGTTAGTTCTGCTTACTGCTTTATTCTGTATCTTTCTCTTTTATTCACTGCTATAAGGACTGAGTTCAAATCCGACCTCAGACACTTACTAGCTGTGTGACCCTGAGCAAGTCACTTAACCCTGTTTGCCTCAGTTTTCTTACCTGTAAAATGAGCTGAAAAAGAAAATGGCAAACCACTTCAATATCTCTGTCAAGAAAACCTCAAATGGGGTCAAGAAAAGTCGGACAGGTCTGAAAACAGCTGAACAATAACCAAAGTCACAGCCGTTCTTGTCATTGCAACAGCACCAAGCTCAGGGCACAGGAAAGCAAGTGACCATTAAAACTTGGTGAAGGAATGACCCCAGATCTGCTGAGCCTTCAGGCTCTTTCCATCTGATGTTTCAGAGGGTTTGATTGATTTCAGTTGTTTGTTGTTTTTTTTTTTTTAACTAAAATTGGCTAACTCAACCTATTGTTGGGCAGGCAGAGCATCTGTCCCACTTCTGTCCCAAAATATCCCTCATTTACTCTCTGGGCCTGCAGAGAAGGGTTTTTGCTCCAAGAAAGTACAAATACATCAGCGTCTTTCTCAAACGTCTTGGAAAGTTGGCTTCTTTCAGCTGTGTGCAGATCACAGCTGTGTGGGATGCGGCCTCAGCCCCACAGCTGACTCCCTGAATTTCTTTTCTCTTCTACTGAACAATTAGATGCCTTTCTATTTCTGCTGCTTTGATTCATGCTGGATCTTTCAGTTGCCACAGGGGGTTGGGACCCTGGGAATTATGGGATTCATTTTCTTTAGCTAGTCTAATTTTTTTAGGTTGCTTTTTTTTAAACATTGATAACCTCTGAAACTTAAAAACATGTTGTTTTCCAAAAGTGTTGTCCTTTGAAGATAATGAAGATTCTTAACCTTAATCTTAACCTACTACCTAGGCATCAATACTGTACAGTAGATAGAGTGCTGGGCCTGGAGTCTAGAAGACTTGAATTCAAATCCTGCTCCAGATATTTACTCACTGTGTAACTGTAGACAAATCACTTAACTTTTCTATGCTTCATAGTTTCTTCATCAGTAAAATTGGGATGATAATAGCATCTGCCTCCCAGAGTCGTTATAAGAATCAAATGGGTGCACATTGCATAGAGCACCAGGGCTGGAGTCAGGAAGACTCACCTTCCTGAGTTCAAATCTGACCTCACACACTTACTAGCTGGGTGACCCTGGGCAAGTCACTTCACCCTGTTTGCCTCATCTGTAAAATGAACTGGAGAAGGGAATGGCCAACAAGTCCAGTATCTTTAACCAAGATAACCTCAAAGGGGGTCATAAAGAGTCAGTCACGCTGAACAACAATAATGTATATATATGAAGTGCGTTGCAAACTTTAAAATGTTATGTCAACAGGAATAAGGATTCCCTGTCAGTTTGGGGTTTTTTTGTTGTTCAGCACTGAGGATGAGTGGTGTCAAGCTATCCATAGGCTGTCACCTAGTGCTGCTTTGGACCAATGGCATTTACTGGAGCCGGGGTAGCCTTAACCCACTGGTGAACGTTCCTCCTCCTCCTCTTTCTCATCGGCTGCCTCCATCAAAGTGATGTTCTAATTCCCCCCTCTATGCCTTTGCACAGCCTGCCTGTCCCCCATGCCTAGAATTACTCCCTCCTCACCTCTCCCTCTTAATCACCACCTCCTACATGAGGCCTTTTTAGCCTCTTCTAGCTGCTCATGTCTCCCTCACTCCATATGACCTTGTATTTACTTTGTGTGTATTTTTGTATAAAAGACAGCCTAGTCTATTGTATAGAGCACTAACCCCAGAGTCAAGAAGTTCTGGGTTCATGCTGCCTCTGATACATGCTGGTGGTGTGAACCTAGCCAAGTCACTTAACCTGTTTACCCCAGGAAACTCCCTGAGGCTATAACTTATAGGACTGGTCCAGATCTGCCTTGAAAGATAAAGCTCTTTCCTGGGAGTTCCCTGAACCATTGAAATCACAGAACCGGTTAAAAATAAACACTTTCATATGTACTTGTTGTTGAGTCCTGTTTGACTCTTCATGACTGCATTTGAAGTTTTCTTGGCAAAGATACTGGAGTGGTTTGCCATTTCCAGCTCATTTTACAGATGAGGAAACGGAGATAAGCAGAGTGAAGTGACTTACCCAGGGTCATACAAGTAGTAAGTGTCTGAGGCCAGATTTTAACTCATGAAGATGACTCCTGACTTCCTGACTCCTAGCCACTGTGCCACCTAGCTGCCCCTTGTATATATTTATTCATGCCTATCTTTTCTCCCCCAATGGGCAAAGCTCCTTATAGGTGGGGATTGTTTCATTTTTGTCACTGTGCCCCCAGAATTTAGAAAGATGCCCCTTAAAGTAAGGGTTTGATAAATGTCACTTAATTCCCATAATCAGCAGTCCATCAAATGTGGGTCCCAGAGCACATGAATCACCTCCCACTTGGACTACTGCCCTAACCAACTGGTTGGTCCCCCTGCCTCTGACTCTCCCCTTGCTGGTCCATCTTCCACTTAGCAGCCAAACAGATATTCCTAAAACCCAGGTCTGACCAGTTTACCCCTCACTTTTTGATCACCTCTGGGATTAAACAGGAACAAATATAAAATCATCTTGTTTGGCTTGTAAAGCCTTTTATAACCTGGCCTCTTCCTCCCTTTCTGGTCTTCTCACACCTTACTCCCCTCCACTTACTCAGGGATCCAGAGACACTGGCCTCTTACTCCATCCCTGACTGTGGTCATTTTCTCTGGCTGTGCCTCATGCCTGGATCACTCTCCCTCCTGTTCTCCTGACTTCCCTGGCTTCCATCAAGTCCAAATTGAAGTCCCACCTTCTGCAAGAAGCCTTTCCCAATCCTCCCTAATCGATTGCTTTTGCAATTCTTTTTAAGCAATTGGGGTTAAGTAACTTGCTCAAGGTTACACTGCCAGTTATTATTTCTGGGTGTGGTGCTGAGTATCTAAGCCCGGATTTGATCCAGGTCATCCCGACACTGGAGCCGGTGCTCTTACTCGATGAGCCACCTGGCTGCCCCTCTTTTGCATTTTTTTATAGACACAGCCAGTCTACCAACCATCTCCACATTCCTGGGTATCCAGCTGAGCTGAATGAAACCCAGGTAGGCACACAAATCTTCCTCCAGTGGGGAAGAGTAATTTCCTGAAGATATAGTAGTCACTCATACACATCTCAAGGGTTTCTACCTCGGAGAATCACAGAATTTCAGGGTTGGAAGGGACTTAATCCCTACCTGGACAAGAATCCTCCCTGGTGGGTAGCCCACATCCAGACTCTCCTGGAATAACACCAGTAAGGAGGAACCTTCTCCCTCCCCAGCAGCCTGGCCCCGTTTGGGCAGCTCTCACCACAAAATATTTCTTCCTCTGCAAATTCCCCCTCCATCATTCCTTATTCTGCCTTCTGGGGCCAACCAGAACAAAGCTAATCTTCTTTGTCAACAGGCAATCAATTTCACATGTGGGAAAGCTAGGTTTATTACAAGAGAAATGAACATGCATGTGGAACCCTAAGCCAAAGCAAAGAGTTCCACATCCAAAAAAAAAAAAAAAAGAAGCTTGCATATTTATGACAGTACCACAAAGGAAGGAAGGGAAAACAGAGATCTCTGCCTAAAAGGGCTTGGCATGGGAGGGGGAAAGATGCAGTAAAGGCAGGAAAAGACAAAGCCCTTCCCAAAGGGAAGGAGCAAAAAGGGAGGGCAAAAGTCCCATTATTTGCCCTTGGGAGCTGCTAGACCATGAAGATAGGATGGTCTGTTTATCTACAAGGGTCCCAACTGCACAAGCAATTTCTCAGTTTAGCAAAGACTGGTTGGCCTCTGTCTTGACTCCCAAGGACACACAGGGAGTCCAGCTTGGGATGGAACAATACATTATGTCAGCTGGGAGGGCGGTGGGGAGAGGAAGGGGGGTTCATCCTTGACATGTTCAGGGCCTCCTACACACTCCAGGTTCAGGGTTTCTAGAAAATATGGCAACTCAAAAAGATAGGTCAAGGCAACATCTTCCACATAGTAGTCTTCAAATATTTGAACATCACCATCTCTCATCACTATCCCCCCAATTTTTCTTCTCCAGGACAAACAGTCCACATTCTTTCAGCCAATATAAGCCTGCCTTCCAGAGGGGTCAGTCTTCTCCAGCAGATTGCTTCCTCTTTGACTCTCAACTCTCTAATCTCCGATTTCTCCTTATCTACTGGCTCCTTTCCTGCTGCCTACAAACACGCCAGAAACCTTCCCTCACTCCTACCATTCCCTCTAGCTAGTATCTCATTCCTCTCCTCTCTCCTTGGCTAAATCCTTGAGAAAGGTGTCTACCCCCAGCACCTTCCACTTCTTGTCCTTCCATTCTGCAGTCTGGATCCTGACTTCACCATTCCACTGAAACTTTTCTCTCTAAAGTCACTGGTGATCTCTTAATTGCCAAACCTAACGGTCTTTTCCCAATCTTCATCCTTCTTGACCTCTCAGCAGCCTTTGACACTGCCGATCACCTTCTCCTCCCAGGTTTTCATGAGATTGCTCTCTCCTGGTTCTCTTCCTGCCTGCTCCTTTGCTGGACTTTCATCATGTCCTAACCTCACTCCCAACTTCCAGTCAGGTCAATTACATTTTACTCCCCACTGCTTTTTGCAAACTAATTGCTCTGTAGACATCTCAGATTCAATGTGCCCCAAAATGAACTTACTATCTCCACCACCCACACCCCCACCTCTTTCCTCTTCCAAACTTTCTTATTACCATCAAGGGCACTACTATCTTCCCACTCACGCAGATTTGCAACCTAGGTCCTATCCTCAACTCCTCCCACACTCATTCAACACATCCAATTTGTTGTAATCGATCAACCAACCAACATTTTTAAAGGACCTACTATGTGCCAGGCCCTGTGCTAAGTGCTCAGGATACAAAAAGAGGCAAAAGACAGTCCCTACCCTCAAGGAGTTTACAATCTGATAGGGGAGACAACATGGAAACAAATAGATGCAAAGCAAGCCATATGGAGGATAAATAGGAAATGATTAACAGGGGGACGTACTGGAATTAAGAGAAGTTGGGGAAGGCTTCCTATAGAAGGTCAGGTTTTTAGTTAGGATCTAAGGAAGCAAGGGAGGTCCCTAGTTTGGGTAGAAAGCATTCCAGGCATGAGGAACAATCAGAAAGAACACCCTATGCCTGGAGAGATAGAGGGTCTTATTCCATGAACAGCCAGGAGACCAGTGTCAATAGATATACATGTTGGGAAGTAAGGTAGAAGGGGAATAGGTTATAAAGGGCATTGAATGCCAAACAGAATATTTTATATTTGATCCTGGAGGTAACAGGGAGCCACTGAAGTTTATTGAGTAAGGGGAGTTACATGATCAGACCTGTGCTTTAGGAAAAATCACCTGAATAGATGAGGGATTGGAGTGGGGAGAGACTTGCGGAATACAGATCCACAAGCAGCCATTGCAATAACCCACGTATGAGATCAGGACCAGTATTACAGTGCTGGGAGTGTTAGAGGAGAGAAGGAGGAGTATTTGAGAGATGTGGCATTCTACATTCCCAACATTTCTCCTATGTGTCCCCTCCTCTCCACTTCTACGACCCCCACCTTGAATGGCCTTCACACTTGGGCTACTGAAATAGCCTGCTACGGTGGCGAGGTGGCGCAGCGAATAGAGCACCAGCCCTGGAGTCAGGGGGACCTGAGTTCAAATCCAGCCTCAGACACTTAACACAAAAACTAGACGCGTGACCCTGGGCCAGTCACCAAAAAGCAAAAAAAGGAAAAAAAAAAAGAAATAGCTTGCTGGTCGGTTTCCCTGTCCTAAGTCTTCCCCTACTCCAGTCCATCCTTTGCACAGTTGAAAAAAAAAAAATGGTTTTCCTAAAATGCAGATCTGGTCTTGTCACTCCCCTATTCAACAAACTCCAATGGCTTCCTATTACCTCCAGGATCAAATATCAAATTCTCTATTTGTCACTGAAAGCTATTAATGACCCTGCCCCTTCATACCTTCCTACTGACTCTTACACTTCACTCCATTAGTGTATTTTACAATCCAGCAACCCCTGTCTTCTTGCAGCTCCTTAGACATGGCCCTCCAATCCAGTGTCTGTTCTTTTTCACTGGCTATCCCCACATCCTGGAATTCTGTCTGTCCTCTTCCTCCCCCTTCATACTCTCTGGTTTCCTTCAAGAATCAGCTCAAATCTCACTTTGTGCAGGTCCTTCCTGGCCTCCAGCCTCCTGATCCCTTCTCCTCTGACATTCTTCAGTCTACGCTGTCCAGATCATATCTGCACATGGTTGGTTTTGATCTGTCTCCCTTATTCAAATGTGAGCTCCTTGAGAGCAGAAAATATCATTTTGTCTTTCTTTGCATCCCTGCGGTGTAAGACAGTGCCTGGCACACAGTAAAGTGCTTTATCAGTGCTTGTTGATTGAATGATCCTGTAGGGAAAATGACTTCTTATGTTGTTTGGAAAAGTGACTGTACTGTTTAAATCCAACTTTTTGTGATGAAAGGTCGTCCACACCCAGAATGTTGCCTGACTCCAGTAATTCTCTAGGAATGCGGGAGATGGCTTGGAGGTGTTTGGGGTTCTTTCAGGTTCTGGATCCACCAAAATCACTCTTGTTTTGGGTTACCACACCCAGGACGTGTGATGGGTCCACCCAAGCTTGGATTTTGGTTTCCTGTGGGAACTGCACAGGGAACTCTAGTTTAAATTCTATATGATGCCAGCTCCTGGAGCCACAGCTCCTCCCCAGCTCACTCTCCTCTAGTGAATGACCTAATAAATTTCTTTCTAAAACTACTTCATATTTTGAGGTCGATCCCTTGGTTCCCTCCTCTTCCAGACACACCCCAGCTGTGTTTTGTACTCAGCTCACTCAGTTTATGCACCCCTGCTCCAGAATGTGGGGGAGGTAGAAAGAAAAGTAATCAATTTTTTTTTTAATCACTAGCAACTCTCTGCTGGCAGGCCCCTCTTACATGCCCTGAGAGCAGTCTCTATAGTTACAAAGCTCTTAACATATATTATCTCACTTGAGCCTGTCAACAAACTTTCAAGGGCAGATTTTATAGATGGAGAAACCAAGGCTCAGATGGGGTAAGGGACTTGCCTACAGTCACACAGCTAAAAATGGCACTGCTTGGACTGCAACCCAGTTCTTTGGATTCCAAGTCCCATGTGCTTTGGACATCTATTGGACTAGATCACAGTCCTTCCCTATTAGGGACCTCCTCTATTATCTGTCCCAACATGAGCAGGCCAAGCTAATGGGCCTTTTCTGACTCATTTAATTCAGTTCAACACATTTGTTAACCACCTTGTAAGTGTAATTCACTATTCAACAAATATTTATTGAGGACCTGCTATGGGACAGGCACTGGGCTAGGCACTGGAGATGTACAGACAAGAAAAAAAAATGTTCTGTGTTCAAGAAACCTAGTATCAAGGAAGCCAACACGTATATATCTTTTTGTTGTTGTTACACGTAAAATATATCCATGTAGTACACACATCCACACAGAGCAGATAGGGCGGTCATCTTTTGAGGGAGATACACACCAGCACGGGAGGCAGGTGGGCGGAGTCATGTAGAAGGTACTGCCCGGGCACCTTCTTGAAGGGAATCAGGGATTCTAGAAAGTGGAAGGGAGGAGCGCATGGTGGGCCGGGAGACAGGAGATGGATGCTGTCCGTGAAGGACCATCGGAGCGGCCGGAAGAAATCACGGAGGAGGGGAACATAACAAACAAGGAACATTCAGTCAGGGCCAGGTTGTGAGGGGCTGGGAAGGCAAAGAGAGTAGTTTTCTATTTGCTCCTAGAGTAGATAGACAGCCGCTTAAAGTTTGAGAAGTAGAGGAACAAGGCTCGAAATACGCTTCTGGAAAATCCCTTTGGTGGCTTATGGAGGATGGGTCAGAGTGGGGG
>NW_027187400.1:3554148-3581826 GCF_028583685.1 Petaurus breviceps papuanus
CCCTCAAAAAAATCAGAGACCTCCTGTCTAATCTAGTGCATGGAGACCAATCAGTTCTCTCTTCCTGTCTCTCCCTTATGGCACAGAGGTATCTCCTTCAGATTTAGACCAGGATAGATCAAGAATGGGTGTGACCCAGTAACATATTAGGAAGTAAAAGATTGGGGGGAGGGGTAAGGGGGGTCCTCCCTCTGAGATATTAGGCTGCTAATAAAAATACCCCCAGAGCAATAAGCGTTATATACGGAGCAGACCAAACAAAAATGAGACTTTCCTTTTGTTCTAGGAAAGGGGCTTTTCCCTTTTTCATTCCCTGCACGGAGAAGCTTTGGGGCCCCGAGGCCAACGCCTCCTTTGCCCTCGTGTCCCCCTCTGCTAATGGCAGCTCTGAGCATCAGCCCAGTTCCCTCACTCTTTCAAATGTATCTCATCAGCAGGGAACCTCATCACCACTGCAATTAGTGTTCTCTGGCTTGTTCTCTCCCTCTTACCTGAGATCTGCGGCTCTCCGTGATTGGAGTGTGCCCTTCATGTTTAATTGGCCAAATACAAGAGCCTTTGGAGAGTAGTGCATGTTTGGGGGCCAAGAGGGAGAGTCTGAGTTATAAGGAAAATGAATGCTGGAACATGCCCTGCCCACTGAGCTGGTAATAAGAATTCTTTCTCCAGGCAAGCCCTGAGCAACCGGACAAGTGGAGATGATATCTTTATAGACTTTGCTTAGAGGAGGGAAGGAAGGGAGGGGAGGAGAGAGGGAGGGAGCCAGGAAAGGAGGGTAGGAGGAAGAAGGGAGGAAGGAAGAAGGATGGAAGGGAGGAAGGCAGGGATGGAGGGAGGGAGGAAGAAGGAAGGAAGGAAGGAAGGAAGGAAGGAAGGAAGGAAGGAAGGAAGGGAGGGAGGGAGGGAGGGAGGGAGGGAGGGAGGAGGAAGGAGGGCAGAATTGAAGGAAGGGAGAGAGACCAATTAAAAGGCAGGAGACTAGGGATAGAAATAAAAATGACAAGTCTCTGTCCTCAAGGAGCTTATATTATATTGTCATATCTCCCTCCACAAAGCTGGAAGGAAAGAAGGGAAGGAGAGAAGAAGGAAGAAAGTGAGAGGGGAGGAAAGTGGAAAGTTCTGCCATCTGGTGCCAAACTGAACAAGTCTGATCCTTTTTTTACATAATAAATCTTCAAATACTTGAACCAAGCTATTATGTCCCCCCTAAATCTTTTCTTCCCCAAGCTAACCACTCCTAATTCCTTTAACTGATCCTCATATGACATGGACTCATGTCACTTCACCATCCTAATTGCCCTTCTCTGAATATTACCCAGTTTATCAATGTTCTTCCTAAATTATGTTGCTCAGAACTGAACACAATACTCCTAATGAAGACTGATGAAGGCAGAATACAGAGGGACTTTCACCTCCTAATTCCTGGAAGCTGTGCCTCTCTCAGTCCAGCCCAAGATCCCATGAGCTTTCTTGGCTACTAAATCCCACTGCTGACTCATATAGAATCATATCATACCACGGATTCATATTTAACTTGTAGTCCACTAAAACCTCCAAATATTTTTCAGACAAAATGATGTCTAAGCTTCCACCATCTTGAAATTGTGAGGTTGATTTCTTGTACTCAGGTGTAAAACTTTACATTGATCCTTACATTCATCCTATTGGATTCAGTCCCATATTCTAGTTTGTCAAAATCTTTTGGAATCTTGCCTATCATGCAGTATATTATTAGCTCCCCCTCCCTGCTTAATGTCATTTGCAATTTGGATGACTTGAGCCAAGTCACTGACCATTATTACTGGGATACTCCTCTGTAGACTTCCTGTCATGTTGACGTTGAACCATTCATTAGCTGACTGTTTTATCATTCAATTTGGAGAAGGAAATGGCAAACCACTCCAGTATCTTTGCCAAGAAAACCCCAACTGGGGTCATGAAGAATTGAACGCTACTGAAATAACTGAACAATAATTTTCATTCAATCTGTTCCACAACTTTAAAATTCATCCAATTGCATTTTTGTCTGGTCCAATAGCTCTCCGTCTTCTCCATAACCAGTAGTATGAGATACTTTTTCAACCACTTTGCTAAAATCTAGTTAACTTATAGCTGTAGCATTCCCTTCATTTGCCAGTTTAGTAATCCCATTAGAAAATGAAATAAAAGGTTAGTCCAGCATAACCTGTTCTTGTTGAACACATTCTGGCTCTTTGTAATCCCTCTTTTCCTAAATATTCTCCAACTGTCTCTTTAATTATCCATTCTAGAATTTTTCCAATGATCAAAACCATGCTCGATGGCCCGTGGTTTGAGAACTTTTGTCCTCTTCTCTTTTTCAAAAGTGAAGATATATGCCTTTCTCCAGTCTTGTGGTGTTTCTCCTGTTTGCCATGATCTTTCAACCTCAACAACCACTTTTAAAACTGAGAATATAGTCTATCTGAGTCAAGTGATACAGAAGGTCACATCTGGAAGGGACTCCAGAAGATGGAACATCAATGCTAGAAGGGACTTTACCACTCAGCATGTTAGAATACAAAATGTCAGAGCCAGAAGTGACCTCAGAGAACACACAGTCCAAAGTACTCATTCTGCAGATAAGGAAACTGAGGTTCAGAAAGGTTTAGTAATTTTCTCATGGACACACACAAAGCTAGAAAAAATATTAAGAGAATGATACCAAGCCAGACTTTGGAAAATAGCCCCTCAGGAGCGACACAAAAGGTAGAATGTATAATTACTGAATAACATGAGCTCTTTGAGGACAGAGACTGCTTTATTTTTATCTTTGTATCTCTAGGGTCTTGCACAGTCCCTGGCACATAGTAGAAAATTAATAAATGCTTGTTGAATTGAATAACACTTCGATACCTCAACAAAGCTATTATCTCACCCATGTGGGTATTTCCTCCACAGGTACAAATCTGAACTACCCACATCTTCTCCTGTGCTCCCACAAATGCTCCACAAGGGGGCAATCCATCAACAAGCATTTATGAAGGGTCTACTAGGTGGGAAATATAAAGACAGAAATGAAATAGTTCTTGCCCTCAAGGACCTTATATTCTAATAGGAAGAGATAATATACACATATATAGCTAGATATAAAATACACACAATTTAGGTACCACACACACACACACACACACACACACCCTAGATAGCCTGATGGAGAAACTCAATAGCCCCTAGGGGACCAGAAAAGATCTCATGTAGATGATGGTGCTTGAGTTGAGACTTGAAGGATACCCAGGTATTCCAAGAGGCTTCCTTGACACTGCATGGGCTCCAGTGTAGCACATGCCTGTGCACTGATTATCCCTCCCACTCAATCAGACATTTAAGTCCCTACTATGTTTAGGACTTAATGCCAGGTATTCAAAGTGAAAAACTATCTGGCCCTCAAGAGGCTTACCTTCTATAGGAATGATAATGATGACATCGACACACTGATTTTTTTGTTGTTGAGTCATATAAATTGTGCCCAACTCTTTATGACCCCATTTTGAGGTTTTTCTGGGCAAAGACACTGGAGGGATTTGCCATTTCTTTCTCCAGCTCATTTTACAGATGAGGAAACTGAGGCAAATAGTTAAATGACTTGCCCAGGGTCACACAGGAAGTTTCTGAGGCTAGATTTAAATTCAGGAAGAAGAACCAGGAAGAAGAGCCTGGCATTCTATACATTATGATGCCAACTAGCTGACCCCCTTTTTTTTTTTTTTTACAGATGAAGAAACTAAGACTCAAGGACTTGTTAAATAACTTGGTTAAATTCATAAAGGAGTAAGTAAAAGAGACAAGATTTTAATCTTTCTCTGATACCACACTGAAGTGGCTGCCACAAGTCTCTCTCCCCTCCAATCCATCTTCTACACAGCTGCCAAACTAAACAATTTTTAAAAAATATTTTCCTTAAGGACAAATCTGATCATGTTACTCTCCTCAATAAACTCTGGTGGCTCCCTATTACTACCATCATCAAATATAAACTCCTCTGTTTGACTTTTATAGCTCTTCAAAACCTTGTCCCAACCTACTTTCCAGCTTGATTGTACCTGATTCCGAAGGTCAAATTTACCTTCTTACTGTTCCTCACACACAATATTCTATCTCCCATCTCCATGCCTTTGTCCTGGCAGTACCCCCTGCCTGGAATGCACTCCCTCCTTACCTCTATGACTCAGAATCAATAGTTTCCTTCAAGGCTCAGCTAAAATGCCACCTTCTACATGAGACCTCTCCCTCAAATTGCCTTGTATAAATTTGATGTAGAACTATATATTCCTATGTCTCCCCTGTCTAGAGTATAAGGTCCCTGGAGACTGCAATTATTTTTCCCTTTTATCCTTGTACTCCAAGTGCCTATAATAGGGCCTGGCACATAGTAGGTACTCAATGAATGCCGGTCAATTGATTTCTGCTACATTATATATTTTAATCTCTTTGGCCCTCAGTTTCTTCATCTATGCAAGAGAGATAATAATCCTAATAGTATGGATTATACAGAAGTGTTAGTCAGATATGTGTAAAGTACTTTGTAAATCTTGTAGTTCTACTGAAATGTCAGCTGTTATTACTACCCACCTCAGAATTAAATGAGACAGTATACACAAAGTATACAATAAACTGAATCACCATAGAAAATGTGTTATTATCAACAGCCCTATTTTCCAGATATGGAAAACTGAAGCCCAAAGATCAAGTCCAGCTTGGTCAGAGGACTAACCAAGAGGTGAGATGCTCTAATTTAGAATGGCTTTCAATTGAATAAATGGGAACTCTAAAAGGAAAAAAAAAACTTTTCCCATTTTAAAACCTTAAAGTGAGCTATACCCTTGGCAAGGGTGTGCCAAAAAACCAGGCCCACAGGGCCTACAGAGAGTACCTTCTTCAATTCCCTCCCAAGCTCATAAAGATTTCATCTGCTTCCTCTGGATCCCTCATCACCCATGAGCCTTGAAATCATCCCTAGAATTGTACAAGAAAGCTTTTCAAAGCCTTTGGAGACAGAGAGCTGCCTGGTGCTGGGGACACTGAGACTCCCAGAGCCAAACTTCATTTAGGGGAAGCAAATCTTGGTCTGTTGACTGAGGCATCCTCAATCAAGAACCACACACCCTACTCCAGTCCTTTCCTCCCTCCAAAAACAGGTTCATATTTGTCTTGACATTAAGACCTGGGTGGTTTTCATGGGGGTGAGGGTAGGAGTATGGGAGAGGGAAGAAACCAGATTGTGGAATTTTCAGAAACCTTAGGTCTCAGGCCCCTTCCAGCCTCTAAGAACCCTGGGTGTAGAGTCACTTTCTTTCCAGAAAAAAACAGAATATTTAGCCAACATCCACCTTTATTCCAGGCAACAGTCAGAGACAAGTAGGCTTGCACATTGATACAGTGGGGGAGATGGTTGAGGGTAAGTGGTGTCTCTTGGGCAAATAAGTTGCCAGAAAGGAGAGTGGACTTGGGGTGGGGGGAGGGAACTAAAAAACTTTGATCTTGAACTAGCTTATTTGGACATCCAGGTAAGAAATGTGACACAGTGGAAAGATATTATATTCAGAGTCAGAGGGCCTGGATTTGAGTCTAGATTCTGCCTAGGTGACCTTGGCCAAGTCATTTGATGCCTATGGGCCTCAGTTTCCTCCTCTTTAAAATGGGACTAAATGAGAGGATTTCTAAACTCTCCTTCAGCTCTGAATCCTGACTCTGGTCCCAAAGTAAGGTAGAAGAAAGGTTTTCTTTTGTTTCTGTTCCCTGGCTCTGAAGGGAATATCATAGGATGTTAGATTATGAATTGGAAGGAACTTTCCGAGTTATTTAGTTCAACCCATTCATTTTTCAGAGAAAACTGAAGCCCTAGAGATGACACAGGCCACAAGAGTTGTAAATGGTTTTTGAGGGATGCAGGATTGTAAAGGGATAAGTGTCTTTTCTAAGTAGATTTTTATGTCTCTCTTGTTTTCACATCCCCTGCATGTCTCAATGTATCCTCCCACCTCTTCCCAGAGTAATTTCTGACAATAAGGAATAAAAAGAGGAAAATAACCAGTTCAGAAAAACTAATCAACAAATTGAAAAAATCTAATATTATATGCTGTATTTTATACCCATAGTTCCCCACTTCTGCAAAGGAGAGAGAAGGAATGGAAGGAGGATTCTGGAATGAGTGAATGAATCATAAAACTATAAATGTTACAGCTGGAACAGACTTCAAAGAGTGTATAGTCCAAAACCCTCATTTTAGAGATGCAGGAACTACAGCTCAGCAAAGATAAGTCATTTGTTCAAGTTCATACAAGGGATTAGGGACACAGAACCCCAGTCATTTCCCTTTCTATCACACCATGGTTGCCCCCATGAATAAAGAGAATAAACTGGGCATAGTGTGTTTGTTTCCATTTACACTTAAGAAGGGACCCATAGATTGGCCACATTCATATTCAGAAGAGCTGGTTTCTTATTTCAGCATCCTGGTCCTTCTCAGAGTCATTCAGATGGAATTTTTTTAATTCAGAGCAAGTACCCTGGACAGCACCAGGGCAAGTGGCACCAATAGTGCCCTCAGGTGGTGGGCATTAGGGGATGTTGTTATTTGTTCTTTGTTCTCGAAGAGGACCATGATTTCAAGTTGGTGGTGCCAAGATATGCAAGTGAATTGGATTTAAGTGAGGAAAGACTATGCAAAGTCACCAGCCTCACTCTCTCCTCAAGAGCCATCTGGGTCCAGTGGCAATATATATATCAGAATGACTGGAGATGGGCCCCCGAAGTGTGTTAATGGGAGTAGGACAAAGACATCCATGGCCCTTTCCCTGGCCTGAGGGGGAGGTGAACTGTGGAGAGCTGTTCGTTTTCCTTTTAGGGAGGAGAAAAAATAGAAAATAACGTGGAATAAGAGCTGCCCAGAAGAAATATCAGAGACCAAAGCTCTGGTAGAAGAACAGGTAGTCTCCCTACCAAAGACCTTGCCCAGAAGCTGCTGGGATCACTCAGAACCTCCAACTGACTACAGATATTAAGAAAACTTCAAGAGATTCAAGGTCTAGTCAGAATTTCAAGGGGCATGATGAGAAAGCCTTTTCTGGATTTGATTCTGACCAACCATGAGTGAGTTGGATGGATGGATGGATGGATAGATGGATGGATGAAAGCAATTATCAAGCACTTACTATATGACAAGCTCCGTGCTCAATGCTGGGGATACAAATAGAAAAGTGAGACATCCCTTACCTTCAAGAAGCCTACATTCTAATAGAGAGAGACAATGAATGTATAGGAGAAATGACAAGGAAGGGTATTTTGTTCTGGTAAATCATAGGGTTGGTAAGTGGAACAAGAAGACAATCAACAGGAATAGGTTTATTCTGGGAACAGTAGTAGAGTTGATTTGATTACTGTTACCAGAACAAGAGGTGGAAAATGGAGGAGGAAGGGAGAGAAGGAAAGACACTAAAGTGGAGAGAAAGAAGATGAGCAAAGTGAAACATGGTTCAGTTTGGGGCTGGCTAGTTTAGTGGCCCTTCACCTATTGGGACAGTGTGGCCCCAGTGTGGAGCAGCTTCCTCCCCTGCCCCCATCAATGGTCTGGAAATCCTTGCAATGGTCCTGCTTCCATGCCTTTAACTCTGACCTCTCCTATCCAGCTTTTATGCAGGTCTCCAAATTTTCCTACCAAGCTCATCTAACCCTACTACTCCCCTGCTCAAAAATTTTAAATGATGCCCCAGTAAAACAGAAACTCCTTTGCCAAGCTCTTAAGGTCACAATCTTCATTGTGCATTCCTTCCCAAACTATATTTCAACCAAACTAGACAACTGGATCTTCTCTGACCTTATCCTACACTCTGCTGACTTCAGCTGGGTCATTTACCATGTCTGGAAAGTACTCCCTCCGCTTTTCTGTCCAATGAAAATCTCTTCCTTCAAGGCCCAGCTCAGGTGCCATGTTCTCAATCAATCTACCAACCAACCAGGATTTATCAAATTTCTACTGTGTGGCAAGTGCCATGTTAGGTACTGGAGACACATTCCCCTCTGTAACTCTGTAAAAGAAAGTTATCTCTCTTAAGAGTCTTACAGGGGTGGCTAGGTGGCACAGTGAATAGAGCACTGGCCCTGGAGTCAGGAGGACCTGAGTTCAAATCCGGCCTCAGACACTTAATATAAATACTAGCTGTGTGACCTTGGGCAAGTCACTTAACCCTAATTGCCCTTCAAAAAAGCAAAAAAAAAAGAGTCTTATAGCATTTTATCTAGACCTCTCCTTTCTCTTATAGTTTTCTTTATAACAAACTTATTATCATACACTTATCTCCCCTGTTATATTAGCTAGGTGGCTCAATGAATAGAGTGTTGAGCTTGGAGTCAGGATGATGAGTTCAAATCTACTTTAGACACTTACTAACTCTGCAATCCTAGGTACAGCTTCTCTGAGCTTTAATTTCTTCATCTGTAAAATGGGGATATTAACAGTACCTACCTCCACAAGATTGCTTTAAGGATCAAATGGGATAATAAGCTTTTTAAAAAAATATATAATATTATTATTACTAAGTGTTGACTATTAGATTATATGAACTTTGAGGCAAAAGACAGGCATTTGTATTTAGTCCTCCCCCAGTAACTACCACACAAAAGAAAAGGAACAATGAACCTTAGAGCTTATGATAGTTAAGGATGGTGATTGGACATTTCTGATCTGAGATTGCAGGAAAGTGGATTGTAGAAAATTCTTATTTAAAAAAGATAGCTAGGTGAAAAGTGGGGGCATTTAGGTGATGCAGTGGAAAGAATACCAGGCCTGGAGTCAGGAAGACCTGAGTTCAAATGTGACCTCAGACACTTACTAGCTATGTGACCCTGGGTAAGTCACTTCACCCTGTTGGTCTCAGTTTCCTCACCTAAAAAATGAGCAGGAGAAGGAAACAGCAAACCACTTCGGTATCTCTTCCAAGAAAACCCAAAATATGGTCACAAAGAATCAGACACAGCTGAAACAACTAAACAAAAAAGGTAAAAAGTAAGCTCTTCAAGGGCTTTCATTTTTCAATTTGTTTCAGTTTTGAATTTGCATCCCCAGTACCTAGCATATAGCAGACATTTAATAATTGTTCATAGATGGAAGATACTTTACTAACCCAGTATTCTCATTTGACAATGGAAGTCTAAATGAGTTGTACAATGTTATACAGGATAACTGTCAGAGATGAGATTTGAACGCAGGACCTGTGACTCCTCAGCCAGTGATCTTGCCACTATATTACCCAATCTAAGTCTCTAGAATGGAAGTCAGCTCAAGGGAGCTGAGAGGCTCTTAAGAATTAGATTCTGAGATGCAATCATAAATAATTCAAACTCAACATGCTGTCTTCGGACTCTCCACTCACACAGGCTGTCCCCCTAGTCTAGAATACTCTTGCCTCTCAGAATCCTTCTGAGCACCTTGTAGGCACCTAATAAATATTCATTGAATTGAAATTGATTTGGTTTTTTAGAGGCAAACCAGGTAGGCTTTTACTGTACAAAAAACAGTAGAGAATTTCAAAGAAACTGTGAGCCTCCTGGGTGTCTTGTTAGAAAGACCCACTTCTGGTGTGGGTGTGTAACGAGTTAGAGCACTGAACTGGGAATCAGGAAGACTCATCTTCCTGAGTACAAATCCAGCCTCAGACATTTCCTAGTTATGTGACCCTGGGCAAGTCATTTAGCCCTGCTTACCTCAGTTTCGTCATCTGCAAAATGATTTGGAGAAAGAAATGACAAACCACTTCTTTGCCAAGAAAACGCTAACTGGGGGTCACAAAGAGTCAGACATTACTGAATAACATTGCATCATGCTTCTTGAAATTTTGACAAAACTGCAAAGGACAGTGGGTATACTAAGCATTGCTAAACAGAAGAAACTGGGGGTAGGAGAATAAAAATCCCCCATGGAAAACCCTGCTTTCTTCAGAACAATGGAAATGTTTGTGCTTCTTGCTGTAACCAATTGCCCATTAATAGTTTGCATTTCTCCAAACAGTCCTACAATTGAGACAATTGACCCCTCGGTGATTCCATATTATACACATCCATTATCTTGCATACCTCCACTGATCTCCCAACTTCATACATCTCCATTAATCTTGTCAAATACTCCTGTGGTTTTCTTTTCTTCCTTCAAACAGTACAACAATGTTTTGCTTTGTGCAATTACACAAGAAGCTTCTCCACGGAAATTCTCTGTGCTAACTGCTCTCTCCCTTATGGCAACAAGTAATAAAGCTATGCTTTGATTCAATGAGAATCTCTTGCTCTGGGGTAATTCTTTGACACTGGAGGCTGGATAAGAAAGAGAAATTTCAAGAGGAAGGAGATGAGATTCCCACTGAATTTCAAGAGTTTGTGAAGCTGTCCTAGGGTGCTAGGAGCAAAGGCATGCAGAGATGGAGCTTATGTTCTATACTCCTTGGAGGACTAAGAGATGGGGGGGAGGGTTATGTAAGGACGAGGCAACAAGTCTGTCCACCTTGGAAGCAGAAGCTCAAGGTCATTCTTGGAGCTCCCCTTTCCCTATGATCCTAAGCAAGTAGTAAATGACCTCTGAGTCTCATTCTGTTTCTAGTGGTCTATCTAGAGATTTGGAAGAAAGCCCAGGACGCCTCATTTTCACAGTTTTCTCCTCCTGACTTTGGCATTGATATATCCTGGCCAGGCAGACCCTTCCTACCCAGTGGGAGGCCCCTCTGCAAACTTGCTGTCTCACTGCTACCTTCCATATGGAGTCCCCTCTATTGACAGGCAAAGAGGGTGGGTCCTCTCTGTTGGCCCAACAATTTTGGCTCAGTATTGGGAATGCCAAGCTTCGTCCTTCTGCCTCTGTTCCTTTTCCAGTGGCAGGGGGCCAGAAGCTAATGAGCTGGGCTGGGGTTTGGCAAAATGAGTTAAGGGAAAGCAATTCATTATTATAAAGTCCACTGATGACTATGAAAGAGGAGGGTAAGGACTGGGACAGTGTAGTGCATGGCCTCAGAGAATCTGCATTCAAATCCCAGTTCTGCCACTTCCTGTCCTTAGGCAAATCATCACTATAGCTTTCAGTTTTCACATCTATAAAATGGGAAGCTTGGAGGAAATAGTCTATGAGGTCTAAATTCACTATCCTATGAAGCTCAATTCCAGGCTCCCCACTGCCTGCAGGATCATGTCCTAATTCTGTGGTCTGGAATTGCTCCACAAGCAGGCCCTAACTGATTTGTCCAATATGATCTTCTACTACTCCCCCAAATAAGCCTTCCTTTTCATCAAAGTTAGTGTACAGAAGTCTACTGACACATATACAAGACTGAGAATCAAGCGTTCAGAGGTCTGCTATGGATCAGCCACTAAACATTCGTCTTTGGGGAAGTCATTTCTCTTCTTTGGGACTCAGTAAAATAATGATGTTGGCCTGGGTGATCATAAAAGGCTCTCCCGGCTCTGACATTCTCTGTTCTAAAGGCTCTCCCAGCTCTGACATTCTGGGTTGAATCTGTTTAATAAAATAACAATTCTCCTTGAGTACATCCATATCCCCCTCAGGTTTAAACAAGGGCAATGCCCTCTGTGACTTCCCTTTCAGTTCTGTGGCCCACAGGGATACATGTGGCAAAACTAAGGAAAGATTATTTTAAAATAAAAGAACAAAAAGCAGTTCTCTCCTATCAGAAAGCATGACCAGGGACTGGGCCAAAAGGGGACATGCCAGGGGCCATCTGGGTAATTTGGACAATGACCAGAAAAAAGCAAATGATTACCCAATGCCTCTACTCCCCATTTCTGGAGAGGTGATATCTTTATACTCTGGCCCCCAGAGGTGAAAAGGGGTCACAGAATATTCAGAAAACTGGGCACAGAGGTAGTCCGTGCTATTTTCCCTCCTAGATACCAGAATTAGCCCACCTGACACACTCCCCCTGCCCCAATTCCCAGTAGAGGGATGGAAATCCACAGGCACCTCTCCATCACAAAACCAGCCTCTGTTCTGGATGATAAACAAAAATCACTGATGTAAAGTGTTTCCTAGCACTGAAGAATCAAGAGGATGTGTTTATTGTAACCAGGGAAAACCTATCATCTATTTCCAATAGGGAAATCTGATCTGCCCAGGAGAGGAAGCAGACATTACTTGCAACTGAAATGACTTGGTTAAAATTTTCCCCTTGAGGCTGGTTCTATCCCTATCACACTCAAGTTGGAATTTCAGGCTTCAGTGGGTTTGACATCCGTCAGTCAGTCAAGATGCACAGCCCATCTCTCCCACCCATCCCCTCTTTTCCACTCACACTCTCAACCATCCTAGTTCAAACCTCCCCAGCTCCCAACTGGAGAATTATTCCTAACTGATTTCCCTCCTGCTTTCCTGTCTCTCTCTTCTCCGATTCATACTCCAAACTGCTTCAAGAGAATTTTCCCAAGGTGCATGTCTGATCATATTATTTTCTTGATCAAAAACCTGCCAGCTCTGCAGTGAGAAGATTTGAATTCAAATCCCAACTCTAATGCGTTTTGCTCCAGTGGCCTTGGGTAAGTCCCTTAACCTCTCTGAGCTTCACTTTCCTCATTTGTCAAATGAGGGGCAAGGGAGATGACTTCTAGGTCCCTTACAGCTTCTAGGTCTGTGATCCTACCATCCTTTGGATAGAATATGGCATTTAAGGCTCTCCCACAGTCTGACTCCAACCCATCTATCCAGCTTTATTTCACAAGACACAATCCATATTTCAGTCAAACCAGACTACTAGTTTTCTCCCCCTAAATTCAACATGGAACTCAGGGCCTGGAGTCAGAAAGACCTGAGCTCAAATCTTAGCCTCAGACACTAGTATGACCCTGGGCAAGTCACGTCACCCTGTTTACCTCAGTTGCCTCATCTATAGAATGAGCTGAAGAAGGAAATGGCAAATCACTTTAGTATATCTGCCAAGAAAACCCCAAAAGGGGTCACAGGACATGACTAAAAAGAAGAAACAACAGAAAACTCAACATGCTGTCCTCTGCCTCCATCCATTCACCCAGGCTTTCCCCCAAGTCCAGGAGGCACTCCCTCCTCTTCTCAGCCTCTCAGAATCCTTCTGAACACAAGGGAAACATTTAATAAATATTTATCACATTGAAATTAAATGAAGTTACTAGGCATGAGGCAGGTATGCATGCACTGTACAAGAGGAAACAAAGACACTACAAGCTCACTGATTATACCCAAAGGGAGGGACTTTTCCTGGACCCTGAGGAGAGAGGAGACCCAACCCCAGGTTTGATTTGATTCAATAAACATGTATTAAGCATTCTCTGCCAGGCACTTGGTAGCCACAGGAAATACAAAGGCAAATATGTTACTTCATTTATGTTTTTGTAGCCCTCAGTGCCTAGCTCAACATTATTAAACTGTGCCCACGTTTGACCCAGTGGTAGCAACATTCTGTCGATATCCCAAAGACATAAGGGAAAGAAGAAAAAGACCCACATGTACAAAAATATTTATAGCAGCTCTTTTTGCAGTGGCAAAGAACTGGAAACTGATGAGAAGCCCATTAATGGGGAATGGCTGAACGAGTTATCATATATGAACATGATGGAGTGCTATTGTGGCATAAAAAAAGGAAGGGGATGGTTTCAGAGAAATTTGGCAAGATCTGTGCAAACTGATGCACAGTGAAGTGAGCAGAACCAAGGGAACGATTTATACAAGAAGGGCAGTGGTATGAAGACCAACAGCTTTGAACTCTGATCAATGAGATAGCTGATGGTGATCCCAGAGGACTTAGGATGAAACATGCCACCCATCTCCTCACAGGGATGATGAACTCAAAGGGCAAACTGAGCCTTTTTTTTTTCACATGTCTGATGGGAGAATTTGTTTTGCTTGATTATGCATGTGTGTGACAGGGGCTCTGTTTTTCTTTCTTTCTAAATTGGGAAGGAGGTGGGAAGGAGAGAGAACAGATTTTGTTGATTAAAAAAAATAAAATTTAATATAAATAAACTTAAGGGGGGAAAATCTATCTATCTCATATACTTATTGTGTGACCCAGGGGGAGTTACTAAACTTCACTGAGCCTCAGTTTCCTGATCCACAAAATGAAGGGGTTGGACTCTCAGGTCATTTCCAGCTCTCCACGATCTTCCCCCTAGAATTAGAGGTGACTGGCCTTGTTTTTGCTGTTGAATCATTTCAGTCATGTCTGACTCTTTGTGATCCCATTTGGGGTTTTCTTGGCAAGTGGTTTGTGATTTGCTCCTCCAGTTCACTTTACAGATGAGGAAACTAAGGCAAATAGGGTGAATGACTTGCTCGGGGTCACACAGCTAGTAAGTGTCTGAGATCAGATTTGAACTCACAAAGATGAGTCTTCCTAACTCCAGGTCCAGCATTTTATCCACTGTGAACCATATCTAGTATGGCAGAAACAGGTTTAAGCCTGATCCACTCCAGGAAAGGGGCTAGTTACCAAAGGGTCCAAGTAGGAGGCATGCTTGCCCAGCAGATCTCAGGGCTTCAGCTCCAGCTACACGGGCTTTGGAGTTCCAGAAGCAGCAAGCAGACCACATCCTTTTTAAGTGCCTTTACTCACTCCCAGGGATTCAGGAAAGTGATGGAGAGAGGACAAGGAGCTATTCTGAGTATAGGGAGGTGAGTCAGGAGTCCTGGGGGTAGAGCAGTGGGCCATGCCCCCAGCTCTTTCCTTCTCCTTGCAGTACCTTAAAGGGGACTGGAATGGCCTCCCTCTGCCCTCCCTTCCCCTTTCTCTTTGCCACAGTTCTCCTCGCTGGCATTCAGGGCCCCAAGAGGCAGGTGAATAAAGCCTGACTCACCCCTTTGAATGCTATGATCTGACCACGCAGCTAGCCAGGGCAGATTTAGCTGCTTGCCCCCTGCCCTGGTCCCTGGAAGCAGCATGGAGTAAAATTAACAATAGTAATTATAACCATCCCACCTCTGACACACTGGTTGTGTGACCTTGAATGAGTTATTTAATCTTGCAGGGTTCCAGAAAGCTCACTAAGGCTATAACTGCAGAAGTAGTGGTGAACATTATTAGTGGAGAAAGTTATTCACCAGGGGCTCTTTGTAGGGATAAAATCACAGATCTAGTTTTTTAAAAATAACTAACATTTATATCCTAGGTCTGACAGGACCTGTGTGAGTCTGGGCAAGTTGCTTAATTACACTAGGTCTCAGTTTCCTTATTCGCACAATAAGGGGTTGACCTTAGAGAATCTGAAGGATTCTTTCTTCCTCTAAATCCATGGATTTTATATAATGCTTTAAGGTCAGTGAAATGTTTTACATATATCATCTCACAGCAGCATTGTGAGGAAGGTGTTATTATATCCCACTTTATAGATGAGGAAACTGAGAATCAGAGAGATCATGAACACAATAAATGTCCAAAATGGGATTCAGACTCAGGCCTGTAGGGGAAAGATTGCTGGATTGGAGTCAGAAGAACTGGATTGAAATACTTTGAAAAATCTTCCATTTTCTATTCATGTGACCTTGGGTAAGTCATGTTCTCTGGGCCTCAGTTTCCTAATCTGTAAAATAAAGGAATTAGACTCAATGACTTCTAAGGTCCCTTCCAGCTCCAAGTTTATGAACCTTTGCCTCCAAGATCATTAATCACTCCTTGCAGTGTTAGGAGTCCTGTACCTTCTCTGGCCCATTTCCCTCTGGGCTGAAAGCCAGATTTTGCCACCTGCCTAGACTTTGGGGTTGATGTCAGGGGAAACCTCTCAATAATCAGAAATATGCAAAAGTAGAATGAGCTTCCTAGGTGGTGGGTTCCCCCAATTTGGGCAAATCACCTAATTTGCTGAGGGCTCAGTTTCCCCATCTATAAAATGATCAAATTGGACTAGGAGGGCATTATGGTCCCTTCCTACTCTAAATCTATGAGTCTCCAAAATCTCTGCAGTGGGAAAGGAAACCGAATGGGGCATGTCCCTGCTATCTCCCTGATGCAAGACAGATAATTGCACTGCTGTGTTGCCAGAGTGGATTGATAAGTGGACATAGCTTTCATCCCAGTAATGACCCAGGGGGCTAGGTGGCTCAGTGGATAGTGCTAGGCCCGGAGTCAGGAAGACTCCTCTTCCTGAGGTTAAATCTGACTTCAGACACTTCCTAGCTGGGTGACCCCGGGCAAGTCACTTCACCTTGTTTGCCTCAGTTTTCTCATCTATAGAATGAGCTGGAGAAGGAAATGCCGAACCACTCCAGTAACTTTGCCAAGAAAACCAGTCATGAAGAGTCAGACAAGATTGAATAACTGGATAACCACAAAAAGGGATCTGGGAAGGCACACCTGGTAGAAGGTACATCAACTCTTCCTGAGGTTGGTCAGTCCCATCCAGGGACATTGCACCTGTTGCTCTGTTGAGCCTTCTCCCTTTTGCCTCTCAGTCTCCCTCACAATACTCTAAAAGACAGGCTTCCTAGTCCTTCTCTCCTGCCTCCCCACCCCCACCTTCTTGGTCAGAGACAAGTCTCCACTGATTTCTGCAGCTGTGCGAGGTAGTTCGACCAGACACTCGCACAGAGCATCCCTTCCCATTAGGCAGGCAGAGGCAGGACTGCTCCGGCCATCTGCATGGTGAATGGCTTTTTAACCCAGCCTTTCTTCTCTCAGTAACTATTCACCCTCTTCCTGTGCTTGCTCTGATTTCCCTGGGAGCCAATTTGATTTCGAGGCCTCAGTCCTCAGCAGTAATGAAATCATACTTTGCACTTGCACAATTCCTTCCTCCCGAGGTGCGGCTGGCTGGACCTTCTTGGCATACTCTGGACAAACAGATGAGGCTGTGGTGGTCACGTATTGTTCAAGAGTGGATAGTGGATAAACTAAGTCACGGAAAGTAGTGGGCTAGCCAATCATGGATGAAGTAAGAACGGGGGCAGAAATTGTCAGCAGTGTGGAGGCCAGGTGAATTCTTCTGCATCCTCAGACCTCTCTCTTGACCAAATTTCCCTACCTTTCTCAAGTTCCTTCAAAGAATCAGAAAGCTTGCTCTTGTGTCAGGGGAACCGGTGTTACAGGTTCACTCCCTGTAAGACCTTGGGCAAGTCATTTAACCCCATCAGCCTGTTTCCTCATCTGTAAATTGGGGATAATAATGACACCTACCTCCCAGGGTTGTTGTTAGAACCAAATGAGATAATAATTGTAAAGAGCTTAGCACAATTCCTGGCACATAGTAAGTGCTTTATAACTGTTAATTAGTAGTATCAACCTCTCTCTGCTTAAGTTTCCTCAACTGTAAAATGAAAGTGTTGGATTAGGTGACCTCTAAGGTTCCTTCTAGGGCTAAATATATGATCCTATGAACTTAGGCATGGAAGGAACCTTAAGAGATCGTATGATCTACTCCTGCCTAATTGAATACGGTAGTAGATAGAGTTGGATTTGGAGTTGGGAAGATCTGGTTTCAAATCCTGCCTCAGAAATTTGCTAACTGTGCAACCATGGGTAAGTCACTTAATTGTTCTGAAACTCAGTTTCCCCATGTATAAAATATGAATAATAATAGCACCTTCCTTTCTGGGTTGTGTGAAGTGGGATAAAAATGTAATCTATTGTTATTTTGGGGGCAACTAGGAGGTCCCATAATGGATAGAGTGTTGGACATGGAGTCAGGAAGACTCATCTTCCTGAGTTCAAATCCAGCCTCAGATTTTTACTAGCTGTGTGACCCTGGGCAAGTCACTTAACTCTGTTTGCCTCAGTTTCCTCATCTGTCAAATGACCTGGAAGAGGAAATGGCAAACCACTCCAGTATCTTTCCCAAGAAAACCCCAAATGGGGTCCCAAAGAGTCAGACAACTGAAAAACAACATTGTTATTTTTAACTCATTCTATAAATCTTAAAGTACCATTGAAATGAGAATTATCATTACTGAGCCATACTATTCCTATCTTTCAGCCAAGGCCCAGAAAGGTTAGGGAAACTGTCCAAGATCACAGAGCCTCTTTTCCATTCTTAATATCCCCTCCTCGTTCAGGTCCTCATCACCTCATGTTTGGTCTATGGCAAATGCCCCTTCTTCCAATCTCCTGACTTTCTAATCCACCCTTTACACTAGTGATGTCAGCCTCAGATGGGAGGGGGGCCCACTGATTCATCCATCCATACGGATCCCTGGGGGCCATAAACTGACTTAGTTTTAAAATGGAATATTATCTATATTGTATTTATTTTTACTTATTCTGTTAATTCCTGGTTATGTTTTAGCTTGGTTCCAGTCACACTTAAGGGGATTGTGGGCCACTTGCAGTGTGTTTGACACCTTTGATTTGCACCACTGACAGATCTATCCTCCTAAAATACCGCTCTGCCAACATAGGCCTCTCCTCAGAGAGCCTTCAAAACTACTTTAATGCCCAAACATTAAAGTTTGGAATGGCATTCAAGGCCTTTCCTATCTACTCCTCCAGGTTTAATTTTCTCTACCTTCCCATAGGAACTCTCTGTTCCAGTTAAATCGCTCTTTTCATCAATTCCCTGAATAGACCATGCTCATTCCCTGCTCTTCAAACCAATATCTCTATGCAAACTGTCTGACTCTCCTGTTGTCTGAGTGAAAGCTAAGGATTCAGGGAGGAGTGGGTGGAGAATAGTGGGAAGAAGAGAAGGAGAAGATGGAGAGGAAAAAGGAGTGCAATTCATCAGTATGTTAGAGAATTATCCATTCAGAGATGGAAGGGACCTTGGAGGTTGTGTACTACAATCTCTTTCCTTTCATAGATGAGGAATTGGGACCTAGTGAGGGTGACTACTTACAGGCAGGTGGCAGCAGAGTTGGGATCTGAGCCCACCCCAAACCCAGCTGACTTCACTATGTCCTACTTCCTTACTCCTACTCCGTACATTGACTCTATCACATCTCTCCGTCCAAACATTAACAAGAATAAACTTCTTTAAAAAAAAAAAAACCTCTCCTTTCCCAAAGGCAGATGTATGTGAAGAGGGTCTGAAGTGAGGGATCCCCTTTGGGGTGAAGCATGAACTTTGGGCCAGTCAGCTGGATGATGTTGGTGCCCTGTTCTCAGGATAAGAGCTGGCTCATCGGCCCTCAGCACAGAAATCGGTGCAGCTCCAGCTCAAGCTCCATAGGGAGTTGGCCTGTTCAGAAAGTGATGTCGAGAGCAGAAAGTGCTCCCTGTATCTCAGCGTGTTAGGCAGAGAAGGGGATGGTCAGTGGGTATGGTACTGAAACGTCTGGCTTCCTGAATGTCCAACCAAAGAGACTGGGAAAAGGAGAGGAATGTGGGCTTGGTGATTGAAAGGACAGAGGATGTGGAGAGGGTGAGGAGGAGAGAGATGTATAGACTAAGGGAGAGGATGAAGCAGAGGAAGTTAAGGAGAGACATAGATAGGAAGAAACAAAGAAATACAGGAAGAGAGAAACACATTAGAAGGGGGAAGAGAAAAAGAAAGAGAAAGGAACAAAAAGGGGAAGAGACACATGGTAGAAAATCACTGGAACACAAGGAAAGCAGGGGAAGAGAAGGAAGATGGAGAGAGATCAAAGGAAACATGGAAAAGACAGAGGCAGAGAAAGGGGGGAGATGGAAAGGGAGAGAGACTCACAAAAGGATAGAAGCAGAGACTGAGAGGGACAAGGGAAAGACAGAGACCCAGATGGATACAAAGAAAGAAAAGGAGTCAGAAATGATCCCTGATCTGAGGGTCCAGTCAGTTCCAGGTTAAACACTCTTACATGACGTGTCCATCAAAGCCTTCAAATTCTGGGGAAATCCAACTCTGCTGACAGAAAAGCTCTCCAAGGTGACGGCAACCTTTGAAGTCAGAAACCAACACAAAGGCTTTGGCTGAGTGGGGTGACTAATACTGTGGTGGACGGGGCAGCTGAGGACTGACTGGCCTCCCATCTCACCTTTCAGGAGAATTGAGGTTGTTTCTCTTTGGCTGACATCAGTGAATGAGCTTCAGAAATCGCTATTGTCCAAGTAACTTCTTCGGTAAGTCTTAAGAAAACACTGTAAGAGGGCCGCAAGAGAGATAGCCTTGGCATAGTGAAGAGAGAGTCAGAGAGTCCAAAACACCTGGGTTCAAGTGTTGCCTCTGAAACAGAAATGGTTTTTTGACTCTGGGCACTAGCTCAGGTGCTGGTGTTAATCTGGTATAGGGGAGAGATCCCTATATGTACCAGTTAAGGAGAGAGAGAGAGAGAGAGAGAGAGAGAGAGAGAGAGAGAGAGAGAAAGAGAGAGAGAAATTTCATTCTTAGGGTGTTTGCTTGCCAGATCTGCCCCTTGAAGATAGCCATCTAGCATAAGATCCCCCAACTCAGTGGAGAAACATAAAGGACTGTGCATAGAGAATAGTTAGTCCATTAGTTATGGCTATGATCAAGATGACAACTTCTTGATGAAAAACTAAAGGTGCGCATTTTGTTTTGTTTTTTTTTTAAGAAATCAGGGTTAAGTAACTTGCTCAAGGTTGCACGGCCAGGTGTTTCTGGGTGGGTAATAAGTGTCTGAGCTCAGATTCGATCCCCAGGTCATCCCAACACTGGGGCCAGTGCTCTTACTCGCTGTGCTACCTGGCCACCCCAAAAGATGCACATTTTCACATATTCCTTAACCCTTCTGGTGAGTTTCTATGTTATCCTAGCCATTTTTTCTATTTACACGTCTTAACAAAGAGTAGCTGAGAACTCAAGTCAATTTTTTCTGCCCCTGCATCTCTTCCAAATCTTGCTGGTCATACTAAGTTCCTTCCAGACTTAGATCTGGAAAGGACCATCTAGGCCATCTAGTCCAAGCTCATAATTTTACAAATGTGGAAACTGAGGAAATAGTATACTAGAGGAAAGGGAGAAGCTGCTAGCACGTGACTTTCAAGAAGTCCCTCGTACTTCCCATAGGCTGGGACCCACACTCTTCCTTACATTTAAGACTTACAGAAGGTTAGACCTGGAGGGGACCTTTGATATCATTTAATCCAATTCCCTCATTTCTATGGGTGAAGAAACTTGAGGTGAAGGAGGGGAATAGGGAGGGTAAGTGACTTGCTCAAAGTCACACAGCTAATAAGAGTTGAGATCAAAACCCAGGTCTGCTGATTCTGTGTGTGTCTCTTCATATCACCGGACCTAGTTCCTAGAACCTTAGGATAGGTGACTCCAGGTGCAGCCACAGGCTTCTGTGTGTATTTTGTCCTCAGATGGCCAGATCTAGTCTCTGGGACATTAGGATAGGTTGCCACAGATACTCTGTGTCTCCATAATTCAGTGCCTCAATGTGTGTGTGTGTGTGTGTGTGTGTGTGTGTGTGCGCGCACATGCACTTTGAGAGACCAGGTTTCTAGCTACCTCTTCTGTGGGTTTGTCAGTTTGTCCATTGGCACCTTGCCCCACCCCCCAGGAGCCACCTGGACAGGACAGTCTAGAGCAGAGGTTGCAAATCTGGAGCCTCTAAACTTGCTTTTAAAAAAATTATATACATATATATACAAAATTGTGTGTGTACATATATACACAAAATATACGCATATACAGCTATTTCACTATAATTGGTTTCCATGTATTTATGCACTTAAAAACATTCCAAGAAGGGGTCCATAAGTTTTGACAGGTTGCCAATAGGGTCCATGATTCCCCCCAAAAAAAGGTTATAACCTCTGGTCTAGAGATACTTGCTAGCTGCTCTGGCCTCACCTGCTCAGAAATAGAATGGTGAGACCTCCTGTACACCAAAGTGGGGGTTGGATGATGGTAATGATGATGATGAGGAATCAAAGGCATTTGGTGAAGAACTGAACTGACATTGCTAAGCTGTAAGAGGAGAGTTGATAAAAAGAGAGAGAAATCCAGATAATGAAGACCTGAAGACCAGTTTTGTCAGACCCCAAGGACAGCTCTGTCCCCCTTCACGGAAGCTCATCTGGATATAGCATCCCACACTCTATGGGTTTCAGAAGAGTCAGTACTGACTCCCAGTTTTCATCGGTCATCTAGTGGTGATTCTCCAGGTTGTGAATCGTGCCAGTGTAAATGGGGAGGCAGAAGAGGACCCTGGGGCAAAGGTCCCTATGCTAAGAGAGATAGGCTGGAGGGAAGTCTATCCTGAGCCCCTGGACACTACTGGACAATACTAATGGACAATACAGGAAGCTGTATTAGCTTCCTGAAGGAAGGTAGGGTGAATTGAGTCAGGAAAACTTGGGTTCTAATCCCACCTAAGATACTTACTAATTTTGTGACCATTTCTTCATCCATAAAAATGATAAATGATAATAACACTTGCCACCCAGAGTTGTTTTTAGTCTTATTAAATAATGTATGTAAAAGATTTTGCTAACTTAAAAAAGCAGGGGTAGCAATCATAATTTCAGATAAGATTACAATAAATATAGATCATATAAAGGCTATGATCAGGGAAATTACATTAGGCTTAAATATTAATCATATTTCTTTCCTATCAGAAATGACATTTATTACAGAAATCAAAAGTGATCACCAAGGACAATCTCTATGGAAGAAGGAGGGGAGGTTAGGGCTTGAACACTGGTTGGAGGGGAAGGAATGGCAGAAGGAGGGGAAAGATTCGAGGCTGGGGAAAATTAGGGATAGGGTAATCAAATGTCCCAATCCCACCTAAAACCTCAGGATAGGGGTGCCCCCTCATCCTGCCAAGCCTTCCTCTTTCCAGCTTTAGGAGAGGGCTAGGGAGAGGATATAATATGAGTGAGTCAGATTAGAACTGAGACTAAGGATGGAGGGGGAGGAAGGGTCCCCCCTTTCAAATGCACTCATAATACTGATGTGTTGGTGGGTGAAAGGAAATGGGCATCCTCCTTCTTCCCCCCTCAACCTGACTATAGGGGGAAGGTGTTGTGGGGTGTGGTCACAGGGCATCATGGCTATATTATTAATAGCATGTAGCCTGGTCTCCTGAGATGATGAGAGTCATACATGGGTGCCTAGTTGACTCAAACAAGGTCACCCCAACACCTCAGATAATCGTAGGAAAATGAATCTCTTCCTTCAGCAAGTCATAGGGTTTTTCCCATCTCTGGCTCTGGATGGGTGGGTGGTTGTACCATGTTTAAGGAGAATGGGAAGATGTGCTAATTATCAATTACAGCAGAGTCATATCTTACTGCGGAGGTGAGGTTCTAAAGTCAGCTCCTTTGAAAATCCCTCAAATTACCCAGAAAGTTCAGTGTCTTTAAACAGTTGCAGCTGGAAAGAGGATCATTTTTTTTTTATCATTTTTATTGGTAGCTTTTGTGTTATATCACCTCCCTTTCTGAATACATCACTCCCTCCCCTGCACACACACACACACACACACACACACACACACACAACCCAGTAAGCCATCCCTTCTAACATACATGCATACATTAATTAATTAATTAATGACAAAAAGAGGAGGAAAATAACAGTTGAGCAGAACTAACCAACCCATCAACCCAGGCTGACAGCATGTGCAGTGTTCCACAGCCAGGGCCTTTTTAAAAGCCGTCAGTGGCAGGGAGCAGAAGGAGCTGAGATGGTTGCTGTGGAAACAACTGAATGTAAATTTTATTTTTCACAACACCCAGCTAAGCTATTGATCCAGAGAGAGTCAGGAACTAGGACTTATTTTTCAAATAGAAAGAAAACAGAAATAGGTAATGACTTAGATGGCTGGAAAACTGCTGATTGGGAGGAAATAATTGTCTTGGAAGGGTTTTACAAGATATGATAGTATTAAAGAGTGAGTGGACCCCATGGGACTGTTTCTTCTCTCACCCAGAGGCAAGAGGAAGAGCATCCATGGCAGGAGTCTTCTAGCTGACCAGGAATTCTGGGAAGGCCGAAGGATGCTGGTTCCTCCCATTAACTTCACCCACCTAATCAGAATGAATAGACTGTGAGTAGGTGTGATGAAAGTGAAGCTTTAGGCTCCCATTCAGCCCAAGGGAGACACTCATCTTTGGAGAGGAGGGATAGAAGGAACTGAGACCAACTGAGGAAACAGCAAATTCACTTTTCCCATCTCCAGCTTGGCTCATTCTGGGGCAGATGCTCGTTGACTGAAATGGCAGGTGAAGAGTGAAATTTCTCTCATTATTATGTTTCACTTTTTCTTTGCTTAGTGGTAGTAGTTTGATTTACTTGACTTAAGTGTCTGCATGGTGTGATTCTGTTGCATAGTGATACTTCATCAATCAGGCACCAGTAGCAACTAGAAGAAGTTCTACTGTGTGGATAGGGTGAAGGACTTAGTCATAAAGTGCTGAGTTCAAATCCTGTCTCTGATACTCACTTGGCTGTGTGACACTGGGCAGGTCACTCAATCTCTGTGCCCCCCTCAGATAGACTCCTAGGGACTGCAATCTGCATTATCAGAAGGAGTTCCCACAGCAGCACCTGGTTGCCTTTAGGCTTAGAGAGGACCTAGAAATCATCTAGTTCAACCCTCTCATATTTCAGATAAGGAAAATGAAGACCAGAGAAATAAGAAGACTTACAAGATCATAGATTTTTAATCAGAAAGGACCTTTGGAAAGTCACTAAGTCCAAATCCCTCATTTTACAGATGAGGAAACTAAGGCAAACAAAGTTTTTTTTTAAGATTTGCTCAGGCTTGCACAGCTAGTAAGTGTCTCAGGAAGGATAACCCAGGTCTCCCTGACTCCAAGCCTAGCGGTCAATTCATGACACCATTCTCCTCAAAACGTACCTGTATGGCTCAGAAATTGAACTCAGGCCTCTGTAATACCATTAGAATATCAAAGCTTGACCCTTTACATACCAATATATATTTTTTAAATTTTAATTGTTTGATATGGAAACCTTCAAGGAGACAGCTAAGTGGCTCAGGGAATACAGTTCTGGGCTTGGAGTCAGGAACACCTAAGTTGAAATTCAGCCTCAGACCCTTAATAGCTTTGTGACCCTAGGCAAGTCATTTAACCTTTATTTGCCTTAATCCACTGGAGAAGGAAATGGCAAACCACTCCAGCATCTTTGTCAAGAAAATCCCATGGACAGCATGGTCCATGGGGTCACAAAAACCCGAACATGATTGAACATGATGGAAACTTTCCTAAAAATGCCTTCTCAAAAAAAGCATACCAACTATGGTTTCTTAATGACTTTGGGTCTTGGTTATCAGCATTGTAAGCATCCACTATTCTAGAATATAATAAAGTGATATCAAGGCATGGGGAATGATTTCATGCTGTCGGCCACCACACTAAATGATCCTAGACTATTTTGTTTTTTTGAGTTGTCAGGAATGATTTTTTTTTTAAATTTTTTTTTTTCTATTTCTTCTCCTGTTTCTCAAGCCAAGAGATGCTTTGTCAAAGCACCTGTCTCCAGCAGTCTTGCTTCTACCTGAATTTTCAGTCCACACAAATTAATTAAGCTTGCCAAAATCGTGTCTAAAATAACAAGCAATTGGCTTGGAGTTAGGACCTGAGGGAGTCTCTAGTGATTGAAGTGCATTAGGAATTACTTTGGTTTCATAGTCTTTCCCTTCCCCCCTGCTTCTTTCAGGAAACCTGGATAAATGGATAAGCAGAGTGATATAAATGACTGTTAGATAAAGCAGATATTATTGCCTTACCATTCAGCAGAATCCTGCCAGTGGTGTGAAAAGTCTGTGGGGTGCCAAGGCCATTTCACAGCAGTGGGGGAGTAGGAACCCATCATATAAGAGAACAGAGCGGATAGGAAAGGGATGTGAGGGAAGGGAAGTGTGTCCCTGCTTCCTGGAGTGCACTACCCAGAGGGGTAAGGTCAAAAGCAGGTCATTGGGAAAAGAATACTTTACAGGCCTTCTCAAGCACTGCTCTCCAGAGACAGAGCAGCCCTTCCAGGCACAGTGCAAAAAACCATCTCATCTGCCAGGAATCGTGTAACCCCCTCAGGAAGCCACAGAATCCGTGCCACCTTCACCCTCTTAAAACAAGTGATTCTCCTTCTTCCTTCTCTTGACAGGACTGGAGTTAGCTCTGCAGGACTTCTTAGAGAAATTACCCCCCCGGGGCCCCTGTGACAACCTAGGGAAAGACAAACACCAGAGGCTGTTTGCCCTTTCCAAAAGAATTCTACTAGGCTGAGGCTTATCCCCAGACAGATTTAAGAGATGGGAGAAGTGATGTTTAAACCTTTCTTTGTGGGGTTCTTGGTCTACCTACAGGCATAAACCTGTGCCATAAAACCAAGACTTCCACAGGTGAAACAAGTACACAGAATCAGGAAGAATCAGCAAGGCCATCTACTCAAGCAGGAACCCCCATCTCCAGCAATTATCTGTTCATCTGGTCTCCCTGAAGACCTCCCATGGAGGGGATGAGACCAGCGTCTAAGGTAGCCCCTTCCACTTTGGGGCTGCTCTCGTTGCCTGGAACAGCAATGTCTTCCTGACATCAAACCTGCTTGGATGTCCGCAGTGTCTAAATTGCTAATAATTCTGTACTCTGGGCCAAGTAGAACTAGGCATAGGATTAGAGATTTAGAGATGGTAGGGGTCTAAGAGATCATCTAGTCCAACCCCCACTTTTTTACAGAAGAGGAAACTGAGGCCCAGAGAGACAGAGTCACTTGCCCAAGGTCACCAAAGTAGTGAAAAACCAGGCTGAGATTCAAACCCAGATCCCCTACCTACAAATTTAATGCTCTTTCTAGGGTCTCCCAAGACTTCTGTCTCAAGGAAAAACCTAATTCCTTTTCCATGTGACATCCTTTCAAATACTTGGAAAGAATGTTCATGTGCATCCCTCACCTACCCCTCATCCACATCTCTTCTTTGGGTTAAAAATCTCCACTTCCCTCAAATGATCTTCCTTTGGGGCAGTCAACAATCCCTTCACCAGCCTGGTTACCCTCCAGCTTATCAATGTCTCACCAGAGCTCTCCAACATTGCATTGTGGCCTTCTTCAAAAAATAATAGTAATCCAATCCTGAACCTGGGGGTTGGGGAGATCTCATGTGATGTGGGGACAGAGCCATTACTAAGTACTTTCAGACATTCCTGGCCAGATGGCTCCCGGGAAAGAGATGAGAGCTCTTATATCTGCACAGGTGATTTGGAAACCTGGGCTCTCTCCAAGTGCAAAGGGGCCCTGGTACACACAGATAATGAGCTTTAGGGACCCAGATCATCTGAGGTCACTAAGAAACAGGACTGAGGATACAAGAAGACACCTGTACATGCGTGGGCACACAGAATACAGAACAGAGGCAAGCAGAACACCCGAGATCACCTGCAGGAAGGTCCAAGGAAGCAAGGATGGGGATGGCAGCCCAGTTCAGTTTAAATATGTCAAGAGACAGGCTTGTCTTCGGGCAGATTGGCCCCCTGAAAAGGCAGTTAAGTGTAGGCAGGCAGGGCACCAGTGGCCACCTGTGTCAAATTCCAGAAACCAGTTCTGGCGATGTGGACGGACACACAGGAACACACACACACACACACGCACACGGTTCCGGCCAACTGCAGCAGCCCAACAAACAAAGCCCCAGCAGCAGTGGCGGCGGCAGCGGCGGCACAGCCTGCATCTATCTGACACACTGGGACAGCCTCTGATTATCCAATACTCTTCTGCACAGCTCCCAAGTGCTCACAGGCACTTGGTACACACACCACACACACACACACACACACACACACACACACACACACACACACACAC
>NW_027187400.1:3581836-3614439 GCF_028583685.1 Petaurus breviceps papuanus
CACACACACACACACACACACACACACACACACACACACACACACACCAGGCGCTCCTGGGCGCTGTCCATCACCCTGGAGGCCTCCGGGTGCCCCCTCCCCCACCCCCAGCCCTCGCCCCAGGTCCCAGCCTCACCTTACGATCCCATACATGACCAGTACGTTGCCCAACAGTCCTACCACACACACAGCGGAGTAGAGAGCCGTGATCGCCACCGCCAGCGCAATGGACGCGGCGCTGCGGCCGCCCCCGGTCAGCTCCGGCTCTGGCTCCGACGCGTTGGCGCCCGAGCAGTTAGCGAGGAAATGGGGAGACGGCTCGGCGTCTGCCAGAAGGACCGGCTCCATGGCGGGCAGGTCGAATGGGAGAGCTGGGACTGACCCGGACTGGACGGGACCGGATGGGACGGGACGGTCGAACCGGGTCACTCGCTTTCCCGCAGACTGGAGCAGGGAGCCCAAGCGGACTGCAGTAACTGGCTCCTGGGCGCCCCAGTACACGGAGGCGGCCCCCGGGGGTTGCCGCTCTGTGCGGTGCGCTTAGCGCGTCCGGGAGCAGCCCTGGCACTCCCCAGCCCCGCTGCGGGGAAGGAGCGGCTGACCCTGGAGCTAGCTCCCCGACCCGAGGCTGGCGTCCAGGATATCTAGCTCGTTCCTCGCCAGCCGCAGCGCCGCTTCCTCGGGCTCCCTCTCCAGCGGGCGCCCCAGCCCTGACTCGCCGTCGCTTCTAGCCCCGGCGCGATTTATTAGAAAACCTGCCGGCTCCTCAGACGTGGTGCACCACGTGGGCAGCTGCCAGGCTGCGGGGGCGGACTTTGCATCAGCCTGGCAGACCGGACCCCGGCTCCCAACCGGTCCTGGTGCAGCCTGGAGAGCAACATGGGCTGCGTTCGATCTATTGATTATCTCCAAACGATCCCATATACCTCCTGTTTGTAGCTAGTTGTTCGAATGTTTTCTCCCCAGAACAGAACTGTCTTTTGCCTTTCTTTGTGTCACTAGCGCTTAAAGTACTTGGCACCCAGTAGACACGTAATAAATGCTCACTGACTGACTGACAAACACCATTCGACGTAAACCGACGCAGGCTACCTGGTGCAAAACTCTGGATTTGGAGGTTCGAGTCCTGCCTCGGTCTCTCGCTAGTGTGACCTTGGGTTAGTCATTTATTCTTACCAATTATATTTACATACAGCTATCAAAAGATTATTTAATAAAACAAATTCACAGACCCTGAGTTAAGAACCCATGGACCAGAGGTACTCTGACTTCTCTTTCAGTCCTGAATCAAGGGCAAGTAAGGCAGAAAAATGTGCTGACTAGAGTCAGGAGGACTGAGGAAGCCCTGGGCCCCAACCCCAACGCAGACACTCACCCTGTTAGCCAACACAAGTCACTGAACCTCTTTGAGCCTCAGTTTCTTCATTTGTAAAATAAAGATAATGATAGCATCTCCCTCACAGAGTTATTGTGAGGATCAGGTGAGATAATGTACATAAGTAACTAAATAAATGTGTCATTATTATTATGATTTTGTTGCAAGGTATTGTGCTTGGTAAGAACCATGCATGAAATGAGACAGAAGAAGCCTTCAAGAACTTTACAATCTGGGGGGAGAGGGGAAAGGAGTAATGACAAGTTCACAAATAACTGCAGTACAAGTCGGGAGGTAAACAAGTGCAGGGGAGAATGGACTGAGAGATTGGAAAGACATCATTCACTTGGAGAGGGTTGGGTAGAGGAAATCAGGAAAGGATCTAGGAAGGCTGAGCCAGGCCCTAAGGAAAGGGAAAGAAGTCAGCAGACCAAGATAAAGGGGAGACCAGTCCAAGTTTGCAAAGGCACAGAGGTGATGAAAAGGGAAAAGATAAGGTAGAGGGGGTGGAACAGCTAACCCAGATCCACTGCAAGAAATGTCCAATCAGGCTGGGAATAAGGTTGAGCCAACTCGTGGAAGAGGTTCAGGAATAGTGAGGGAGACAGTCAGACCTGTGCTTTGAGAATCACCCTGGCTGCTGCATTAAGGCTGGATTGGAGGGCTGGGGAGGGAAGAGGAGCAATTGAGAGCGGGACAGGGGTCCAGAGGCTGTTGTCTTTGTGCATGCCAGAGGTGATGAAGATGTGTACTAGAGAAAGAAAAGAGAGCCAATTTTCAAGATTGTAGAAAGTAGAATTGACAGGAGCCAGCAGCTGTCTGGATGTTCAGGACCAAGGAAAGAATCTAGGATGATAATGAGCCTTTGAGCCTGGAGGAATGTTGTCAGAGTCTGATGCTGGGATTAAAGGGGCTTTTCAAAAGAATCAGATGAACCTGTCATGGTAGAGAGCAACAAATCCTTTCATGTCTCAGGCAGGGTTTGCTTTTTTTGTTTTTAAATAAAATTCTATTTATTTTGTAAACATTTCTAAATTACATGCAAAAAAATTTTAACATTCATTTTTAAAAATTTTGAGTCCCAAATTCTTTTCCTCCCTCCTATGCTTCCCCCCTCCTTGGGAAGTCAAGTAGTGTGATATTGATAATTTATACATGTGAGGTTATGAAAACCATATTTCCATATTAGCCATGTTGCAAATGAAAACATTAGGAATGTTGCCAGGAGACTTTAGGCACCTACTCTTCAAGGCGGTGGTAGGAAGAGGGAATTCCTAATGTACTAGTACTCTTGCAGGGATCCATGCTTTAGGGTACTTCAGACACCTTGGGGATCAGAGGCCCTCAGATGGTTTGGGGGGAGGGGAGGGATCTGCTCTGGCAGATGTGATTGGTTTCTTTTCCCTAAGGTTTGGGGTGGGGAGAGAGAAATCCAATAATCTAGGAAACTGGAAGATTACCTCAGAATATAATTTTCCAGATATGGGGGAGGAGGGTTTCAAAGAAGGAGCAGATCAAGTAGGAGGGGGTACCAAGTAGGAGGAGTCTGGGGAATAAACAGCCTGCCAAACAGAGAAAGACAAGATTGGAAAAATGAAAGGCTTTCCTGCCTATAACAAATGGGAAGGCGGTGGTGCCATTAACAGAGAAGTTCAGGAGTTGGAGGAAGTGATGAGACCAATTTTGAATGTGATACATTTCCATAAAGGTGCCAACAGGCTGCCCAAGTGGAACTGTCCAGCAAGCAGTTAAAGATGTGAGTCTGGAGCTCAAAGAAGATAAATATCTAGCTATTGAATCAGCTCCACAGACATGATCTTTAGAGCTCTAAGAGTAGATGGGACTGATTATTCATCCATGATTTTACTTAGACTGTAAGCTCTTTGAAGACTAAGTTTATCTTCTTTATCTTTGTTTCCTCAGAAATTTATTTATTATTTTTATTATTACTTATATTATTATTATATTATATAATGTAATAATATACAAATACATATTATATAATATAATAAATTATATTATTATTATATATTTTCCTCAGAAATTAGCCAAATGCATTTGCACATAGTAAGCATTCATATTTTGAATTAAATTTGTGAAATGAATAGGGGCAAGAATCCTTGAGCTGGAGGATGATTGTTATGTGAGGTTGTGACTGTGCTCATAGACCACCAGTAGTGTCAAACTCAGAAGGAATGCGGCATACTGACTGTGTTGTTGCTGGTCAGTTTTTCTTCGGTCATGTCCAACTCTTCATGACCCCATTTGATCTTTTCTTGGCAAAGACACTAGAGCGGTCATCTCCTTCTCCAGCTCATTTTACAGATGAGGAAACTGAGGCAAACAGAGTGAAGTGACTTGCCCAGGGTCACATAGTTTGTAAGTGTCTGAGGCCAGATTTGAATTCAGAAAGATGAGTTTTCCTGATACCAGGCCCAGTGTTTTATGCACTGAGTCACCTAGCTGCTCTGCATATTGACTTAGAAAACTACAAATTAACATTATCTTTGTTGCTGCTTAGGTCAAGTTTGATACCTCTGTATCTACTATCTTAGAAAAATTGAACCTCAGAATGTCAGAGGTGGGAGGGGCCTTAAGGACAATTGTATCAACAATGCAATATTCACAGTGCCTATGGCAATTATAAATATGCTGATGTGGTTATTAATCACAAAATATACCAGGCTCTCTATATGGGGGATAAAGCTAGAACATTTATTAAAACACCAAATAATTGAGTCCCAAAACCAGAAAGTCAAAGCCATCACACAGTAGTTATGAAGTTGGCACATGTAGTTAATGTACTAAACACCCACATTCTCAAGCCTTTAAAACAAAACGGGCTACCTCAGGCAAAGGTCCTCCTTTCCCCACTCACAGCAACTGCTCAGTGTCCAGGAAGCATGCTCTCAGCAGTTCCAGCCTCCCCCCCCCCCACAGTTCTGGTTCCTGGCAGTCCTCAGCAGGAGTCCTTAGCAGAAATTCTGGCTGGCTCAAATAAAAAAGAGTTCGCACCTCCACCTCCACCTCCACTGATACAGCTGCTGCTGCCGCTGCTGCTGCCACCAATCACCACAGAAACTCTAGCTTGGCTTCTGCTTCATCTTGCTCCACCACTTTCTGCTACATCAGCAAGTCCAATGGAGCATGGAAGATCTTTAAATCCCATAACCCTTACAACAACCTAGCCTCATCCCTTCATTTGACATTGTAGAATAAGGAGGATCAAAGAGCTAAGTGGCTATTAGAGAATCATATTAGCTTTCAAAACTTAATTATGGAAATGGTTTCTCAAACTGATCCAGTCATTCTGGAGACCAATTTGGAACTATGCCCAAAGGGCAATCAAACCACGCATACCCTTTGACCCAGCAATACCACTACTAGGTCTGTATCCCAAAGAGACCAAAGGAAAAGGACCTATATATACATAAATATTTCTAGCAGTTCTTTTTGTAGTGGCAAAGAATTGGACAATGAAGGGAGGCCCATCACTTTGGGAATAGCTGAACAAGTTGTGATATATGATTGTGATGAAAGGCTATTGTGCTTTAGGAAATGAGGAGCAGATTTCAGAAAAACCTGGAAAGACCTGTATGAACTGATACAAAGTGAAGTGAGCAGAACCAGGAGAACATTGTACACAGTTAACAAGCAATACTATACAATGATCAACTGTGAATGACTTAGCTATTCTCAGAACTATAATGATCTAAGACAATTCCAAAGGCCTCATGATGAAAAATGCTATCTACCTCCAGAGAAAGAACTGATGGAGCCTGAATCCAGATTGAAGCACACTCTGTTTGTGTGTGTGTGTGTGTGTGTGTGTGTGTGTGTGTGTTTGGTCTGTGTTTTCTTTCACAACATTACTAAAATGAAAATAGGGTTTGCATTATTGTCCATGTATAATTTGTATCAAATTGCTTACCATCAGTAAGGAAGGGAAGGTGGGAAGGAAGGGAGAGAACTTGAAACTTAAAAAATTTTTTTAAAAGAACATTAAAAATTGTTTTTACGTGTAATTGAGGGGAAAACAAAATATTATCAAAAATCAAATTTTAAAAAAAGAGAAAATGGTTTCCCAGGGTCAGCATAGGGAAGAAGTACATTAAACTCGAAGTCAGTCAATTCATTCCATTCCCAATTTAACAATGAGCAAATACTTCCTCCTCCCTGGGCTTCAATTTCTTCATCTGCAGGGTGCCCCTAAAGTCTGGACACATAGAAAATCTCATTAACTATGCATATTTCCAAGAAATTAAATGAATGAAATTTCAACAACATTTTATTTAATTAGCATAAATTTTAGCCATGACAATTTCATATGGAATAAAAGCTTTCATTAGCTATTGGGAACTATTTTCCATATTAATGAGATTAATTTAATTTAATTAACGAGATTTCCTATGTCTCCTATGTCTTTCTATGAAATCTCATTTATGCTAATTAAATAAAATGTTGTTGAACATTTAATTCATTTAATTTCTTGAAAATATGCATAGTTAATGAGATTTTCTATGTGTCCAGACTTTAGGGACACCCTGTATGAAATGCATTGGTTGGACTGGTTCAATTCTAACATTCCTTTTATCTCTAGTATTATATATTCTCCAAGCTCCAGTATTCTATATTGTAAGGTTCCTCCCAGCTCTGACATCTGTGTTCTAAGGCCCCTCCCAGTTCTGACATCCTACACTCTAAGGCCCCTTCCAGTTTTAATATCCTGTGTTCTAAGGGCCTCCAAGCTCTGACCTCCTGTGTTCTAAGGGCCCTCCCAGCTCTGACCTGTGTTCTAAGGGCCTCCCAGCTCTGACCTCCTGTCTTCTAAGGGCCCTTCCAATTCTGACTTTCTGAGTCCTAAAGGTCCTTGGATTTCTGATCCTTTGTGTTCTAATCCCCCTTCAAGCACTGACATTCTGTGTTCTAACATGATTCTGTGTTTAAAAAAAAAAAAAAACAAGCTAGAAAAAAAGGAAAACATCCTTTCTGCTGCCATATGGGGGTAATTTTCACATGGGAATTGATGATGAATCACCAAAAAACATGCTGCTTTTTTCCATGCTCCATTATGGAGCCCGTCAGTATCAAGGTCAGCGGGATGATTGATGTTTCCAGAATTCTCTAATGGGTGTCCATTCCCAACTTCTAAAGCAATGAAATGAGAAAAAGCATGAACCACCCCCAAGATATCAGAAGGGTGCAAGAGGTCAAACCCATTCCCTCCCCCAAACCCAAAACTCTCAGGAGTCAAAACAAAAAGGAGATCCCTTAGGAAACTATTGAAAACAGTGCATGTGGGAATGTGGGTATTGCTTGCCAAAGAGAAGTCTATACATGTGTCTGGAAGTGAACACAGTGACGTTATCAGACTTAACCAGACAGCTCCTTCATGCTTCCATTTCCCTTCACCCCCTTTGACAGCACAAGCTACAGAAGAAACATAAAATGATGAGACCCAAAATGAAAGCTGTAATAATCCTTTGCCTTCATGTAGCATTTCACATTTCCAAACACATTTACATCCATGCTCTTGCTTTCTGGTCTGTCATCCCATGAAGTAGATAAGGAGTGAAAATTCATTCAGCCCAACCCATGAGATCTGGTTACATATACTTAATGTGGAAAAAGAAATCTGCCCATAGAATCTGAGATTGTCAGATTTAGTAGGCCCTTAGAGAACGTGTAGGCCCGTTCCTGTCTGAAGCATGAACTAGAACATCCTCATATGCCACGAAATCAAGGCACCAATCTTTATTATTAATGTTTCTTCTTAAATTCTGGCACTCAGAACTATACTCCAGATATGGTCTGAATAGGGCAAAGTCATCTTCTTTGTCTCCTAAGATTGCATTTAAGTCAAATACCAGCTCAGAAACTTACAAGTTTCAGGAAAGTCACTTCTCTCCATGTCTCAGTTCCCTCTTCTATAAAATAGGAATAATGACATTTGCACTGTACATTTGCACAGTACCATAGACATGGAAGCTTTTGTGGCAGTGTGAACCATAGCTGAGATGTCAGACTAACTGCCCCCAAAATTCCTCAGTGCTGCCAAACCAGACTAACATGAAATTGGACAGTGTTTAACAAAAAAAAATAAAAATACTACACAATATAGATAATATTAATTTGTGGTTTTCTAAATCAATATGAAGCCTGCAGAGATCTCTTTTTATTTGTATTAAGCTGGAAATATCTAAGGCAGCCCTTTCTACTGCTGGACAGATCCAATTAGAAGTCTTTCCAGCTAAAATCTACCTCTCTGAACATTGTACCATAGTAACAGTAACACTGTGCAATGACTAACTTTGATAGACTTAACTCATCTCCACAATGCAAGGATCTAAGACTAAAAGTCTAAAAGACTCATAATGGAAAATGTTATCCACAAACAGAAAAAGAACTATGGTGTTTGAATATAGATCAAAGCATAATGTTTTCTCTCTTTTTTTTCTTTCTCATGGTTTTTCCCTTTTGTTCTGATTCTTCTTTCACATCATGACTAATGTGGAAATATATTTAATATGATTGTACATGTATAACCTATATTAGATTGCTTACTGTCTTAGGGAGTGGAGAGGAGAGGGAAGGAGGGAGAAAAAAAATTGGAACTCAAAATCTTATAAAAGTGAATGTTGAAAACTATTTTTTTTTTAAAGCAATTGGGGTTAAGTAACTTGCTCAAGGTTACACGGCTAGGTGTTTCTGGGTGGGAGCTAAGTGTCTGAGCCTGGACTCGATCCCCAGGTCATCCTGACACTGGAGCCAGTGCTCTTACTCGCTGTGCTACCTGGCCACCCCAAAAACTATCTTTACATGTAATTGGAAATAAATAAAATAGTATTAAGTCGGGGGAGAATCTATCTCCTAGGTAAAAAGTCTGGGTTTTCCCTTCTGAAGCCACTCCAAACAAGATGTTAACTAATTCATGTTAACCTTTCACATGCTGGGAAGATATCTATCATAACCTAAGTTTTGCCTTCTTCAGAATGAACATTCCCAGTTCTTTCAACTAATCCTCTTGTATAAGTATGATTTCCACTTCTCTTGACATTCTGGCCACTCTCCTTTGAGCACAATGCAGGTTTTCTTTTTTTTGTTGCTGTCATTATTGTTGAATTATATTTTTTTCCAATTACATGTAAAAATAGTTTTAACATTTTTTTTAATTCTGAGTTCCAAATTCTCTCCCTCTGTCCCTGAGAGGGCAAGCAATTTGATATGTTAAACATGCACAATAATGCAAAACATTTCCATAATCATGTGAAAGAAAATACACACACAGGGGATATCCTGTGGGACTGCTATTTTGGGTCAATGGGTAGGGAAAAAACGGGGAGAAAATTTGTAACTCAAAATCTGGTGGAAACAAATGATATAAATCAGAAGTTAATAAAGCATTAAAAAAAAAGAAAAGAAAATACACACACACAACACCATAAAAAAAAATAAAGTGAAAAATAGTACGGTTTAATCTGCATTCAGAATCCATCAGTTCTTCCTCTGGAGGTGGACAGCATTTTTCATCATAAATCCTTTGGAATTGTCTTGGATCACTGTATTGTTAAGAATAGCTAAATCAGGGAGGATAGGTGGTGCAGTGAATAGAGCTCCAGCCCTGGAGTCAGGAGGACCGAGTTCAAATCCAGCCTCAGGCACATAACACTCACTAGGCCCAAGGCCTTGGGCAAGTCACTTAATCCCAATTGCCCTGCTTTCCCACCTAAAAAAAAAACCAACTAAAAAAAAAGAATGGCTAAGTCATTTACAGCTGATCATTGGACAATATTGCTGTTTCTGTGTACACTGTTCTCCTGGTTCTGCTAACTTCACTCTGCATCAGTTCATGTAAGTCTTTTCAGGTTTTTCTTGGGGGGGGGAGGGGAGTAAGGGGAGGCTGTTGAGGCTAAGTGATTTGCCCAGGGTCATACAGCTAGTAAGTGTCAAGTGTCTATGGCTGGATTTGAACTCAGGTCCTCCTGACTCCAGCACCTGTGCTCTATTCACTACTCCACCTAGCTGCCCCTTTCCCAATTCTTCTGAAAGCATCTTGCTCATCTTTTCTTATAGTATAATGTAGTTATCCCTTCCACATTGAGACTTTCTTCATTGTTGTTTCAATATATCATGGGGCAGCATAAGAAATTAAATGGGAATTTGGGGAGAGTTTTGTAGAAGCCGCAAACAATAGGCAAAGGTCAGAAGACAATACAGACCCTATAACCAAATACTTAACCCAAATTTTACAATAAGGTACTGTAAACACCCCATAAAAGAAAAAGAAAAAATTCAGACCTCTCTGGTACAAATGGAGGGTCAAAAAATTATGCAGATTTTCCAGATTGCAGGGGTGCTACACCCCTAACTCCCATGATGTAAAACAGATAATTGTATTCCATTACAATCATCTACAACTTTTGTTCAACCATTTCCCAATTGAAGGTCATCCCCTCAATTTCCAACTCTTTGCCACCACAAAAAGCCACTATAAATATTTTTGTACAGATATGTCTTTTTCCCTTTTTTAAAAAATCATTTTGGGATACAGACCTAATAGTAGTATTGTTGGATCAAAGGATATGTACAGATTTATAACCCTTTGGGCATAGTTCCAAATTGTTCTCTAGAGGGCTCATAACTCTACCAACAGTGTATTAGTGTCCCAATTTTTCCCACATCCCCTCCAACATTTATCATTTTCCATTTCTGTCATATTAGCCAATCTGATAGGTGTGAGGTGATAACTCAGAATTGTTTTAGCTTTTGTATCTCTGATCAATAGTGATTTGGAGCATTTTTTTCATATAAATATAGATAGTTTTGATCTTTTTGTCTAAAAACTTTCTGTTCTTATCCTTTGATCATTTATCAATTGGAGAATTTATTCTTATAAATTTGGGGAATTTGTATTCTTATAAATTTAGTCCATTCTCTATATATTTGAGAAATGAGGCCTTTATCAAAGATACTTGTAAGAAAATTTCCCAGCTTTCTGTTTTTCTTCCAATCTTGGCTGCATTGGTTTTGTTTTTACAAAACTTTTAAAATTTAATATAATAAAAATGATCCATTTTACATTTTGTAATGCTCTCTATCTCCTGTTTGATCATAAATTCTTTCCATCGCCATAGATCTGACAGGTAAACTATTCCATGCTCTTCTAATCTACTTATGGTCTCACCCTTTTTGTCTAAATCATATGCCCATTTTTATCTTACCGTGTTTCCCCGATAATAAGACACTGTCTTATTAAATTTTTTGGACAGAAAAACACCAGAGGGCTTATTTTCAGGGGAGGGCTTATTTTAATGAACATTGACAGCAATTTTAATAAACAGGTAAATGTGAACAAAAAAATGTACCTTTATTGAATAATGAATTCAATAAAGAACAGGATGACGCACTCACTGCTGCAGCTCTGATTGGATGCAGCTCGGAGCGCGGCGTGCGTTTCACGGTGGGGGGAACGGTGCTTACAGAGGGTACTGTAATGTAGCATGTAGCACAGGAGATCACCTTCACTACAGTAGCAATCTCAAAAGGGCTTATTTTCGGGGGAGGGCTTATTTTAGAGGAATCTTACACAGTAAGGGGAGGGCTTATTTTAGAGATAGTTCTTATTATCAGGGAAACACGGTATCTTTGTATATGGTGTGAAATGTTGGTTTATAGCTTCTGTCAAATTATTTTCCAGTTTTTCCAGAAGTTTTTTCAAATAGTGAGTACTTGTCCCTAAAGCTTGCATCTTTGGGTTTATCAAACACTAAATTACTCTGGTCATTTACTATTGTGTCTTGTGTACCTATTCTATTCCACTGATTCACTGTTCTATTTCTTAAACTGCACCAGATGATTTTGATGATTCCTGCTTTATAATACAGTTTGAGATCTGGTATAACTAGGCCACCTTCCTTCACATTTTAAAAATTAATTTCCTTGATATTTTTGACCTTTTATTTTTCCAGGTGAATTTTGTTATTATTTCTTTCTAGCTCCATAAAATAATTTTTGATAGTTAAATTGGTATGGCACTGAATAAGTAAATTAATTTAGTGAGCAATTAATAGTTTTCCAGTTGTTCAGATCTGACTTTATTTGTGTGAACATTTTTATAATTGTGTTCCTATATTTACTGGGTTTGTCTCAGCAGGTAGACTTCCAACTATTTTATATTATTTACAGTTATTTTTTTTTTTGCTTTTTTTGGAGGGCAGTTGGGTTTAAGTGACTTGCCCAAGGCCACATGGCGAGTTTTTGTGTTAAGTGTCTGAGGCCAGATTTGAACTTAGGTCCTCCTGACTCCAGGGCTGGTGCTCTATTCACTGAGCCACCTAGCAGCCCCTATTTACAGTTATTTAAAGTGCAATTTCTCTTTCTATCTCTTGCTGTTGAACTTTGTTGGTAATATATAGAAATGCTGATGGTTTATGTGGTTTGCTTTGAATCCTGTAACTTTGCTAAAGTTGCTAATTATCTCAATTCGTTTTTTAGTTGATTCTCTAGGATTTCTAAGTATACTATTGTATCACCTACAGAGAGTTATAGTTTTGTTTCCTCATTGTTTATTCTATTCCTTCAATTTCTTTTTTTTCTTATTTCTATAGCTAGCATTTCCAGAACAATATTGAATAAAAGAGGTGACAATGGGCTTCCTTGTTTCACAACTAATTTTCTTGGGAGACTTCTAGCTTATCCCCATCAAAGACAATGCTTACTGATGGTTTTAAGTACATACTATTTATCATTTTAAGGAAAGATCCATTTATCCCTATGATTTGTCAAAAGCTTTCTCTGCATCTATTGAGATAATCATATAATTTTTATTAGTTTTGTTGTTGATATGATCAATTATGCTGATAGTTTTCCTGATATTGAACCAGTCCTTCATTCCTGGTACAATTACCACTTGGCCATAGCATATGATCTTTGTGATATATTTCTGTAATCTCCCTACTAGTATTTTATTTAAATGTTTTGCATCAATAACCATTGGGGAAATTGGACTACAGTTTTCTTTCTCTGGTTTGTCTGTCCCTGGTTTAGGTATCAGCACCATATTTGTGTTATAAAAGGAATTCAGGAGGATGCCTTCTTTGCCTATTTTTCCTAATAGTTCATATAGTGTTAGAATTAACTGTTGTTTAAATGTATGGTAGAATTCACTTGTGAATCCATTTGGTCCTTGAAATTTTTTTTTCTTGGGGAACTAATTGATGACTTGTTCAATTCTTTTTTCTAAGACAAGGTTATTTAAATATTCTATTTCCTCTTCTATTAATCTAGGTAACATATCTTTGTAAACATTCATCCATTTCACATAGATTATTAGATTTATTGGCACACAGTTGGTCAAAATAGCTCCTTATGATCACTTTTATTTCATCTTTATTACTGGTGAATTCACCTTTTTCATGTTTGATAGTGGTAATCTGGTTTTCCTTTTTAAAAATCAAATTAATCAATTATATGTCTATTTTATAGAGCTTTTTATTCATAAAACCAGTTTCTAGTTTTATTTCTTAGTTCAATGTTTTTCTTCAAATTTTTGATTTTCAGGATTTCCAATTTGGTGTTTAACTGGGGACTTTTAATTTGTTCTTTTTCTAGTTTTTTTTAGTTGCATGTCCAATTCATTGGCCTGTTTTTCTCTATTTTATTGATGTAAGCATTTAGAGACATAAATTTTCCCTAAGTACTGCTTTGGCTGCATCCCATAAATTTTGGTACATTGTCTCATTGTTTTCATTCTCTCAGATGAAATTATTGATTATTTCTGTGATTTGTTGTTTGACTCATTCTTTAGGATTAGATCATTTAGTTTCAAATTAATTTTTAATCTATGTTTCTATAGCCCATTATGGAATGTAATTTTTATTGTATTATGATCTGAAAAGATGCATTTAATATTTCTGCTTTTTTGTGTTTGGTTGTGATGGTTTTATTTCCTAATACATGACCAATTTTTTTTATAGGTGCCATATACCACTGAGAAAAAGGTATTTTCCTTTCTGTTCCCATTCAATTTTCTCCAGAGGTCTATCATAGTTAACTTTTCTAAAATTATATTCCTTTCCTTAACTTGTTTCTTGGTTTTTGTTGTTAAATTTATCTAGTTCTGAAGGGGTCAAGTTGAGTAACTCATTTAACTTTTCCTTTAAGAATTTGGATGCTGTACCATTTAGTGTATATATGTTTAATATTGATATAATTTTGGGATGGCCAGGTAATGCAGTGAGTAAGAACACCAGCCCCAGAGTCGGGATGACCTGGGATCAAATCCAGGCTCAGATACTTAGCACCACACCCAGAAATAACTGGCTGTGTAACCTTGAGCAAGTTACTTAACCCCGATTGCTTTAAAATATATATTGATATAATTTCGTTGTCTATTGTACATTTTAGCAAAATGTAATTTCCCTGCTTATCTCTTTTAATTAGATCTATTTTGCATTTGTTTTGTCTGAGATTATGATTGCTACCCCACTTTTTTTACTTCAGCTGAAGCATAATAACCCTTTACCTTTATTCCATGTGTGTCTCTCTGCTGCAGATGTTTCTTGTAAACAACATATTGTTGGATTCTGGTTTTATTTTCTGCTATTCACTTCCATTTTGTGGGTGAGTTCATCACACTCAGATTCATAATTATGATTATTGTTTATTTCCTTCCATCCTGCTTTGTTCCCCTGTTTATCCTTCTCTCTCTTTCCTTTCACCCTGTCTCTCATCAAAATTGTTTTGCTTCTGACCAATGCCTTCCCCATTCTACTCTCCCTTCTATCAGCCCCATCTGTATCTCTTATCCCCTTTCCCTACTATTTCTCTGTAGGCTAAGATAGACTTCTATACCCAACTGAGTGTGTATGTTATTCCTTCTTTGATCCCATTCTAATGAGTGTAAGGTTTAAGTGTTGCCTGCCACCCCTGCCCCATCTTCCCCTCCACTGTAAAAGCTCTTTTGAACCTCTTTTACATGAGATAATTTATCCCATTGTACCTCTCCCTTCCCCCTTTTTGTGGTGCTTTCCTCTTTCTCACCCCTTAACTTTATTTTTTTGGATATCATCCCATCATAGTCAACACACATCCATGTCCTCTGTCTATGTACACTCCTTCTAACTTCCCTAAATAAGAAAAATTTAGAAGTTACAAGTATCTTCTTCCCATGTAGGATATAAAAAGTTTAACCTTATAAAATCTCTTTTGCTTTCTCTTCCCTGTTTACCTTTTTATGCTTTTCTTGAGTCTTGTGTTTGAATGTCACATTTGCTATTCAGCTTTGGTCTTTTCATCAGAAATGCTTGAAAGTCCTCAATTTCCTTAAATATCTATTTTCCTCTTAAAGGATTATACTCAGTTTTTCTTAGGTGACTCTTGGCTAGCTCCTTTGCCTTCCAGAATATCATTTTCTAAACCCTCTGCTCCTTCAATATAGAAGCTACTAAATCTTGGGTTATCCTGACTGTGATTACATGATATTTGAATTGTTTTTTTCTGGTTGCTTATAATATTTCCTCCTTCACCTGGGAGCTCTGCAATTTAGCTATAGTATTCTTGGGGGTTTTAATTTTGGTATCTTTCAAGAGGTGACAGGTTGATTCCATTTCTATTTTACCCTCTAGTTCTAGGCTATCAGGGAAGTTTTCTTTGATAATTTCTTGAAATATGATGTCTAGGCTCTTTTTCTGGTCATGACTTTCAGGTTGTCCAGTAATTCCTAAATTATCTTTCCTTGATCTATTTTCCAGTTTAGTTGTTTTTTCACTGAGATAGTTCACATTTTTTCTTTTTTTTCATTCTTTTTATTTTGTTTTATTGATTCTTGATGTCTCATGGAGTCAATAGTTTGCACTTTTCCAATTCTAATTTTTAAGTAATTATTTTCTTTAGTGAGCTTTTGTGCCTCCTTTTCTATTAGGTCAGTTCTACTTTTTAAAAAGTTCTTTTCTTCAGTGAATTTTTGCATCTGTTTTTCCATTTGACCAGTTCTGCTTTTTAAGGAATTTTTCTCTTTAGTGGATTTTTTTTGTCTCTTTTGACATTTGGCCTATTCTGTTTCTTAAAGTGACATTTTCTTCAATTTTTTTGTGTCTCCTTTATTAATCTATTGACTCTTACTTGCATCACTTTCACTTTTTTTCTCATTTTCCTTGTCTTTCTTATTTGATTTTTAAAATCCTTTTTGAGCTCTTCCAAGGTTAGAGACCAGTCTGAATTTTTCTTTGAGGTTTTGCATATAGCTGCTTTTATCTCATTGTTGTCTTCTGAGTTTCTGTTTTGATCAGGCTTTTTTTTGTGTTTGCTCATTTTTCCAATCTGTTTTTTTCCTGACTATAAACTTTATGTTCACTTTTAACTTTATGTATGGTCCACTACTGATTGCCAGGTGCAGGGGCCTTGGGCTTCAATGCTAACTTGCCCTGGATGGTCTTCCCTGGACTGTGCTCAAATCTCACTCCAGTAAGACAGTCCTTTCCTGCCAATATTCTAAGTTGCCTTGGGCTGGAAAATTGTTTTATCCCATCCTTTTATTGGTTCTGACACTCAATAATTCATTTTGAGGTGTTATTTTAATGCTTTTTGGAGGAGAATTTGGGAAAGCTCAGGTGATTCCCTGCCTTTACTGTACCAACTTGGCTCCACCCCTCCAGTGTAGCTTTTCAATATTCTTAGCACATAAGAGCAGAATGAAAAACTCTGAATGTAGTCAACCAGGGCAATAGACAATAGGACAATTTCTTGCTAGTTCTGGACATTCTGCTTGTAGTAACAAAACCTGAGAAGATATACCAGTACCAAGCATAGTTATTTTTTTATTATCTGGTATTCTTTACTCCTGTCTCCCACAACTAGCTTAGATAGTTGACTGCTTGCTACCCTTGCCAGGAACTGAATCCAGACTATTCCAGGAGACCTGAGCCTAAGTGATCCCATTAAAATGTATTTCAACCTCAGCAGTATCCAACCCATCCACCCACACTTCTTCCTTATTCTTCCTTAGTGTGAGGAGAGGGAGCTGTGCAGACTCACTCATACCTCTGCCTTGGAGCAGGAATTCCTGGAGGTTCCTGGAAGCACATCCTCCTGGAACTTCCTCCCACCCTCAGTTCAGATTTCCACAAACTCCTGTCCCTTCAGAGAAGAGCCTTACAGCAACTATAACCTTCCAGCCAATCAGGAATGGCTTGGAGTGGAGACAGAGATGGAATTTAGATAATCCCTTAGTTTGATTCTCCCTAACACGGCAAGAGCCCCAAGCATAAAGAAACTGGAATCTATTCCACCTACCCACATCCATCCCCAATGGTAGTAGGAAGAGACCTGTATTTCAGGACTGAGGATATGGATTCAAATCTTGATTCTGCCACTTATTATCTATGTTAAATAGTCACCTGTCCAACCCTCAGTTTCCTCATCTGTAAAAGAAGGGAATCACAATGTTAATGAAAAGAACAACCACAAAGCAATCAAAAGTGAATGTTGCAAAATTACCACCAAAAAAAGTTTAGCCCCAAAAGAAAAGATAAGAGATCACCCACCCCATCCCCAACTCATTGTTGTGAGGTCCATCGATTGGGAATATCACATCTATTGTATTGTCAGATATTTTTTTTTGGACGTATTGATCAGTTTTATTGATTTTTTCCCCTTTTCTTCCTCTTATTTTTTTCCTTTTAAAAATATTCTTCTTTATGTGGATTAGATCTCTGGGAGTAGAAAGGAATAAGTACAAGGGGAAATGTAGGCAATCTAAAAATGAAAGATATTTTAAGATATTTTTTAAATGAGGAAGTTGGTCTAAATGACAAGTAGATGACCTTCTAGCTCTAAGGGCACTTCGTGCTGGCTATGATCTCCTAATCATAAAATCTAATTGTTTCTAATTGCTCCTTGTTTTCTGACTGCCAGGCAGCATTTGACTCTTTTGAACCTTTGCCTACTCCCTGCCAGCTTCTTGGCTTCTGTAGCTAATCTGCTTCCAGAGCTCTAACTAGGGTGGAGTTCTGGGGACATAAAATAGGAGTTTCCCAGAAGTAGGGCCTGCATCCCCTCTTTCCTCCAAATCCACTCCTACTCCAGCTCTTCTTAGAAGGAATTATGAGATTTAGCTAGGGTATAAGTAGACTGAGTATTCACAGCCACAAGCCTTGTGAGAGCTCCTTCCATTCAGTTAAATAATTCAACAGCCATTTATGAAGCACCTACTATCAGAGTGTAGATTGTGTTGCTAAGCTCTGGGTGAGATACCAAGTTTAGATAATACAAAGGCCTTGCCTATCATCTGTCTGTCTATTTTCCTCTGCTCTGTCTCCATGACTGTCCTCTAGGCCACTTCTTGTACCTGGTCATCCTACAGCCTGCTTGCACCTCAGCCATACATAAAGAAAAGGGTCTTAGAGAGATGCAAAAGAGAAAACCAAGTGAGGGTCAAGGAGCATTTAAAAGCAGTTGAAGAAAGAACCAATTAAAGGAGGCTTTGGGGAGAGCTCAGTATCTGAAAGATAGATAGATATTTAATGAGTGAAGGGAAAAGATCCAATTAAGGAAGGCTTTGGGGATAGCTCAGCATCTGAAGGATAGAAAGATAGATATTTAATGGGTGAAGGAGAAAGAACCAATTAAAAAAGGCTTTGGGCAGAGCTTGGTATCTGAATGATAGATAGATATTTAGTGGGTGATGGGGGAATGGACAAAATTTTGAGGCATGGGGAACAGCACAGAGGCAAAAAAAAAAAAAAGCAAAGAATATGTTGGTAGGACAGAGAGAAATGTAACCTGGCTGGAGCACAGAGTTCATGAAAAAGATAAATAGGAGAGAAGGTTGGAAAGATCAGATGGAAAGCCTCCAATGCCAAATAAAATAGTATGAACTTTACTCTAGACTCAGGAGCCACTGAAGAGTTTTGGGCAAAAACGTGACAATGCCCCATCTATATTTAAAGATTATTCTGGTAGCACTATGAAAAAGGAATTGCAGAGAGGGAAAACCATAGATAATAATACCTGCTAGGTAGCCATTTTGATAGGTTGGACAAGTAGTAATGAGGGCCCATGCTAGAGTAACAAGAGTGAGAATTGTGAGGGGTGGGCAGATGTGGGAGATGTTAGAGAGAGAGAGAATCGATAAAGCTTGACAACAGATCAGATGTGAGAATTGAGAGAGCAAAAGTCAGTGAAGCCATGAAGCTTTTGAAGATAGGAGGTGGGTAAATTGATGGTGCTGTCACTGACAAACGGAAGCCAAAAGAAGGGCTAGGTTTAAATGTAAATCACAGCTCTGTATTGGACACATTTGGGTTGAGGGGCTGGTAAGATGTGCAGGGGGAGATATCCCAGAGGCAGTTGGAAATCTAAGCCTGAGGTTCCAAAGAGAAGTCAGAGCTGAAGCACTAGATTTAAGAGTCATCCTACACAGAGGTGAGAATGGAAGCTTAGGAAGGATGGTAAAGTAAGGGAAGTACCAGATTGGAGCCAGAGGACCTGAGTTTGAATCTCAGCCCTGCCACTGGCATTAAAATGAGAGCAGTTAGATCAGATGGTTTCTGAGAACCCTTCAAGCTCTGGGTCCATGGTCTATGAAAGAAATTGCCAAGAGAGCAAACGCAGAGAGAAAAGAGGACAGAGCCTTGAGGAACACTAACTTCAAAGGGTCAAGATGAGAATGAAGAGCTAGTCTTTGGTTTTTTTTTAAGATGGAGAAAAAATGGTTAGTGAAGCATAAGGAGAGTAGAGAGAGTATAATGGTTCTGCAACCAAGAAGAGGTGGGGAAGGGGGGCATGTAGGAGGAGGGAAGGGAACCATGTCAAATGCAACAGGAAGAACAAAAAAAAGGAAGCCTGAAAAATAAGATATTGACTTTGCCAATTAGGAGCATAACTGGTGACCTTTGAGAGACTAGTGTGGAAGGGAGGGGAGGAATTATATGGGAAGAACCATATTGAAAGAGGCTGAGGAAAGAGTGGGTAGTAACAAAGTGGAGATATCAAATATAAACAAATTTTTTCAAAAAATTGATCCATTGAGAGAAAGCAAGAAATGGAATAAGGACAAAGGAAGAATGATCAAAAACAGGAGGTTTTGGTTTTTTAATTTAAGAAACCCAGGAATGAGTATAGGCACATGGGAAGGAGCCAGTGGAAAGGGAGAAATGGAAGGCGTGTGACAGAGAGGGGATGACCACTGAAGTGGCACTCCAGAGGAGGTAGGAAGGAATGGGATCAAAGGTAAGACATCTTTTCTTTGGTGCCCGGAGAGGAGAGAGTGGATGTTTTGAAGGGGAGAGAGTTCATATCTCTGGCTCCCATCTTCTCAGTGATGTACAAACTAGGTGATCAGCCACAAGCTTCAGGATGAGGGTATAGTGGGGGACTTAAAGAGAAAGGAAAAAGGGGAATGAGACAAGGAGCTGTGAGGAATCCCGGCCCCAGGTACCAGCCATAGGTTAGTCTGCCCTGCTTCCCACCAATCAATCAATCAGTCCAGGATTTATTAAATGCCTACTATGTGCCAGGCACTGTGCTAGGGACTGAGGACACAAATACAAAGAATAAAGCAATCCCTAGTCACATGGCGCTTGCACTCTAACAAGGGTGCATGGGGTCTTCAGGGAGAACTAGCTCCTCTGGTATTGGGGTTTGCTGAGTCCCTTGCAGGGCTGCTCATGCATCTTTGGTGGCCACCTATCTCCTAGATCTCACCTGTGGCTCCAGGAAGCCATTGCATATACAGAGGCCACACCCCAGCAGACAGGCTAAACCAAGTTGAGGTTAACTGACAGTCCTCAAACTCATCAGTGACTTAGGTGGCTGTCTACCCCAAGCGTATGAAGACCTCCTGGTGCAAGGGTGGGGATCCTGCGGCCTCAAGGCCATATGTAGCCCTCTAGGTCCTCAAGTGCAGGCCTTTTACAGAATCCAAACTTCACAGAACACCCTCTAGGTCCTTAAGTGTGGCCCTTTGACTGAATCCAAGCATTGGATTCTGTGAAAGGGCTACACTTGAAGACCTAGAGGGCCACATGTTGCCTTGAGGTCACAGGTTCCCCACTCCAGGCCTGGCGCAGTGGGCAGATGAGAATAATTTGTTCCAACAAGAGCTTAGAGTTTGGTCAGACATCAAAGGTCATCCACTGCATTCAGGCCACTACTAGTCATAGAGGATGTCCAGTACAAAGACACAGAAATGGAAGAAGGGAATTAAACCAGGTGCCTCTGAACTGTCTGGCTGATGACCCAAAATATCCTTTTGCTGAACCCTCCCCATTTCAGGAGAAACTGTAGGGAATCAGATTTCAGTCCAAAATAAGGAAGATATTGTAATTATTAGGCCTAATTGACAATGGAATAGGCTACTTCGGGAGATGGTAATTTCTCCATCACTACAAGTCTATGAGTTAAAGAGGGACAGCAACTTATGAGTACGTCGTAGAACAAAGTCATGCTTCAGGAAGAAATTCGATTTGATTCATTCATTCAATAAACATTTATTACACACCTACTATGTGCCAGGCACTGTGACTGAGGGTCACAGGCTTAGAGTAACCTTAGATGATGACTTATTCATCAAGTCCAACACTCTCATTTTACAGATGAGGAAACTGAGGCAAAAAGAGGCTAAGTAGCTTGCCCAGATCACTCGGTTAACAAGTTTTCTGAGGCTGAATTCGAACTCAGGGCTTCCTGACTCCAGGCTCTGCACTGACACTGAGCCAGCTAGCTGGAGCTAGAGGTCCTGGGTTCAAATCCCAGCTCTTCCACTTACTACTTTTGTGGCCTTTTATAAGTCAGTTAATTTGCCTGTGTGGCCTTTTATAAGTCAATTAATTTACCTGCGTGGCCTTTTACAAGTCAGTTAATTTCTCTCAGATTCCTTTTCCACTTCTGAAAAATAGGAAGCTTGGATTACTTAGGTTCTGAATTTGTATTCCCTTACTGAGAGGAGGGGGTGCTGTGCTCGGCTGGGTGAGGGATGAGGTCTTCAATGGGACGAATAGATAGTTGTTAGAGTTGCCCACTGCCTAAGTGAAACAATTCAGCCTTCCTCTATTTGCTTCAAAGTTATTCACTCCCTGCTGCAACCTGAGAGGAGGCTGATGGAAGTTCCATGGCAACCACAATGACTCCTAGGAGATACATTTGCCTGTTTTCACCAGCCAGCTAGATGGAGTGACCCAGGCCCTGCCCTTTCAAAGGGCTGGGGGAGGTGGGGGCGAAGGAGAAGAAAGAGGAGGGAGGAGATGACCTTAGGGGGCAATGGGAAGGTAGCCTCTGCTGTGCATCCAAAAGCAACGGTCAGATTCACTTGTGTTTGTTATCCCCAGTGTACAGGCCCCTACACTTTACACCAGGGGTCCTTCGCCTGTTTCTTGTCATAGACCCCTTTGGCAGTCTGGTGAAAGCTACGGTCCCCTTCAGAGAAGTTTGTTGTGGTGGTGTTTGTTGGGTTATGCCTGACTTTTCATGATCCCATGGACCACAGAGGCCAGGCCCTTCTATCCTTCACTATCTCTCGAAATCAGCCCAAGCTCTCGTTCATTGCTTCCATGACACTATCCATCTTATTCTCTGCTGTTCCCTTTTCCTTTTGCCTTCAATCTTTCCCAATAACAGGATCTTTTCCAATGGGGATAAGTGTTTAAATAACTGAAGGAAATGCAAAATTTCAATTAGAGGCTAGTGAAAATTAAGAAATTAATTAAATAAATAAAAATTAATTTTTCCCATTTAAGCTCATGGACCTCCTGAAATCTATCCATGGGGAGGTCCATGGACCTCAAGATAATAATCCCTGTTTTATATCCTCTTAGTCTCCCAATGATCCTGAAAAATGAATTGGTGGTCTCATTTCCCTGTCTTAAAGATGAATAGATCAATGCCAAGGGCAGAAATAACTTGCCCATTGTCACAGTTGTCAGCAAAGCTAATACTACTATGAGTAATAGTGAAACAATGAATGAGTCATTTTGGAAGGCAGCCAACAAGAGACTTACTAACCAACCAACCTCCCTACCACAATAACAACAACTGGCACTTCTATTGAACTTTAAGATCCAGAATTTGAAAGTAGGAAGAGCCCTCAGCAGCCTTTGAGTTCATTGTTTTTGTTGAATCATTTCAAACTCTTCAGTACCCCATTTTGGGATTTTCTTGGTAAAGATACTGGAGTGGCTTGCCATTTCCTTCTCAATTTCATTTTATAGACGAGGAAACTGAGGTAAACAGGGTTAAGTGACTTGTCTAGGGTCACACAGCTAATAATTGTCTAAGGTTGGATTTGAACTCAGGAAGATGAGCCTTCCTTGTTCCACTTAGCTGTGTTCCACCTAGCCACCAGACTACCCCACTAAGTTCTACCCATAAACAAAAGAATCCCCACTATAATTTATCCCACAAGTGGGCACTTAGTATCTGCTGGAAAGCTGCCCTGAGGACCAACTGAATAAATAAATTCAATCATCCCCCATCACATTTAAAGCAAATGGATTTTTTTAAGTAAATGTCAAGATGCTAGGCCCTGATTCCTTAACCAGGTAAAAATACTTTGCCATTGAATCGATTAATCATAGACTTTAAACTAAGTATGGAAGAGTATTGGAACAACATTGAACATAAATGTAATAGTAATGGGAATTTAAAGATCTTCCCTTCCCCCTAATAGGCTGAATGTAATCACATGGAGTCTGTGGTGGAAGGAGCTTGCTGAACAGGTGGAGCAGAGCCCAGAGGAAGATGGGAGTTAAAGTGGTAAGTATGGTGGGAGAGGGATGACGCAGGCAAGGAGACAGCTAGGCTTATGAGTGTTTGTTTCTGGGAAGGCTTTGGGGTGGTATTGCTCTCTGCAGTGTTATTGTTATAGATTTCTTTGTTGCTATAATGAATTTGGTTTTCTAGTGTTAGGATTTAGCTTTCTGGAGTCTGCATAAATGGTTTTGCTTCTGTCTTCTATATGGAGAGTCTATATTTTGTGATTCATGCCAGCATATTCATAACTGCTGTAGGTGCTATGAGTATTTCTTTGGCAATACAATAAAGTATTTTCATATTAATCATGTCCCATAGATCATCTATAAAATATTGAGACAGTTTGTGTCCAAGAAAGTGAAGAGAAAAGTGTTCCAGATAAACCTCTTAGAAAGAATCAAAGGAGGGAAGACTTTGTCTTGGTCTCCTCCTTCCCCCTTAAGCAGAAGAGGACCTCAAGAACTTAGAAAGATTTTAGACTTCTCATTTTTCCATTGGCATCCTAGTAATATCCTTGAGATAGCAGCAGTGGCTAGCAGCATTATTTCCATCAAGAGCCAAAAAGAGATTGGGCAAGATGAAGGAAAAGAGACTCGAAGTTCTACCAAGAGCCCAGCAGAGAAGCTCCACCACTTTTCTCCAAAAGAGAATGTTTGTAAAAACAGACTTCCAGAAATTGTAAGTTATTGCTTTGTCACAGTGCAGTCTCTAAGTTGGAGCCCACTCTCCCCCATACCAATTATTTACTGAAGCAAGAGTGAGTCGCAGACATTTGTACCAATTGTTGTTACTAATATACCTTAGTAAGCATCCCTTTCTAAAATAGAGGAAGCTAGGTAGTGAAGTAGAGCACCAGGCCTGGAGTCAGGAAGATTCATCTCCTTGAATTCAAATCCAGCCTCAGATACTTAGCTGTGTGACCCTGGGCAAGTCACTTAACCCATTTGCCTCCATTTCTTCATATGTCAAATGAGCTAGAGAAAGAAATGGCAAATCACTCCAGTATCTTTGCCAAGAAAACCTCATATGGGATCACAAAGAGTTGGAAATGACTGAACAGCAATAACAAAATTTAATTAAGTCTGGCTAATTAATATCAACTGATAATCATGTCATGGTGAAGGTTTGTGAGCCCTGAGGAGACTGAGTAGCATGGTTCTGGGGACCTGACTCATCAGTTCAAGTGGGAGTTGGGATATATCCCCCTGAAAGGATGCTAAATTGCCTTACATACACTATCCCATCTAAGTCTTGCAACTGTGATGTTGAGGCAGCTAGGGGGTAAACTCAACCTGGAATCAGGAAGACATAAGTTCAAAGCTGACCACACACTTACTTACCAGCTGTGTGACCTTTGACAAGTCACTGAATCTCTGCCTCCTTCCATTTCCTCATTTGCAAAATGAGAATAATAAGCACACCTATGTCCCAGGGTTGCTGTGAGAATCAAATGAAATGACATTCTCAAAGTGCCTAGTACAGTGCCTGATAACAAGTGCTCTATAAATGCTAGCTTTTGTTATTATTATCAAGGAATTATGTGAATTATCAGCATCTTAGAGTAGAGGAAACTGGGGCCCAAAGGCAGTAGGCACTATGTGGGGCACTAAAACAGGGCTTAGATTCTATTGGAGGGATGGGGTTTGTTCATACCCCCACCCCCATTCCATCAGTGTTCTGGTTCACAACAGGAAGAAATAACATGAACCAAGATAAGGAAAGGTAAAATATGTGTGTAGTGGACAGAGTTCAAATAGATTCTGGGCAAGCCTCTGAGCCTCAGTTTCCTCATCTGTAATCTAAGATGCCGTAGTTTCCCTCATGGGGTTTTTGTGAAGATCAAGTGAGATCTTGGCATAAGCCCTCTGAGGACAGGGACTTGGTTGCTTTTGATCCTATTACCTTGCACTGCCCGGCACCCTGGAGGCACTCGATAAATGCTTACTGGTTGACTGAAATAGTCATCTCTCAGTAAACTTTAGAGTACTCTATAAATATCAGTTTTATGTGACCAGCCCTGTTCTGGGAGCTATGGGAGAGACAAAAGAAATATCCTGTCTTGTGGATATTCTATTATCAATCAATCTATGAACATTTATATACAAGGCTCTAGGGACTGCACTAATGACTGGGAATGAAACTTCAATATCATTAACAGCCCCTGGCTTCAAGGAGTTTGCATGGGGGAGAGGGGTAGAAGGAGAGAAGAAATGCAATATACACAAATAAGTTCTTATAAAATATAAGTGGGGGGGGGGGATTGGTGGTGCAGTGAATAGAGCACCAGCCCTGAAACCAGGAGAACCTGAGTTCAAATCTGGCCTCAGACATTTAACATAAACTAGTCGTGTGACCTTGGGCAAGTCACTTAACCCCAATTGTCCCCCCCCCACCTCCCTCCAAAAAGCAAATACATATATACATATACATACACATATACATAAGTGTGGCTCGTTTTACCATTGAAAGGCAATGTAAGGGGCAGCCAGGTGGCACAGCGAATAAGAGCACCGGCTCCAGTGTTGGGATGACCTGGGGATCGAATCCGGGCTCCGACACTTAGCACCCAGAAACACCTGGCCGTGTAACCTTGAGCAAGTTACTTAACCCCAATTGCTTGGGGGGGGGGGCAGGTGGCTCAGCGAGAGTAAGCCAGCCACCACAGGAACGCTAGCTTGGCTTCCGCTTCCTCTTGCTCCGCCCCTTCCTGCTACGTCAGCTCCAGTGTCAGGATGACCTGGGGATCAAATCTGGGTTCAGATACTTAGCACCACACCCAGAAATAACTGGCCATGTAACCTCGAGCAAGTTACTTAACCCCGATTGCTTTAAAAAAAAAAAAAAGAAAGGCAATGTGATATAGTGAGAAACAGTGTGGTGGATAATGAATAACACTCTTGGCTTAAGTCAGCAAAACCTGAATTAGAATCCTACCTAAGACAAATCACTTAAAAACTCTCTGTGCCTCAGTTTCCTCCTCTGTAAAATAAGAGGATTGGACTGAATAACCTTCAAGGTCTCTTCCAGCTGTAAGTTGTAAATACTATGAGATTCCACCCCAAGTCCAGCATTTAATGACATTAATGACTGGGACTATCTTTGTGGAGATGTCTGGGGATAAGACAAAGGGAAGCATTGAGGAGAGCTGGGAGGGAGAGTTCAGAGTGTCCTCTATCTTGGAGATTAAGAACCATATGCTCAGGCTCCATGGAGTCCTGGCATTTTGCCCTCCAATTTCATGTACAAAGAAATAGAAAGTTGTAGTGGGGGAGAGGAGGGACCAGTGCACCCCTGCCCAGTCTGTCTAACGTCTCTGGCTGCTGAGCCTTCCTGACGGGTGTGATGCAGGACACAGCAGCCAGCTCAGGTCAGCTAGCTCAGCCTCTGTTCAAGGATGGAAGAAAACTTGCTGATCCCTTAACCTGTAACCATTCAATGGTAGTACTGAGCCAGAAGACAGAGCCTCTCTGTAAGGTTCCTACTAAATGCAAAGCTCTCTCATTTCAATGGAGAGCCTTAACTTGAACATTTCCAAAGGAATCAATCATAACAAGGCATTGACCTGTTATTCTCTTTTCTTAATAACACACTTGCCTGTTTTTCAGAGGCATCTGGTGGTGCTGTGGATAATGTGCTGGGCCCAGGATCAGGAAGAGTTGAAATCTGACCTTAGATTCTTACTAGCCATGTGACCCTGGGTAAGTCACTTAGCTTCTGCCTGCCTCGGTTTCCTCAACTGTAAAGTGAAGAAAATAATAGTACCTTCCTCCCAGCTTAGCACAGTAGTAGATGCTATATAAATGGCACATAGTAGGTGTTATATAAATGGCACATTGGGGTGACTAGATGGCGCAGTGAAGAGAGCACTGGCTCTGGAGTCAGGAGGACCTGAGTTCAAATCCAGCCTCAGACACTTAACGCTCACTAGCCATGTGACCTTGGGCAAGTCACTTAACCCCAATTGCCCTCCAAAAAGCAAAAAAACCCAAAACAAAACCAAAATTTAAATGAATAAATAAATAAATGGCACATAGTAGGTGCTATATAAATGCTGATGTCCTTCTCTTCCCTTTTCTCCCAAATAAGAGCTTTTATCAGCAGATCCATTTTGTACTCATACCAAAGAACTGGATTTTGCAAAAGTTTTAGGGCAATTATAAGCTTTATCAGCTTAAAACTGTCCTAAGACTTTTGGAACACCCCGAAACCATGTGCCCTCCACTAGGCATTAGCCTGGTCCTGAAGCAGGGGAGGGTGAGCAAAGGCATTTTCTTGATTTATGGTGACCCCAGTTACATCTAGTGTGAGGTGACTAGAGCTTTGCTCAGGAGCTAAATTCAAGGGGTACTGACCCAATTTGATGACTGTTATTAAGCAGCAAAGGAACAATAGAGTTTAGCTTTATAATAATATATTATATATAATATAATACCATATTATATATAATAATAAAAATAATAATTAGTTCCAATAATCAAAAACAATTAGTTAAAAATCTACTAAATCACAGGACCATCCATCTAGAATTAGAAAGGACTCAGAGGTGTTTTAATCCAACTCCTTAATTTTACAGATGTGGAAACAAGTCTCAAGGAGGCCAAATGGTTTGCCCAAGGTTGGGTAATGAGCATTGGAGACATGATTCAAACCCAGGTCATCTAGCTCCCAAGCGGGTATTCTTTCCACTGCACCACACTGTCTCCTGTGTTATACTTTCTCTCCCTGACCTCCTCTCCTGCAGTAGCATCCCATGTGAGATCCTCCTAGCCCTGACTCTCTTTCCCACCCCACTTGCAGGCTTCCCAACCCTTGCAGGCTTGTTCCAGTTTGTTGTTATAGTTTTGAGGTTGTCTACACTCAACTCAGCCCCAGACTATCTTTGGAATGACTATCACAGTCTCTCCTACTGAGATTAGCCTTTGGGTATCTAGAGTGGATTAGATGTCCTCTGAGGTCCCCGAGGAAACAACACTGGACAGGGAGTTGTCTCAGCTCCTAATTAGCTAGGTGACCACATCTCTGAACTAAGAAGCCTCTATCTGACATGTTCCCTCATTGATTAGCTGTTAGTATGTCCCCCATATCACTTAGCTAATTCATATCAAATAGCAAGACCCAAAATACAACAAAACCTCAAAGCAAGTGCCCACTCTCTTCTACCACATGGATCCTGGAGAGAGTGGGCTCAAGCTTGAAGTGACAGTTTCAAAACACCCCCCCCAGGTTTACTTCAAAGTGGGGCATAGCTGACAGATGAGTCTTTCTCTTGCTCTTCTTGGCTGCTGGGCTCCCCAGAGTTGGCTGTTCTCCACACTTGGCTGATGTAGCTACCAACAGACTCTACTGTGCATTCTGCTGCCTCTTCTGACCTTTTGAAGAAAACAAGGTCATAATTGGTTCTATTCCATTTCTGTTATTCATTTACCTCATTAGCCACCAGCAAAGAGAAAGACTTGGTTGGAGTCTCACATGCACACTCATCTGTGGCTTTCCAGAAAATTAAAAGGACAATTAAAATCTCCATACAGTTAGTTGAATCCCTGTGCTTGCTATGAATCATGGAAGGAAAGCGTCCCTCCATCACTGACTTCCAGAAGCAGGCTCACCGAGGCTCCACATGGATAATGTGCATACTCTAAGGACCACATCCTTATTTGACCAGTCCCTCATTATATTTACATAGCATATCACAGTTTATAAAGCACTTTCAATAATATTATAAAGTCCATGATCATGGATTTCAGGCTGGAAGGGATCTTGGGGATCATGTAGTCAAACCCTGTCATTTTACAGACTAGAAAGCTGAGACCCAGAGAAATGAAGTCATCTGTCCCAACTCATACCAACGGTAAGTAGTTATCTTTTTCAATTCATACCAAACAGAGATAAGAAGAAGGAACCAGGACTATCGGTGGGAGGATTAGACCTGTTTAGGTCCAGAGGTCAGAAGGAAGCAGAATGGGTGGAAGTTTCAAAGAACCTGGTTTAGGTTTACATCAGGAGACATTTCCTAATAATTAAAGATATCTCATCACTCATTGGTGGTAGGTGGCCCCTTACTGGAGATATTCAAGCAGAGGATGAAAGGCCACTTGTTGGGGATGTTATAGAGGAGATTCAGGTGCAGGCTGGGCTTCATGCTCCCTGAGATTCCTGCCAATTCTGAGGTTTTATGATTCCATGTCAAGACAAAAGCCATTCATTAAGACCTACTATTCTGTGTCACGTAAACAGAAAGATGGCACATGAGACATTTTCTCTGATCCCCACAACCTCTCAGACTTCTCCAAAACAGAAAATATGCACCAAAGATAAAGCAACTTCAGCTATGTCCAAGGTCTAGGATATCCAGAATCCAAAAGAGGGTTTACAAAAAATAACCAGTATACTGACCCTGACACCCCTTGGCCCTAAGCTCACTCAACACCCCTCCCCCAACTCCCACACTACCAATGTCAAGATTGCACTTGCAAGGATGCAACATCAAAACCTACTCCTCAATTCAAATTTTTAAAATAAATGTTTAAAAATTATTGTAATTGGAAAATATTTAAGTAAATAAAAATATTTTTTAAATCCACCCCCACACCCTAGTCCCCTCTCCCTCTTTTCAGTGCTCTGGAGTCTCTAATTCCAGGTTGTGAAAGTTTTCTCAGAACTCAACAGGCAGCTTGACCACAGCCCTTCAGAAACAAAAGCCTTCTTGGGGACTGCCACCCAGAAGTAGCAGTACTGCAAAGCTCTGAACTTCCTGGTGGTGGGCCAGAGAAGTCAGGAAAATAGGGACTAGGACAGGTCATCAGGACAGGACACCATGCACGTGGTTGACTGTGCAGCACTCCATCAGTCTTGAGGAAAAAAAGTATGGCATCAAGATGGAGCCAGAACTGACCATCCAAAAGTTAGTTGGAGCAGACATGTAGGCTGGTGAACTGTGAATTGCCCAGGAGGGGAGGAGGCTGAGAGGCTTTGAGATCCAGCCCCCAAAGAAGCCACGGGAGGAAGTCAGGAAGTGAGTGATAAGGAAAATAAGGGAGAAAAAAAAAACTGTAGGCACCAAAAATTTCAGAAAGAAGAAAATACGGTCAAGATGGTGGAGTAGAAAGAGGACCTCCCCACTGCTCCGGCTTTCTCCCTCCCCAATCCATGTAAAAAGGGGACTCTGAACAAACTTTGGAGCTGCAGAACTCACAAAATGACACAAAGGAGCTAATCTCCCGCTGAGGACAGCCCAGCAGGCTGGCAGGAATCCAGCGCAGTGCTCTGGGAGCCGAACCCAGCCCTACACTGAGGCTTTAGCCCCAGGGCAGGCCTGACCAGCCACCAGCTAGAGGGACTCCAGATCAGCAGCAGCCGTGGCCGTTTCCAGATTTATCAACACATAGATGCTAAGGACAAAGTGAGAGGTCAGTGCAGTCTGGACCTTGGGACCCAGTAAGTGGGAGTGCATGGCTTTTGCCCCTGGGGCGAGAAGTGTGAGGCACAGCACAGCCAGCCAGCACCACATGGAAGCTTCATCTCCTGGCCTGCAGAGAGTAGGGGGACCAAGCACCAGTCTTAGAGGTAATTCTCTTGCTTTAACCTTCTTGGATCTGGATTGCAGTCTAGGGTGGAGGTCCTGGGGTGTGTGTCCAGCTTGCCAGAGCATGTGGAGACCTCAGAAAGGGCACCCATCTAATACTTCTGGTATTTGGGATGAAAGCTCCCCTGTCTGGTGGCAGAGTCCTACTGTGGCAAAAAGCCCAGGGGTCAAGTGACTGAGAGGCAACATGACCAGGCAAAGGAAACAAAGCAGACAGAAGATTCCAACATTACACTCCTATTTTGGGGACAAAAAAGGAGCAAAGCATGGAACAGGAGGAAGACAGTGAAGTCAGAACTCCTACACCAAAAGCTTCAAAGGAAAATACGAGCTGGTTACAGGCCATAGAGGACCTTAAGAAGCAGATAAGAGAAGTGGAGGAAAAATTGGGAAGAGAAATGAGAATGATGCAAGAAAATTACGAAATGAGAGTCAATAGCCCAACTGAGGAAAATCATACCTTAAAAAGTAGACGAACTCAAATGGCAAAAGAGGCTCAAAAAGGCAATGAGGAGAAGAATGCCTTAAAAAGCCACATTTGCCAGATGGAAAAAGAATCTCAAAAGCTCAATGGGGAGAATAATTGCTTCAGAATTAGATTGGAGCAAATGGAAGCTAATGACTTTATGAGAAATCAAGATGCTGTTAAACAGATCCAAACAAATGAAAGAATAGAAGGCAATGTGAAATATCTCATGGGAAAAACCACTGACCTGGAAAATAGATCCAGGAGAGATAATTTAAAAATTATTGGACTACCTGAAAGCCATGATCAAAGTAAGAACCTATAAATCATCCTCCAGGAAGTTCTCAAAGAAAACTGCCCTGATGTTGTAGAACCAGCAGGCAAAATAGAGGTTGACAGAATCCACCGATCACCTCTTTAAAAAGATCCCAAAAAGAAAACTCCTAGGAATATTATAGCCAGGTTCTGGAATTCCCAGATTAAGGAGAGAATATTACAAGCAGCCAGGAAGAAACAATTTGAATATTGTGGAAACACAATCAGGATAACCCAGGATCTGGCAGCTTCTACACTGAGGGATTGAAGGGCTTGGAATATGATATTCCGGAGGTCAAAGGAGCTGGGATTAAAACCAAGAGTCACCTACCCAGCAAAACTGAGTATCATGTTTCAGGGGAAAATATGGTCATTCAGTGGAATAGAGGACTTTCAAGCATTCTTGATGAAAAAATCAGAGTTGAATAGAAAATTTGACATTCAGATATAAGAAGCAAGAGAAGCATGAGGGGGCGGCCAGGTAGCACAGTGAGTAAGAGCACTGGTCCCAGAGTTGGGATGACCTGGGATCGAATCTGGGCTCAGACACTTAGCACTCACTCAGAAACACCTGGCTGTGTAACCTTGAGCAAGTTACTTAACCCCAATTGCTTAGGGGCGGCCAGGTGGCTCAGTGAGTAAGAGCACCAGTCCCAGAGTCAGGATGACCTGGGATCGAATCCAGGCTCTGATACTTAGCACCACACCCAGAAATAACTGGCCATGTAACCTTGAGCAAATTACTTAACCCTGATTGCTTTAAAAAAAAAAAAAAGAGAAGGGGTGGCCAGGTGGCTCAGAGAGTAAGAGCACTGGCTCCAGTGTCGGGATGACCTAGATCAAATCCGGGCTCAGATACTCAGCACCACACCCAGAAATAAGTGGCCGTGTAACCTTGAGCAAGTTACTTAACCCCTATTGCTTTAAAAAAAAAAAAAGAGAGAGAAACATGAGAAGGTAAACAGGGAAAAGAAATCATAAGGAACTTATCAAAGTTGAGCTATTAACATTCCTACATGGAAAAACAATAATTGTAACTGATGAAACTTTTCTCAGTAGTTGGAGGGAATAGAAATATATATATATATATATATATATATATATATATATATATATATATA